>NC_060124.1:202127793-202436721 GCF_021461395.2 Schistocerca americana | reverse complement strand
ATGGAGTTTCCATCAAGCAAAAGTGTTAATTGAGCCAAATATTGTACATTGCGATTTTAGCTAACAGTCCTTCTCTACATTAATTCTTCCTTCGCTTATCCTCCTCCGTGTTACCACGAATAACTTTCAACAGTCTCCATTTGTGCTGGAAATTCAGTATACGCGAGGGGCCTAGTGGTGGTCTGCAGCTTCGAGGTAGAACACAGAGATTCTGTTACACTTTACAAACCTGATATCTTGTGTGGAAGTCGTTGTCTCAACCCAGATGTAGAACTCATTTCGAGAGTTAGTTGTTCTTGAAATGAAGTTGTGAAGTAACTGTTGACGGGCCAGAGCTTCTCGACTCTATTAAAAGATGTGATAAGTTCCAGATTAAGGTTCAAATGGTTCAAATGGCTCTGAGCACTATGGGACTTAACTGCTACGGTCATCAGTCCCCTAGAACTTAGAACTACTTAAACCTAACTAACCTAAGGACAGCACGCAACACCCAGCCATCACGAGGCAGAGAAAATCCCTGACCCCGCCGGGAATCGAACCCGGGAACCCGGCCGTGGGAAGCGAGAACGCTACCGCACGACCACGAGATGCGGGCTTCCAGATTAAGGATGCGAATAGCTTTTTCATAGACAACACAAGAAGCAGATAAAGCTATAAGATCCTAATAAAATGTTTTTCATATGTTCGATCATAAAGTCACATACTTCACAGTTCATGGAACAGTCAACTACGGAGATGAGTTTGCCGTGCTCCTCAGACCAACAGACTCCCCGGATTTAACCGCAATGGAGAATCTGTGGGACCACTTCGATGAATTCTCACGCAATGAATTCTCAACCGAGAAACCTAGCGCAGCTGGCCACTGCCCTGGAGTAGCTTCCAGCTATACAAAATCTACACGTTCCAAATCCCTGTCGGTACCTTCTAGGACCTCACTCACTTTTTTCCTGCATGTCTCGTGGTGGTTCGTACTTCTAAAGGCCGTTATTCAGCATTTTGACAGGTTAATGTGGTTGTATAGTATATGACCAGACGTTTTCAGTATGTGAAAGCTTGGGAAAAATGCCTGCCAGGACAACAATCGAATACCCACGGTGTTGGGATGGGCCAATAGAGCACAGGCATAGTGAGATCTTCTGTTATCTTGCTGAAAGGCGGGCCGTGGAGACTTAGAAGGTAGGGCGAAGCCACTGGCCTTAACAAGTCAGAAATGCACTGCTCTTGACCAAATTACCCGCTACGTGAAGGAGGAGTGATCGTTTTGGGTACCAAGTGGTAACCCATACGATGAAGCCAGATGCTGGAGCCTCGTGGCGGTGACGTATGCGATCTGGCAACGTTCGTTCTCCTCGGAGCCTCCATACACTGATGCGTCCATAGTGGCATAGTATGCAGAACCGAACTCATCGGAGATGGTGACGTGGTTGCATTCTTATGTCCAGTGTTGTCGTTGTGATAAATTTCTTGCTACAGAACAATTTCAGTTCTTGACTCACAGTACGTGACGTTACTGTGTAGTGCTGTGCGGCCGAGTGAACAGCACGTCTATCCTCTCTGTTGCTGCTCACGTAGGGATGCTTAGAACCTGTGTGGCGTTGAGCTTTCCCGAACCCATCAAAACCATGTACGCATGATAGTCATGAGATCCTCACCAACACCACCAACAATATTCTTCTCACTTACTGTCTGTTAAATTCCCTGTCCTTTCTCCAGTCTTCCAAGGTCTTATTTCCCTTCTCAGGGTACCGTACCTCAATTGGTTAAAACTGAACACTTATGGGATCACTTTACTGTCCATCTGTCTGTCTGTGCGACTGTTAAGACCCCTTTTTCTCAGGAATAGGTAGAGGTATTAAGTTGGAATTTGTGTCACATACTAAGGTGCACGGTTCCTTGGCGTTGTGAAAAACTTGAGCTTCTGACTCAATGCGATCAAAAGATATGGCCGTATGTATCACGTACCGTGATTCTTGCAAACTCACTCGTCAAAACTTATAGCTGAACTGTCTATGATATATTTTGGGCCTGGTGGTAGGAAAGAGACTGGCTGATTCGTAAAAAGTTGCGTTCATTGAGGGATTAACAACGCAGCAGGAGCTTGTTACAGATATTTTAGGTGGCATTGTTGGAAATAAAAAAAGAAAAAAACGCCAGTGGCGGTGGAGGAGGAAACTCCGGTTGCACCATTTTTTGAAGAAAGATTCTTTTAGGTGAACTATCACAAGTAATACACAAAGGTATTTTACACTGAAGATCCAAAGAAACTGGTATACCTGCCTAATATCGTGTAGGGCCCCCGCGAGCACACAGAAGTGCAGCAACACGACGTGGCATGAACTCGACTAATGTCTGAGTAGTGCTGGAGGGAATGGACACCATGAATCCTGCAGGGCTGTCAATAAGAGTATGAAGGGCTGGAGAAGGCTTCTGAGAAGCACGTTGCAGTGCATCCCAGATATGCTCAATAATATTCATGTCTGGGGAGTTTGGTGGCCAGCGGAAGTGTTTAAACTGAGATGAGTGTTCCTCGAGCCACTCTGTAACAATTCTGGGCGCGTGGGGTGTCGCATAGTCCGTCGTAATGCACAATGGACATGAATGGATGCAGGGGATCAGACAGGATGCTTACGTAGGTGTCACATGTAAGAGTCGTGTCTAGACGTATCAGGGGCCCCATAACACTCCAACTGCGGGACCGATGACCTCAGCAGTTTGGTCTCTTAGGAATTCACACTCATTTGAACATCTGAACTCCAACTGCACACGGCCAACACCGTTACAGAGCCTCCACCAGCTTGAATATTCCCCTGCTGAAATGCAGGGTCCATGGATTCATGAGGTTGTCTCTATACCCGTACTCATCCATCCGCTCGATAGAATTTGAAACGAGACTCGTCCGACCAGGCAACATGCTTCCCGTCATCAACGAGTCCAATGTCGGTGTCGACGGCCCAAGCCGAGGCGTAAAGCTTTGTGTTGTGCAGTTATCAAGAGTACACGAGTGGGCTTTCGGCTCCGAAAGCCTATATCGATGATGTTTCGTTGAATGGTTCACACGCACACTTGTTGATGTCCCAGTATTGAAATCTGCAGCAGATTACGTAAGGGTTACACTTCTGTCACGTTGAACGATTCTCTTCAGTCATTTTTGGTCCCGTTCTTGCAGGGTCTTTTTCTGGCCGCAGCGATGTCGGAGATTTGATGTTATACCGGATTCCTGATATACACGGTACACTCGCGTAATGCTCGTATGGGAAAATCCCCACTTCATGGCTACCTCGGAGATGCTGTGTCCCATCGCGTTCCATCGCGCCGAGGATAACGCCACGTTCAAACTCACTTAAATCTTGATAACCTGCCATTGTAGCAGCAGTAACGGGTCTAACAATTGCGCCAGACACTTGTTGTCTTATATAGGCGTTGCCGACCGCAGCGCCATATTCTGCCTATTTACATATCTTTTTATTTGAATACGCTTCAATGTAGTTTATCCTTTGAATCACGTTTGTTTGTAACATTCTGTTTTATGTTCAAATGTGTGTGAATTCCTAAGGGACCAAACTGCTTAGGTCATCGCTCCCTAGACTTGCACACTACTTAAACTAACTTATGCTAAGAACAACACACACACCCATGCCCGAGGGAGGACTCGAACCTCCGGAGAGAGGGGCCGCGCAATCCGTGATATGACGCTTCAAACCACGCGGCCACTCCGTGCGGCTTTCTGTTTTATAGAATTTTAATTTGTATACATTTACTAATTATAATCATGTAATACAATAAATAAATTTAAAAGAAGATTTCAGACCCATGGAACCATTGCCTTGGGAGAATATTTTGGAATAGTTAGGGGTAACGTTTTAAGAGGGCAGTCCATTTTTTTAACTTGGATAAGGACATAGTTTCACCGACAACACAAAGAAGGTAACAAACAAGAAAATAAAAAAGCGGTAAAGCACATGCCTGGAATCCGAGAGATCTTAGTATCGAATTTGGGTTAGGCCACGGATTTTTCAGTCTCCGTTTTAACCTAGCCTTCACCTCACAAGGGTGTGAAAAGATGTGAAAAGTCGCCAGAAGAAACGCGTTGTTCGGATTCCACGTTAAACTGTAGGTCCCCTTTCGCCGGTTGGGTAACTGGGGTACATTAGGGACACCCAAGTCGTCGACGCAGCGTCCAATGGAATGACCCGCATCAGGCCACTGAGCCACACGAAATACATATAGATTATGTGTTCAGAATGAAATTTTCACTCTACAGCGGAGTGTGCGCTGATATGAAACTTCCTGGCAGATTAGAACTGTGTGCCCGACCGAGACTCGAACTCGGGACCTTTGCCTTTCGCGGGCAAGTGCTCTACCAACTGAGCTACCGAAGCACGACTCACGCCCGGTACTCACAGCTTTACTTCTGCCAGTACCTCGTCTCCTACCTTCCAAACTTTACAGAAGCTCTCCTGTGAGTACCGGGCGTGAGTCGTGCTTCGGTAGCTCAGTTGGTAGAGCACGTGCCCGCGAAAGGCAAAGGTCCCGAGTTCGAGTCTCGGTCGGGCACACAGTTTTAATCTGCCAGGAAGTTTCAGATTATGTATTATCTACATACATGTGGGGAACCCTAATAGTGCGAGTCCTACTCGCAGTTGTTTTTCATTGTATTTCTTGATTTATCCTGGAAGGATTTCATTCAGATGTTTATTAAGTCTTCTCTTATTTTCTTCTTCCATGTCTTGTTTTACACTACGTATCTTTAATTGATAAATCAAAAATTTAGATTTTTTATTCTGTTACATCCCCAGTCACTTCTTACAGACTTCATCTTCTTACTCTTGATATGCATTTCTTGCTTTTTAATCACGACTCATGATCTCGGTGCATGTAATAGCGGCGGTACGCCAACAACCATATAAAAATTTAAATTCGTATGTTTCGGAATTTTAGGTTTCGGATATCTTCTGATCATATCACAAATGTGACTAAAGGTATACTATTCTATTTATTTTTTATTATGAGCGTATGTAAACTCACAATCAAGATATTTGAATAATTTCATTTGTTTCATCATTTTATTAACGACAAGTTTAGTCTGAGCAGCCATGTTTACTTTCTCGCATAGAAATACTATATTTTATTCAATTCATTAACAGCTATCTGTGGATCATTTTCATTCCTAGTAAGCGGTGTCAGGTCATCAACAGAACAATCTGCGAACAGCACTGTCGATGAAAATTCGTAAATGCTCTGAACCGTTGACGATATCCTCTACCACTGGTATCATCTATACTTCATTATATTCCGTCATGCAGCCTAAATGGTAGAATCTTAAAATATGGCCAGGAGTGAATGTATGACGTAGAACGGCCGAGTGAGGCACGTCTGCCAAGACCTGTGCTCTACCCTAAGTCCTTCCGCGTAGCAACCAGGCCAATGACCACTAAGCAAGCTAATAATAATTTATGTTTGAAGACTCTCTGTGAGAGCTCAAAAACGTACTCCTCTAGGTGGAGATAACTAGTTTGATGGCCACCCGCTCAGTTCCGCCTGGTCCTGATGGAGAACGCAGGTGTTCTTACTGTGGGGGAGCTCGCTTTATGTTAATCGTGAGCGCCGCCGAGTGCTCTGTGCTAGGTGCCGTCTAATCACGGGTAATGGAGCAATTACCGGGCAGTGGGCACCATAGCACGCTGAACGCGCTTAACCAGGGGCAACGTTCGCCGTCAGACCTGTCAGCCAGATCCGCGTCTGGTGCAAAGCAAAAGGGACGTGAGTATCGTGTTACACTGAAGCAGAGGATCGCTGCAGTCTGTTAGGGAAACTAGCGTGATGTACAGCGTCTCACACCTGGCGTTAATTTTCTGATTTACAGTACCGAGGTAACACTTACTCGGTTTAGCAGGGAAAGGCTGTTAACGTAGCTACGAGCATATAGAATAAGTTCACAGATATGTGAGTGGCACGAAGAAGTAGTAGCACCTAGAACCCAGTAGGTTGTCCTCGACAGCAAGTGTTCATCAGAGACAAGGGTAGGGTCAGGAATGCCCCAGAGAAGTGTTCTTTATATACAGGAGACGATTACTGAACTATATGAAATAAAATCGTCATAGCTTCTGAATGGTTTGCGTTAGGGCGTTCAAACTGCACGACATTATGCGAGTTGTGTGATTTGGTTTAGCGAGGAAGACCACTTTCATTTGGTTGGGTTCGTCAATAATTAAAACTAGCGCATTTGGGGGATTGAGAATCCACATTTCGCCATCGAGAAGTCTGTTTCCCCTCAACGGGTGACTGTGTGATGTACAAAGTCCAGTCACAGAATAATCGGTGCGATATTCCTTGACAGCTCGGTAACTACCGAACGGTACGTGAAGGTTTTGGAAGATGATTTCAACCCCAATATCCAGAGTGACCCTGATTTCGACAAGATGTGGTTCGTGCAAGACGGAGCTCGACCCCATTCGAAGCAGGAGCCTGTTTGATGTTCTGGAGGAGCACTTTGGGGACCGCATTCTAGCTCCGGGGTAGCCACAGGCCACTGGCATGGGCCTCAATTGCGCGCCATATTCTCTGGATGGGGCTCTATTAAAGACAAGGTGTACAACAATAACCCCGAACTAAAGGCGACTACATTTGTCAAGAAGTGAGGTTTCTTTCTAGTTCTTGGTATAAACTTCAATGTCCACAGCCTGTCAAAAAGTGAGTCAGGCAGGAGGGGAGAAGGAAACCAAATGAGACTTCCCGGGTTTTGATAGTATGTGATGTTGTTTCAGTGATTGCAAAAGTATCCTCTAATAAAGTTTTCAAAAGGACAATGGTCTATATCAGATAGAGGGAAATGGAGAAAACTGTAACAAGTGATGCGGATTCCTGTAGTGACAGAAGTTCAATGGAAAAGGGAAGGAGATGTGTAACTGTGGGTAGCTGAAATGTGAATGTTGTCACAGTGCACTCTTATTTACGTTTAAGAGAGTTTGAAGTGTGAATGAAACTTAAAAAATAACAATAAAACAAATCAAATCGTTGGTGGTATTGAAGTTTGGTATCCAGCCCTCACTCCCAAGAAAGAAAACAGATACGAACGCAAACCACCGTATATACGCGTGATAATTTTCCACGCCGGTATATGATGGTGATTTGAACGCTCGGATGAGAAACGAACTCTTTCTTTCTAAACCAAAGGTGCTTCTTCTCGGCTAAATTAGGTTGGCGAGATAGTTAAAAATGTCTCTAACTGATTTTAAGAAACTAACAGGAACACTTTTTGCTAGACTGAGAGGACAATGCCGCTGAAAATATAATTAAAAAGATTTGTGTTGTTTTCAAACAGAAGGCATCATTACAGTGAGTCGGTCTAGTGCAGAAGATAGCGTGGCAGCATTCCTGATAGTTTTCAGTCAGTGTACACTATATGATCAAAAATATTCGGGTACCTCTACGTGAAGCGAAATCGACCAGCAGATGTCGCGGCAGGCGGACCCTCCAGTATAAAAAGAGGCGGGGAGTTTAGTGTTGTCAGTCGAGAAGCAATCAAGAGCAGAATGGGTCGGTAGGAGAGCTTAGTGACTTCGGACGTGGACCAGTCAGTGGAAGTCACCTGAGTAGCAAACCTATCAGTCATATTTTTGGCACTTCTAAAGCTATCCGACTTTTGGTAATGTGATTGGGAAGTGGAAACTGAAAGGAACAACCAAAGGTAAACCGAGATCAGGCAGTACTCAGCCTCATGTACTGATGGACGAGATACATCAAGTATTGGGAAAGGCGGTTTAAGAAATCGCATGAAGTAATCAGAAGAATCACGCGTGAGTTTCAAAGTGCTGCCAACAGCGTAGCTAGTACAATAACTGAGCTTAGGGAGCTAAAAAGAGCGGGGTACAGTGGCAAACCAGCTTCTTACAAGCCAAACAATTCTGTAGTCAGTGATGTAAAGAGTGACGTCGTTGGACAGCGGATGACAGGAAACGAGTGATGAATCACGCTGTACCCTGTGTCAGTCATGTGAAAGTGTCCGTGTTTCGCAAATGCCTGTAGAACGTTGTTTGCCATCATGTGTAGTGCCAACAATGAACTACGGACGAAAATCGCTACCTTCTCTGGGTTAGGGTAGTGAGGAAGAATGAGCTGCCATTCCTTCACACACATTCACACACGTCATTGAAAGTCTCCCCCGCAGATTTCAAAGCTTCGTGGAAGCGAAGGGTGGACATACCCCAATGTCAACTAATAGGTATGCAGATAATTTTGATAAGGTAGTGTGATTTCTGCAACTGTATAATCAGAATAATAACGCACAGCTACTGACAGCAACGATTATTAAAGAACAAATTTTTTGAACAATGATGACAGTAACATTTAACTAACAATGAAAATATCAAAACAAAATTTTTCTCGAATGGCAGCACGCAAAATGTTGATTGTTACTTAATAATAAATAATTGGAATTTCTTATCTACCGATACAAAGACGCAAGTTGAATATTTTTTTGTACGAGGATCATTGTAAAGTTATTCAACAGGAGTTTACAGATTGTTTTGAAAAATTGTTGTTGCCATGTCTGCCACCCGGTAGCTAAAATTGTTTGCGGTATTGCTATCATTTTGCAATGTCACTTTGCACAATATATGGTATTATATTTATATTTTGCAGTAGCTCCTTCCATTCTACCCAGAATGAATCTTTCGCTGTACTTCTGAGTGTGCTTTGTCGTAGAACTTTCACACAGGTCAAACAGCATGCAAGAACGAGACTTGAACCCCGACTTTGCCTTTCGTTGCAATGCCTTTGTCAGTCAGGGAGCTCGAGAGCCAGTCGCACAGTTTCAACCTATCAGGAGAATTCATTTTCATCCTACACCTATTTTCTACGTTTGTGGTCGCGTTGCTTTCTAGTAATCGTATTACCGGCTCTATTCCAAAGAGCATCAGTTAGCTAGGTATCCTTTTACGAAGTATAACTGAATGGCCTAAAGCTAGTTTAAATTTTCTGTTCAACAATCTGTTAGAGAGGCCTGCAGTCACCAACACATTATCTGGAAAAATCTATGCGTTTCGGATCCATTCCACCTCTGATAGTTCCATGCCGCTGGTTACGTGACTCTACGTTGATTAGTGTTGTACATTCTATAGATGACATGTAGACACCAAAGAACTTCTTTTAGATGTAATTCGTTTTATTCAACTTCCACGTGTATTGGAGGTCTCTTAGCCTTCCTATGATACTGTTTCTGTAGCATTCATCACATCATCACAGCTTACCAACTTCGCCCGCCGTATAGCTAATCTACATTTCCTGCCTTGTATTTCAGTAAGTACGATGCCCTCTGTAACACCGACATCATCTGGGCCTTATGCATCTGAGCAGGATTTTTCTGAGTCATACAATTTTTTGTAGCAAATCTTTTTGGCAAACAAAGTGCTTTGTGCCGTTATTACTGCCAATTAATCGATAACTTCCATTTGCTTTACTCACGACCCGGGTATATTTTAGTGTTCGACATAATAGCTATATACGCTGTTAATCCCATTAAGTCATAAATAATTCTTGTTGAGATTCTGTAGTCTTGTAGACTAAGTTTACTACTTTCATCGGACTCGCGGACTTTTTAACTTTATTTCTCCAGAATGAGGGCCAGTTGCTAGTTTTAGTATCTGTTTGATATTTTGTGAAGTTCTGACTAAATGTTGCAATACTTTGGCAGAAGAACCTTTTTTTTATAAGAAACCGTATCAATTTCGAAAAGTCTGAGTTTGTAACCTGCCCTTCTAAACATTTACCATATGGTAATCTCCCTAATGATGAACCCTTGCTTTTGATCAATGTATTGAGCAGAATTCATTTTATTATGTGTTTGTTTATTATCATCCTATTCTCTTACTTGCTCGCTAGGTAGAAGGCAGAGAGTTGGGAAAATCGATATCCGTAACTCTGCTTTCATTGCCACTTTTCTGTCTTTAAAGTGAATTTGAAAACTTTTTGTTGACGCAGTGATGCGATAAACTCTACAACATAGGAAATATGATTATCTCTTTCGCAAATAAACTGCAATTTCCCGTTATCCTGTCAATTAATTGATGCATTCTATTTGCTATACTTATAACCGGGCCAGTCTTTGTGTCCCCCTAAATGGGTCCATGCTGGAACATGACGCCAGATAATTTAAGAAATAACGTAAACTAAAAGGGTGTGGAGTACAGAACACTTGAAATGTCTAGTCGGAAGTGTGATCACAACCCACCCACATGCAGCAGAAAGACGGCACGGCAGTTTAATTTCGACAAATCAAGCAAGAACATTTCGTAGCTTGCGCGCAAGGTCACAGGTTTCTCTCGGAAGAATGTATTCAGATGTGAGAACTGCGCTATCGTCCTACATTCTCCTGAGAGGGAACTGCTGACACATTATCTGACCTTGCCGCCCACCAAATGTGTGCGTAGAGGCTATTTTTCCTCGAAGCCGATGATCGATGCGGTCGTTTGCATCCTTGTTTTCATTCCCCACTTGATAAATTTTCTGACACGGGGATTCGGTCACCTAATAATAGAGACTGAACATTTGTGATTCTGTGTTGTGTTCCAGCTGTCACTAACGGCCTCTGTAGCTTCTCACGGGACGAAAGTTAACACGAGTATCGCCTTCCTGCAGCTTATGATGCCGCTTATAGCACTCTGCTGGGAACATGAGCAAAATTTGTACTGGTGGTTTCAGCTGCTGCTAAAGACGGATTAGTTCGCTATCAGTAACACCAGAAGCAGGCAGCTGTAAACCTCAAGTCCTTTACAGGACTCTAGCGTACACATTAAAAAATGGCTGTGAGCACTATCGGACTTAACATCTGAGGTCATCAGCCCCCAAGACTTAGAACTACTTAAGCCTAACTAACCGAAGGACATCGCACACATCTATACCAGAGGCAGGATTCGAACCTGCTACCGTAGCAGCAGCGCGGTTCCAGACTGAAGCGCCTAGACCCTCTCGGCCACAGTGGCCGGCAACGTACACATCAGAAAGGTGCAGGAAAACAGTTGATTGTTTTTGTTTTTGTTTCGTTTTCTTATAGCAACCTAGAAATCAAATTTCATTTAAATCACTCTGGTAAGAGAACGCTAGTCGGCCGAAGCGGGAACTAACCTGGTCACCTAACTACAGGGAGTGCGCAAAAGTACGGAAACACGAAAAACACATCACACTACCACGCGTAATAGGGAGTAGAAAAACTTTGGAATTCAAAACAGCTGCTATTCCTTTCGGAATGGAGAATACAGATCCTACATGATTTTCAAGGGAATCTTGTACCATACTTCCTTCAAAATAGTGGAATGCTGAGGTAATGATGATCGAAGTAGATGACAATCGCGCATCCCTCTCTCCAAAGTTCACCACAGAGGCTCAATAATACTGAAATCTGATGGCTGTGGTCGCTAGAGCAGACTCAACAATTCATCCCCGCATTCACAGTACTACCACACGATGCGAGTTGTTTAAACAGGGGCCCTATTGTCTGGGAACAAACATTGTACTACTGGCCGTACTTGATCAGCTAAAATGGTCACATAATCCTTGGCTGTTATGCTACCTTGCAGAGTACCCTTGGAAACCATAAAATACCACAATATGGTTGACCAAATCATCACCGAAGCCATGTCATATTTTATTTCTTGGGACGCAAACTCTGCCAGCAGTTGGAAGCAGTGTGAAACAAAACTGTGTGGATGATGGAAGGATGGAGAGGGTTGTATGGGCGCACGACGGCAAGGTCTTCAGCGCCCGCTCAGTGACAAATTGAGACGGGTGTCAAGAAAAGACTCAGAACAGTAAGATAAAACAGAACGTAAAACACAGGTAACAAGGTTGGAAATACATGGGCCTACCGACACCGAAGCGTGGGACGAAGCATGCCGCCAGCAGTAAAACATGGACAACACAGGAAGAAAGTGGTAGAGGGAGCTAAAACAATATAGCAGATGGAAGTGGCCGGCTGACCGCAAGGAAAAAAGAGAGGAGTCAGCCACTGTGCAATACACTAAAACCTCCAGCCTAAAAGTTTAGGCCAGAGTCCGGCCCCTTACAAAACTTTAAAACCCTAGACACACACGTCTCATCATTAGCTAAAACATAGGGCAGATCCCCATCAACTTGTGGTTCTGCCCTTACATCACGGCATAAAATGCAGTCTGTTAAAATGTGGTGGACAGAGATGTGCACAAAACTCACCCTACCAAATGACTTTCTTCCTTTGCTCCCACGCTCCAGGTTTTACGCCAACGGCGCCACCTGTTACTGGCATTTGCATCACTGACGAGTGGTTTTGGATTCCCTGCTTCTGGAGTTTCATTCGTGATTTTTGGGGCTGACAAAATTCACCAGTGCGTCATTCATTTCCGCTGCGTCTTTTTAAGCTGTCGTCCTCTTGCTTTTCCTTACTATGCGCTTCAGTGATTGTCTGTCAATTTGAATCAAGACACCCTTTCGTCCCCTTGTCACTTAGCGGATGATGTTTTTTTTTACTCTTCGCTTGTAAGCCGTAAAAATTTTGACACGGAGGCTCTTGAAACACCGAACACTGCGGCTACCTTGATTACGGAGCACGCCCCCCCCCCCCCCCCCCAAACCAGCAATTCGCGCCCACATTCGAATTTACTTAGCTCTGACATAATGCACTCACAACTACACAAAAGGCAGTTCTAACTACGACTGACATTTGGAACGTATTGAAGATATTGCACATAGGCAGTTCGCTGCTGAATACAACAGCGCAACCTGCAAACGTAGCTAGCATCTCTATTTATGTTCATGCATGCATTCGTCACCCTGTTTCCATATTTTTGTCTAACTCCTACAGGTACAACCACGAGTACAAATACAAAGTAGAGCTTGGCGTTAAGCCGCGAGGGGTAGCCGCATCTTGCCAGGGTTCGCGCGGCTCCTCCCGTCGGAGGTTCGAGTCCTCCCTCGCGCATGGGTCTGTGCGTGTTGTCCTTAGCGTAAGTTAGTTGAAGTTCGATTAAGTAGTGTGTAAGTCTAGGGATCGATGACCTCAGCAGTTTGGTCCCATAGGAACTTATCAAATTTACAAATTTTTACTTGGCATTTTCTCGCAATGTAAGCTCCGAAGTCTTCTTCTTATTTTTCGCATTGTCCCGTTTCTCTATGGGTCGACATAGTTGTATCTAACATTTAGTGCTGCTCCGTTTCTGTTTAGAGCTTGTTTCTCGGCAGTGTTGTTGTAAGTTAAGTCATACATAGCAGTATGGGTAAGTGCACTCTTGAAGAGTCGACCGGTATGCACCTCATGTATTGCTTCACAAGACGCACTGGAAGAGTTACGCAACGACTCTTTGCTGAGCTCTTCCCACAGGAACGACACCACACCAGAGTACTTTTGCATTGTCTGAAGGCTGGATCATTGCGCTGGTTCGTGTTGGTTGTTTTCACTATTCTGCTAACATTATCCATAGATCATTCCATGTAGGCTTTCACGGCCGGCGTCTTTATCAGTAAACTCTTCCGGGCTAAGTTGCCGTGGTCGATCTGTAGAACTTCTTCTCCCTGACGTTTCGTTCTCAACTGCGGAGAACATCTTCCGAGGTGAGTCGACGATACTCATCTACCTTCTCTTTGCTGGTGTGTACTGTACTCATAGATACCTTTAAACGACGACTCAATGACCGATGTGCATTTCCTTGTGTTTCCAACTGTTTACTGTCAGCTCCAGCAAGTGGGCGAGTTACAGTACACTGCACTGTGTGCTAGCACAGGACAGTCAAAGTCATTTTTGTGTTGCGTGTTTTAATAACGTCACGCTTACGTGAATGGTACACCGTAACACATTTCTGAACAGGTCTTGAGGAAAGAAGTTGATTACCGAATAAAAAATATAATGTGCTATCTAAAAATAGTACTGCTTCTCATATCTTCAGAAAAAAACATAGTTCGTTGACCCTTAACTACATTCGTGCGGTAATCTGTATTCTAAACGTTACTTTTCTTATTTGTCACCACAAACTGTTTGTAATGGAGCGACGTGGAGTTAAAATGGTTCAAATGGCACTGAGCACTATGAGACTTAACTTCTGAGGTCATCAGTCCTCTAGAACTTAGAACTACTTAAACCTAACTAACCTAAGGACATCACACACATCCATGCCCGGGGCAGGATTCGAACCTGCGACCGTAGCGGTCGCGCGGTTCCAGACTGAAGCGCCTAGGACCGCTCGGCCACAACAGCCGGCGACGTGGAGTTATTGTTAGATGGTGAAGACTACATTGGACACAGCAGATGCTTTTCAAGATGAAGCCGACTTAAGTGACAATGAAACAGAAATATCAAGTCATGAAACAGTGAAATACAGCACGGTGCCGGCCGCGGTGGTCTAATGGTTCTAGGCGCGCAGTCCGGAACCGCGGGACTGCTACGGTCGCAGGTTCGCATCCTGCCTCGGGCATGGATGTGTGTGATGTTCTTAGGTTAGTTATGTTTAAGTAGTTCTAAGTTCTAGGGGACTGATGACCACAGAAGTTAAGTCCCATAGTGCTCAGAGCCATAGCACGATGAAAAGGCCGTAGAAGAGAATGTTGGCGAAGAAAACCAAGAAATAGCAAGACAATCTGGCCATTTTGTGCAAAAAAAACCGTTATAAATAAGAGCAGCGTATGGTGCACCGATAGCTTTTTTTTTAAAAAAACTCGGCGTAGCATTGATCAAAGCAAATATGAAAGAGAGGAAAACGAATTCAAAAAATTTTTCTATTTGCTATGGACGGAGATCTTTGCAAAAATTTCGAAAATTATAGCAGGGTCGACGAATCTGCAGTGTAAGTCCAGGAGGGATCGAGTCGGCCAAAGAAAAAAAAAAAAAAAAAAAAAAAAAGTCAAAGGTGACACAAATTCCCATGGCTTACAGGAACAAAAACTACGAAAACATGTTGTAAATGTCAAACATACAACTGCAGAAAAATATTCATTAATCTACGATATCGAAAAATAGGGTTGGCGAGTGGTAATGGTTTCTCAAATAAAGAACCATTACACACGGACCCCGAAGCTTCTGGAAGGTCGCATTACTGCCAAGAATTGTGTGTCCATTTTGGCTGGTCAGGTCCGTCCGACAGTACAATGATTGTTCCCCAGTGGTGATGCGGCGTTCCAAGACGAGAGGGTCTCTATTCATACTGCTTGCATAGTCAACAACTGCTATTGTGAGCACGAGGAGGCATTGTCGCATTTCTCCTGGCCAGCACACTCATCAGACATCAAAATAATTGAGCGTTTGTGGTCTACTTTGGAGAGGAGCATGCGTGATCACTATCTGCTTGCATCATCGTTACCTCTTCTTGGCACTATTTTGCGAGGAGAATGCTGTAATATTCCCTTGAAAACCATTGTTTTTAATCATCAGTCTTCTGACCAGCCCGATGGGTTCCGCCGCGTATTCCTCACATGCGCTAACTTCATCTCAGAGCAGTTATGGCATACTGCTCTCTCGGTTATTTGTTGAATGTATTCCGCTCTCTGTCTTCCTCGGCAGTTTCTATCCTCTATAGCCCCACCCTCCCTCCGGCACGATGGAGGTTATTCTCTGATATTATTCTCTGATGCTGAAACACGTTCCATCACCCTGTCCCTTCTTCTTGTCAATGTTTTCCAGATGTTCCTTTCTTCGCCGATTGTGCGAACAGCCTCCTCATTCCTTGTCTTATCAGTCCACCTAGTTTTCAACATTCTGCTGTAGTGTCACATCTCAAACACTTCGACTGCCTGCCGCTCCGGTTTTCCCATTGTCCATGATTCACTACCATACAGCGCCGCGCGGGATTAGCCGAGCGGTCTGAGGCGCTGCAGTCACGGACTGTGCGGCTGATCCCGGCGGAGGTTCGAGTCCTCCCTCGGGCATGGATGTGTGTTTTTGTCCTTAGGATAATTTAGGTAAAGTAGTGTGTAAGCTTAGGGACTGATTACCTTAGCAGTTAAGTCCCATAAGATTTCACACACATTTGAACATTTTTTTTTTACAAATGATGAACGAAAATAAGTGCTTATCTTAGTTGATTAGTTCATTACCTACTGTCATGTTTTAATCGAAGGTCATTGTTTATCTTTTTCCTTACAGTTTACTTAACTGACAATATTTGAAATCACAACATGTATCTGAGAGTTTTTGAAGTAGATTTTCTTGTTTGTTTAGTTAATTCCAAAAACTCTGTTTAACAGGCCAATGCTAAAGTAAGAGTTGTTGGTAAGACCATGCTTTCTTTTTTAATAAAGATTGCTTTTTCATTAATAGAAGTCTTTCTTTTATTGATTATTTAACATCAGTTTAGAGTAAAAAATGGCTGAGCACTAAGGGACTTAACAGCTGAGGTCATCAGTCCCCTAGAACCTAGAACTACTTAAACCTAACTAAACTGAGGACAACGCACACATCCATGCCCCAGGCAGGATTCGAACCTGCCACCGTAGCGGTCGCACGGTTCCAGACTGAAGCGCCTAGAACCGCTCGGGCACTCCGGCCGGCTTTAGTGTAAAATGGAAGTAAACAAGTTTCAGATGGTTTTTGTTTTGGGTCGAAAACTAGCCAGTAAGTAACTAACGTCAGTCTAAGTAGCGAGTGTAGTTTTAGGTTAAAGCCCCCTGGCAGCTAAAACCATTCACTTGATGCGATTATTATTTTGCTTTTGCGCGAAAATTTATGTGGGTTTCAAGATAAATGGAACACTCTGTATACGAGACAGGAAGAAGTGGAGAGGGAGGAAGAAGAAGTCGTAAAAGAAAAGACATTCATTCAAAATTTTTTTTCTATGAGGTCTACTAATACGACAACCAAACTTTACTTTCACTGGGTTCCGCAAAGCAATTTGTTAACGCCCGAATAGATGCAACAAAAACCTTAATAAATCAAATTTTCCCCGCTACTATATCTCTATCACTGTGAAAGAAGAGTTATCTCAGAGTTTATGTGCATTAGCAGTGCGAAATGCAGGCCGCGGACGTGGAGTTTGTTCTTCGGTTCCTGAGATTACACGCCGGCGTCATTATCACCACCTCTAGCCTCTGAGGCGGGCGCAGGTCCGGCCGGCGTCGGCCGACGAGCAACCGGTCGGCTGGGCGCGCTATTATTTATGGACACAAATTGCCGCCGATCGGTCCGCAGGCGGTGGTTAAGATAGGCGTCTTCTAGGGGGCAGCGAGCCGTCTTGTGCAGGCCACAGCTCGCCTCACAGTACCTCACCAGCCGCACCAGGGGCCGAGACGGGGAAATTACTTTCGCCTCGGGGTGCCGGGAGATAGCTGTTGCGTTCTGCTGTGGCGGCGGGGGGATCCGTGCATCCCCCTCGTTTTGTATTCCCCTTTTGTCATACGACCGGCGTGGCACCTTCGCTCACTTCACTCTACTCCAAGGGTCGACTAACCTGCGGCTGGTCTACAGGTACAAATCGTAAGTTTGCGATACCGTGTGGAAACGTGCAAGAGCCAGTGGAACGGAATGTTTTTTTTTTTATGCCGAGGAGAGCGCCACTTTGAAAGCAAAGATAGGCCCGCGCAGAGGAATGCAGATTACGAAACTCCGTGAGCGAGCAAATGTAAACAGACAGGTCGAGGAACTGGCGAGTGGGCAGTTAGAAGTAACGGCTGCCCTTGAGCCATACGAGATTACCTGGCCACAGTCGCAGTGTTTTAAATGTTGATACCACTTACATCACTAATCTGTTCGTCTGAACCCTCATTCGCGCTCGCACGTTATACGAGGGGCGTTCAGAAAATAATGCGACATATTTTTGATCTCGGCCAATTTCGGTTGAAAAAATGCCGAATTTGTTGTAGGACATTGTCGAATATTCCCGCTACAGCCCATATAGCTTCAAGAAGTTCCAATTGGTGGCTTAGCTATAAGTAGCCTTCAAAATGGCGTATGTAAAGGAGGTGCGTAACAAGTAGATTGCTGTCAATTGAGTTTCTTTTGGCGGAAAACCAGAGCATCGCTGATATTCATAGGCGCTTGCAGAATGTGTACGGAGACCTGATGATGAACAAAAGCACGGTGAGTCGTTGGGCGAGGTGTTTGTCGTCATTGCTACAAAGTTGGCCGGCCGAAGTGGCCGAGCGGTTCTAGGCGCTACAGTCTGAAACCGCGGGACCGCTAAGGTCGCAGGTTCGAATCCCGCCTCGGGCATGGTTGTGTGTGATGTCCTTAGGATAGTTAGGTTTAAGTAGTTCTACGTTCTAGGGGGCTGATGACCTCAGAAGTTAAGTCCAATAGTGCTCAGAGCCATTTTGCTACAAAGCGAGCCGGCCAGCCGCAAACAGCTGTGACTTCTGCAGTGTCGGAACGTCCCGACACTCTCATTCGAGGCGGTCGATGGGTCAACATGAAACACCTCGCCGCACAACTGGACGTCCCTATTGGTAGTGCTGTCGCACTCCTCCGCCAGCTGGGGTACTCGAGGGAGAGGTGTGTGCCCGCTGAGTTCCTCACTCTTTAGCAGAAGACCGTATGTGAAGAATTGCTTGCGCATTACGAGGCTAATAGCGACAATTTTTTGCTGTACACCGGCACAGGCGATGAAACCTGGGTTTGTCACTTCGAACCGGAAACAAAACAGTAACCCTTGGAATGGCGGCACATCACTTCTCCTCCGAAGAAAATGCTGAAAGCCTCTAGCTTGGCCGGTACAGTGACGGTGAGGGTCTTCTGGGATTCTGAAAGGATTGTTTTGTTTGATGCCCTCCGTCATGGTGCAGCTATAAATTCTGAAGTGTGTTATGCTACCCGTAGGAAGCTGAAGAAACTACTTCAGCCTGTTGGTCGGCACAAAAATGCAAACGAACTTCTCCGCGACAACGCGAGGCCTCGCACAGGTCTGCGCATCCGAGAGCAGCTCACAAAACTTCGTTGGACGGTTCTTCCTTGTCCACTGCACAGCCAAGATCTCGCACCTTCCGACTTTCGTCTGTTAGGCCCAATGAAGGACGCACTCCGCGAGGGGCATTACGTGGTTGATGCGGACATTATTGATATAGCAAGACGTTGTCTCTGGCGTCGACTAGTATTGCGGTACCATGCGGGCTTTCAGGCCATCCTAGTGAGGCAGTATAAGGCCGTCGCACTGAACAGACATCATGCTGAAAAATAGTGCTTTGTAGCCAAAAGAGAGAGGAATAAATTGTGAATTGGTACCTTGAATAAAACCAACGTGCTTCCAGAAGGAAAAGTGTTGCATTATACATTGAACATCCCTCGTATGTTCATGAATGGCTGTCATTACTACTGAAACCATATTATCTTTATTCCATAAGCCACAGAAAGATGAGTGGGAGGAAATACTAATGTATCAAAACTCTTATTCCGTAACGCATCATACTAGGTGCTTTCAATAAATAAGGGATTGTTTTTTTAGAAAATCATCATTATCCCCTTCAGAATATTTACCTTGAGATATTACGCACTTACACCAGCGCTTTTTCCAATCCCCGAAACAGATTTGGACTTAGATCTTTTGGCACGAGTTTTTCTCTCTGAGCGATGCATTTTTAATTTCATGTGCGTGTGTATGTATGCGAAACGATTGCCCTTTAAAGTTTTCTTTATTCTTTTGGAGCAGGAAAAATTCACATGTTACAATGTTTGGCGAATATGGAGACCAGGAGACCATTACAGTATAATTTGTATGTAAAAGTTCACGAACAGCCAACGGAGGTATGAGTAGGTACATTGTGGTGGTACAAAACCCATGAACCGTTTGCAACAAATCCGGGAGATTTCTTTCTGATTGCTTCGCGCAAATGGCTTTCCAATTTTAAACAGTAAAACTCTGCAGAGAACCCAACCTTATATCTAATCCAACATATTTCAAGAGGAAGCCAAATAAACTTAAAATATGGAAACACCCGAACTGGAGGAAGTTGGAGTGGCAGCTAGACCATGTCTGAATAGAGAAAAAATTTCATAAGGAAATCCACAACGTTAAATTATTGAGAGGAGCAGACACAGAATAAAACCACCGTTTAGTTAAAATTAAAATCAAATTCATTTTATTAAAGAAGAAGAATGAAAAAGCTAATAAAACAAGGAGGTATGACCCACATCATCTAATTAAAAAGACAAGTAACGACAAATAACACAAAACGTTGAAGTAGCATATGATCAAAAAGAACTGATACTAAGTATTAAGAAACAGGCCGAGAGTCCTGCTCCCTTGAACCCACGAAGAAAACATGCACGATGGGCTCTAGAATGCGACAGATTCCATGAAGAGACACCATGCATGGTTAAAGTTTCAAACAAACAAAACAGAAAAAAAGTCAACTTCAAAACCGAAAGGAAAAAATTCACACAAAACATTAGGAGGATTAAGAGAGACATAATGAAATCTGTAGAAGATAATTACCACAAAATCAATTCCAAGAACTACTACAAAATCTTTGGGCAACAAGTACAACGGTATGAGCCCACCCTACGCTAAGACTGAAAGATGAATGTGGACGAATGGCACACAGTAACAAAGAAAATACTGAAATCATGGCGAACGCATTTAATAAACTTTTGAATTGTGAAGAGTCTAAAGAACTCCTACAAATCGACGTAAATACCCCAATTAAAACCAAGCCTAACAAATTAGACCCCCCCCCCCCAACTTTCCAAGAAGTGGAACGAATCCTCGAAGGGCAAAAAAAGGGAAAAAAAGCATGTTGAGAATGCAGATTTTTGTTAAAATGTGGAAATATTAAGGCTCTAACAAAAACTTGGATAAAAGAACAATTCGCTGAACTTTGCACCAGGGCCACCATCCAAGCACTAAACAAGAAGAGGGATAAGAGCAAGCCAGAAAGTTACGGAGGAATAGCTATGCAGGAGTTGTCAAGACATTGAGCGTACTGCTTCCTGTGTTTAGCCATTGACACTTCTCAGTGTTTGTCCGGAGTGGCAGAGAAGCTTGCTACCGTTCACTCTGCACTTTCTGCAGTCTCACGATCCCCCTGTTAGTCTATGCAGAGACATACTCTATACATCAGGGCAATATACAAGCAGAGGCTGTATGAGACATGGTCAGACCATCCTTTCTACGAAAATTTCGAAATTGTTTCCGGTGCTCCGTGTCTCTAAAAATTCAGAGAAGGACAACACCGGTGTCTCCTGAAGTGGCTTGAAAATAGCTTCTCTGTTGCACAGACGGCAGCTGTACCGCCTAACAAGGTACTGCGGAGCGCCATGCTTTCGAAACGCCTGCCAGATAAAGCCGCTTTGTTCTTTGATCGAAGGCCTTCTCGAGGTCCACTACAGCTAGACAGAGGAACTTGCCCTTTTCGCGGTATTTGTCAAGCAGTAGCTATGCTGCATCGATGGCATCAGTTGTTCCGCAATTTTTCCCTGTTTTAGCCTGTTTTCCACTGGCTTTGAGCGCTGGATTCTCCATTCTGATTATTTTAGAGAAGCAAGTATGATCTTCAACGTCGAGTTCAGTGTGAAGCAATCGTCTGAAGAAGCAGTATGGAACTGATTCTTAAGGACTTTGTTTAATCCACTTCATGGGCGCACAGGTGAGGCTACTAGACTGGAACATGTTTCAAGTTGTTGACTTACGGAACGGTTCAGAACGAAGGAAAGGAAGTGGAAAAAACCGCCTACGACCATAGGGTATGTGCTAACATGCACGATATCATACAGAGATCCACTGTATGATGCAGATTTGGATGGAAAAAAGCTTAAGGGTCACCCTGACAAGGCACAGGAGCGCGAAGAATGGCGACAATGTATCCACACGGCGATCGTTAATACGTCGGCACAAACGGAAACAAAAGGAATCGACTTGTATCTAAGCGCAATCGCTAAGAAGCTTGGCGTTGCTGCATCAGGGACGAATGACGACATCAGAATGAGCACATAATGTAGGTCTTAAACTAAAGACGAAGATGTCACGAGTCGTCCTCAGATCATACAGAAACAGCTTCTGCAATAATACTTGAAAGTATACAATTACCCTCGGAAAAAATGAGTAGCAATCTACCCTTTCCATTTATGAGGTTTCGGGATTGCAGGCGGATCATGTTGACTTCTTGCCGCTTGCAACCGTCCATCTATCTGGACGGTTGACAGCCGAAATATTGTGGCAAAAAGTCAACAAGATCTGTCTGCAATCCCGAAACCTCATAGAATCTTCAGTACACCGGGAAAACATCAACAATCATATCCTTTTCATAGTTGTTACTTTGGTATAAGTAATTTTCAATATATTATCTATCAGTACAGGTAGGACAATTGAAAAATATTGATTTATGGTGGCATGTTGAAACAAATGTCATGTTTCTCGTCCGAAACGTCGAGATAAAAGTGTGCCCCGAAAATAGACTTTTGAAGATACTGCAAAACGCCTACGTACCCTGACAGAGATTTAAGTTTAGAATGACGGTATTAAATTCCGCTTGAAATCGTGTGTACCGCACTCAAGTTACGTTTCCCACCAATCTGAAAAATAAGATTTCTAGAAAAACGATTTTAGAGTTTTGGATTACATTCTTCGTTGTTAAGTTAGACATACCTCTAGTCAGCTGTAATAGGACCATACAGCAATACTTCCGGATCCACAAGGAGGTCCTCCTCCACTTTGTTCGCGGCTACGGTGGTCCCGCCGATCCCTTCGGCAGCTTCTGTCATTCATTGCTCTGCTCGCTCGATACGTTTTTCGTACCGTTTTGTGCAGAAGTTGTAATAGGCTGGTCCGATCTCAAGTTCGAGCACGTTCATAATCTGCATAACATCTGTTTAGTCGTCGTCGAGATTACATGCTGCCGCACTGGCTGTAATGTCAACTAATTTTTTTCCCGGTGTGAACGATTTTCGGTGACCCATTTTCCACAAATCGCCTTGTAACTCGATAATTTCTTTTCTGGCGCACTCGTGATGAACACTTTTAAAGTAGACATTCCAGAAAATACGTTAAGCAAAAAATATCTATTTTCTGAAATTTCCAACGAGGACGGCGCCCTTAAGTGGATTTACAACACCTGAAGTAAGATATAGGCGGTTCGCAACAGTACAGTATCTCATATCTCACTGTGTTTGGTACATCCTGGAATTTCAGACAGAACATTGTTCAGGTTATGTGCTATTGATCCGAGGGCACATTCTATTATCAAATTTTTATATTTCATTTTTTTCTGCACCATCTTATCATTAATGACCCTGTCACACGGGCCCGATACATCGATTAAATGGCGCGGTCATTTATGTGGACGACGTACAACAATGGCAGATTTGTAGAATGGAATTTTCTCTCTACAGCAGAGTGTGCGCTGATATGAAACTTCCTGGCAGGTCAAAACTGTGTGCCGGACCGAAACTCGAACTCAGGACCTTTGCCCTTGCGGGCAAGTGCTCTACCAACTGAGATACCCAAGCACGACTCACGCCCCGTCCTCACAGCTTTACTTCTGCCAGTACCTCGTCTCCTACCATCCAAACTCCACAGAAGCTCTCCTGCTAACCTTGCAGAACTAGCACTCCTGGAAGAAAGGATATTGCGGAGACATGGCTTAGCCACAGCGTGGGGGATGTTTCTAGAATGAAATTTTCACTCTACAGCGGAGTGTGCGCTAATATGAAACTTCCTGGCAGATCAAAACTGTGTGCCGGACCAAGACTCGAACTCGGGACCTTTGCCTTTCGTGGGCAAGTGCTCTACCAACTGAGCTACCTAAGCACGACTTACGCCCCGTCCTCACAGCTTTAATTCCGCCAGTACCTCGTCTCGTACCTTCCAAACTTCTAGCTCGCGAAAGCCAAAGATCCCGAGTTCGAGTCTCGGTCCGGGACACAGTTTTGATCTGCCAGGAAGTTTCAATGGCAGATTTGTTAGCTGCATCCATCCGGCCGGCATATATTTGCTGGTCGTACTAAACAGTACATCCAACTGTTATTACTGCTTTAGGCGTGTAGTCATAGCATTGTCTCGAGAGATATTGTTATCATGATCATCATCATCAGATACTATGCATATTATAATCCTAATTAACCACTAAGGGTGTCTTGTTATATGTAAGAGAGGGCCTGAAGGACCTGCTCTTGCTTTTTGGAATGGAGGCGTGAATATAGAAAGCAGTGACGAGTTTGGCAACTTCGTATTTGGATTTGTTCCTCTGCAAATTGCTGTCACTTGTCTTCTCCACCACACAAAGCCCTAAGATAACAATGGGAATGCGAGAAACAGAACAGCCGCCTTGGTCGTGTTTGTATCCGTACAACTGCATTGTCCTCTGCCGGCTATGGCGACAGCTTTGAAGTCGGGAGAAGGCGCTGTTGCACGCACCCTTTGTGCGACTGCCTCCTACCTCATTACGCACTCGACCGGACAGACTCTTCTTTCCACACGCATGCTATTCTTCAGAGGCGTTCGGTCTCCTCGCTCTCACACCGCATCCCTTGCGCTATCGGCGGGCAAGGAATGGACTAGGAGTATGAAAACAAGAACTTCAGCGGATAGCTATTATTTTCCTCGATGACAACTGCCTATGGAATACTATACGCGTCCTTCCCTTGTAGGATTTGAGTAAGAACAATGGTTTTCATCTGCGAGGTGGTTATAATGTAAGTGCAGCTAATCACGGAGGTCTAGCGTGGATTGTAATTATCGTGTGGGAAAATTTAGTTCCAATTCTAGCCGCCAGATGCAGATCTGGCTCTGCAGACCGATTAAATGTCGGTGTTAGACCTATGTCGTCATTTGACAATCCGTAACGTGAGTGAACAATGTGGCTATCAAGCAGAGAGGCCGTGCGCTGTGAGTGAAACTGTTTTATGCGAACTGCAGCAATTACAGTGTTGAATTGAGAAAGTATCCCCGACTGGAAGGTCTGAGGAGTGAGTTCTGGGCGCCACAGTCTGGAACCGCGCGACCGCTACGGTCGCAGGTTCGAATCCTGCCTCGGACATGGATGTGTATGATGTCCTTAGGTTAGTTAGGTTTAAGTAGTTGTAAGTTCTACGGGAGTGCTGACCTCAGAAGTTAAGTCACATAGTGCTCTGAGCCATTTGAACCGTTTTTAAATGGTTTAAAGAAAGTGATAATGAATTTCGATAACGCTGGTGACCTTGGTGTGGCACCTGGAAGAGGGAGGCGACCTATCGCTGTGGAAGTTACTGACGAGGTTGCTGTTGGTGTACGTAACCGTGCAGTGCTAGTGCTCGTCCAGTGTCACGAGAATTATCCATTCCTTGATCAACAAAAAAATGGTTCAAATGGCTCTGAGCACTATGGGACTTAACATCTGCGGTCATCAGTCCCCTAGAACTTAGAACTACTTAAACCTAACTATCCTAAGGACATCACACACATCCATGTCCGAGGCAGGATTCGAACCTGCGACCGTAGTGGTCGCGCGGTTCCAGACCGAAGCGCCTAGAACCGCTTGGCCACTCCTGCCGACCCTTGATCAACAATACGGAAAGCTTTGCGATGTGTTTTGCTCTGTTAACCCGTACAAGACCCAGACAGTGCAGGAACTCAAATGTCATGATCTGCTGCAGCGTCCTGAATTCGCGCTTTTTCTCGAAAGGATCAAAGTTAATGATATTTAGCAGGACAATATTCTGTATAGTGACGAGGCACATTTTACGCTAAACCGTGCGGCGTATACACAGAACTACCGAATTTGGGGTAGTGTTAAACCTAGAGTTTTCCACGAAGAGCCACTGCACTCGCTGTAGGTGACTGTGTGTTGTGGATTCACAAGCACCTTTACTCTCAGTCTGTTGTTCTTTGAAGAGATTACATCCAGGGGGGGGGGGGGGGGGGGGCGCTGTCAGATGTGCCGTCACGTCTGCACGTCGTCTAGACCTCCTTGTACAGCCTGTGATTCCTGCCTTGAAAGAGTGCAACTGTGTGGAAACTACTGTTTTCATGCAAGATGGGGCATCACCTGATGTCGCTCGCCCAACAAATGATCTGCTTAATGCAACCTTCCACGAACGTGTTATATCCAGAGATTTTCCAGATGCATGGTCAGCAAGATCACTTGATCTGAATCCATGAGAATTTTTTCTTCGGGATATCTAAAAGAAGGCGTTTATCAGTGACACGTTGTTCAGATTCCACAACAACTGCCAGGAGCTGCTGTTGGGCACGTTATTTTACGCATGCAGTATCTCGTCGGAATCCCTGGTGCTCAGATTGAACAAATTGTCTAAACAGGTGTTAGTAATGAAATCAATATTCTGCCTTTTCTACTTGTCCGACGTTTTCTGTCCACGTCCAGTTCCTAATCCATTACATATGGAAACATTTCTAGATGTCTTTCGTGCGTTCACAGCGCTAGATTTGCACCTGGTGGCCAAAATTGGAACTAATTTTTTCCAGCGTAAATCGGTTCCACATTAATGCATCATAGTATCTGCCGAGTTTCGCTACCGTACAATAATTACACTGTCTTCCGGACATTTTATCGGTGGGTCCAGAAGGCTCATTCTCAACGCTATTCACAAACTTAATGGCACTACACAACTAACGCTCGAGAGAACATATTGTTCACTCAGCCATGTAGGTTCGACAGCCACGTCAGTTACCTTGACTCAAGAATTGGGATTCTTCCCAAGGAAACAAGTTCCCACACGCCTTGTGGGGCACATCGACAGTCAGCAAGGCGGCAAGTACTGTAGTTTACTTGGGCGCGGCAGCAGAGCGAGGCGGTCGAACAACAACACTAGACACTGGTGCAGCATCATATAGACCCGGCAGCTGGTGTGATGGTGAGCTGTGCTGCCGTATTTACGTAGCCAGGAAGTTATACAATAGCCGTTAAGTTAATGACGTGTTAAGACTATTAGACGCTTCAGGTTCACCATTGTTGCCAACTGTTCAAAACTAAATAAGCTAAATGTGTCTACAAAGAGAAATGAGAAAAAACCGGAAATAAAATAAGGTGTATTATGCGCAGTTTTATGGTTCAAATGGCTCTAAGCACTATGGGACTTAACATCTGAAGTCATCAGTCCCCTACTCTTAGAACTACTTAAACCTAACTAGCCTAAGGACATCACACACATCCATGCCCGAGGCAGGATTCGAACCTGCGACCGTAGCAGCATCGCGGGTCCGGACTGTAGCGCTTAGAACCGCTCGGCCACAGCGGCCGGCTCTTGCTTTTATTAAGTGATTTAAGTTACTCATGTTGACAACTTTTGATTAGAATTCTGCAATATTTACTTGGTCTTCTTTGGTGAAGGAATTTCGGAAGGCTGTCTTTCGTAAATCTGCTTTGGCAGCACTATCGTCGATACTACTGCTATCACGCAGACAAGTCCATTGATTGTCTCATGCCGCTAGCATACTTTGCATACGACCAGAATGTCTTTGGATTCCCTGCCAGGTTTCGAGACAAAGTTTCGTTGTGGAAACTATTACAAGCATCTCGCATGAAAGTCCACGCTCAATTTCGAGCTTTTATAAAAGATCACCAATCTTGGAAATTTTGCGTTCGTTTGGATTTGGCATGCTTTTTCGTTGTTTCTGCAACAGTGTTCTGGCCCGTTTTTTGTACCAAGGGGGATCATCTCCGTCGTTTGTTAATTTATTTGGTCTAAACCACTCAATTGCTGGACCAAAATACAGATTTCTAATATTTTTCGGAATTTTTACTAATATTTGAAATTATCGCTAACTGACAGTGCTGTTAGCGCTGAGATATCTATTTTCGTGACTGTCACTACTGTGGCTATGTACTAGTTTTGATGTCTCCGTGACAATATCCGCCAATAATACGAGGCCGCAACCTGCCTGCTCAGTCCTGAAATACCTCGACACTGGGGATGTTCGAATGTTGCCCTGATCAGCACTTTCGCCCCATCTCTCACCCACTGGAAACAACTCACCATATGTTCCTGAGAGACCGGCACGCCACCGCTCGCCATCCAGCGAGAATTCCGGCATAGAGTTGATGCAGGATGCAAAGATATATCTGCCACAAAGCCCAGTTTAAGTCTATTCCCAGATTGCTCAGCACCACCGTTTCTGCAAGAGCTGGCAGCTCTGCGTTCTGAATTTCGCACCCTATATGCAAGCTGACGAATTTCAAAATTAACCATCTATTCTTCCTACTGTACTCCAAACATTAAGTAGAATTTCTTTACTGGCTATCCTTCCTGATCTCCCAATTTAAGTGCTCAGTAGTGCACCATACAATGGTGTTCGACAACACGAGACTTTTGTCTCACTTACCTTTTTTATTTAGTCTTCGAGAAGGTCGTTGCACTCTGAATGTCCAACAAGAAACTGAAACACGGAACAAGTCATACCCTTGGTGGAGAGTGGAAGCGGTGTATGTCGTTGGCGCTTCCAGCGTCGCACCATCGCATCCCTGGTGGAACAGACACGCAACACCTTTAGCACGTACATCTCACAGTTGTAAGCCGAGTGCTGGTTTTAAGAGTTGCGCAGAGCAGGTCAGCAGCCACGACAGTTGGTGTCTCCTGATGCCCAAGGCGGAGCAGGTCGTCCAGAACTCGCGTTTCTACTCAGAGCTGACTCGGTGAAAAGACTGACGAAATGTTATTTCGTGCTGTTTACGAAGTTTCCAGAATAACTTTCACTTGAAAAAGGCAATGAGGCAACTTGGTTCCCCGCTGTCGTATACGTTATTACGTCACATCACCTACTAAACATGAATCTTCTTCAATAACAGCCAGAGAATGATACGTTACATTAGAGGTACGTTTTTACATGTGCCGTCGTTTAATAGTTGAAGTTCAGCAGTTTTGTATTTCCTGTGTCTCAGCATATGCAACTACACTGCAGCGCCAGAAAAACTGGTATAAGCATGTGTATGCAAATACGGAGATATGTAAACAGTCAGAATACGGCACTGCAGTTGGCAACGCCTGTATAAGACAACAAATGTCTGGTGCAGTTGTTAATCGGTTACTGCCGCTAAAGTGGCAGGTTATCAAGATTTAAGTGAGTTTGAGGGTGGTGTTATAGTTGGCGCACGAGCGATGGGAGACTGCATCTCCGAGGCAGCGATGAAGTGGGGTTTTTCCCGTACGACCATTTCACGAGTGTACCGTGAATATCAGGAATCCGGTAAAACATCAAATCTCCGACGTCGCTGCGGCTGGAAAAAGATCCTGCAGGAACGGGACCAACGACGACTGAAGTGAATCATTCAACGCAACAGAATTGCAACAGCTTTGCAAATTTCTGCAGATTTCAGTGTTGGGACATCAACAAGTGTCAGCGTGCGAACCATTCAACGAAACATCATCCATACCGTTTTTTTGAGCCGAAGGTCAACTCTTGTACCCTTGATGACTGCACGACACAAAGCTTTACGCCTCGCCTGGGCCCGTCAACACCGATACTAGACTGTTGATGACTGGAAACATGTTGCCTGGTAAGACGAATCTCCTTTAAAACTGTATCGAGCGGATGGACGTGTACGGGTATGGAGACAACCTCGTGAATCCATGGACCCTGCATTTCAGCGGGGGACTGTTCCAGCTGGCGGAGGCTCTGTAATGGTGTGGGGCGTGTGCAGTGGGAGTGATATGAGACTCCTGATACGTCTAGATACGACTCTGACAGGTGACACGTACGTAAGCGTCCTGTCTGATCAACTGCAGCCATTCATGCCCATTGTGCATTCCGACAGACTTGGGCAATTCCAGCAGGACAATGCGACACACCACACGTCCAGAATCGCTACAGATTGGCTCCGGGAATACACTTTTCAGTTTAAACACTTCCGATGGCCACTAAACTCCCCAGACATGAACATTATTGGGCATATCTGGGATGCATTGTAATGTGCTGTTCAGAAGACATCTCCACCCCGTCGTACTCTTACGGATTTATGGACAGCACTGCAGGATTCATGGTCTCAATTCCCTCCGGCACTACTTCAGACATTAGTCGAGTCCATGCCACGTCGTGTTGCGACACTTCTGCATGCTCGCGGGGGCCCTACGCGATATTAGGCAGGTGTACCAGTTTCTTTGGCTATCCAGTGTATGTAAGAAATAGTAGACGTTGCGGAGGGGCTGCACAAAAAATTTTCGTCTTACGGGACGTGCAGTACTGCCAGTGCTAACTGTGGATAGACAAGACACGGCTGGCAGGAAATCGACCGTCACACGTTCGGTGCACCTATGACTAAAGCCGAGAGAACTGTCTGTTTAACAAAACATGACATTTTGTAAGCTGCGGTGTCTCATCTCAGCCTTCCCTTGATATGCAGGTAGGCGGTATTGTGTCATTCTCTGTCACTATTTCATGGTTATTGTTTTGTTGGTACTGGAAATGTGTGCTTGGGCTTTGAGTTTTTTGCTTTGGGACGGTCCTGACGTTGGTGGAAGGCAGTCAGTGAATCTCTTTGGAGAGGCACAGCTCCTCAAGAAGGCGGGCATTTTTCGTGAAAGAGAGGCTGCTGCCTGTTTCGTAGTGTTGTGGACGTAGCCATCTTCCTGGCCCAGCTGAGCACAGAGGGTGCTGTGCAACCACAGCTGTCCCTAGAGAACAGCTGAGTTTGACATTTCTGCCTTTTCTTTGTGGACATCAAAGGCCGAGACGAATCGGCTCCACCCGGCCAGCATGAGAACGACGGTTTCTTTCGTCCCAAAATTTTGTTTAGCCAATAGAATTGAGTTGCTTCCCCATCATGCGCGGTGCAACAGGCCCAACCAATCGAGGGAACACGTCTGCACGCTGGTACCAACCTGATGTTTGTTAAGGCGCGTTTTCTACACCAAGCATGTGAAGTTTCTGCTGTGTTCCCCTGTTATTTCGTGAAGCAAGCGATATTCTCATCCGTCACGTGGACAACAGCACTGAGTAGTCCCTCTATGTAGAGCATTTTGGAGGCAGAGTGGATGGCTGTGAACTTAAACTCTGGGCATTCGTCTCTGGACTGTCGTTGAGTGAGGGTCGTCTACATCCGCCAGCTGGTGCTCACTGGCGTTCGCTAGCTGGTTTGGAGAAACGTAACTGTCGCAAATTACGGTTGCGTGATCTACATTCTGAGAAACTCGTTATTTGCTAACCTTGCCACAAACCTTGTATTGCTTAACTTGGTTATAACTCGTGGTATCTTGTTGTAACGTTAACACAGATTTTTCAAGCTGCCAACACGGGCAGATCTTGTTGCACTTTTTCCAAAAGTCTTCCACGCCTTTTGCTTCCTTTCAACGCTGTTAGTCGATATGTAATTCGATTTGAGCTTTAGAAAACTTTGCTTTCTGTTAATGTTAAGGGGCTCCGGAACGCCCTATACTTGCAATGTTAAAATAACGCTTATAAATTACATCTTTCCTCACAAAGTATTTGAGGTAGGAAATTGAACTTTTTACAGATTATTTATTGGAATATGGGCTACAACTTAACACAGGGATTTTACAAAATTTTAGTTCAGTTATTAAAGACGATTTTTTTTCAATTGTAATGAAAATTCACAACATTTTTTTGCAATTTTTTATTTATATATTCAAAAATATACAGTTTTTTGGAAAAAGGCTGTGTTAAATTATGCAGAAGGTACTGTGTAACATTTACTGAAAGTTTGAAACAAATAAGTTTGGAAGATCCTTAGAAAACATGTAATTAGTATGAGAAAATAAAAGTTTTGGGAATCGAGCGACAAAGATTGGATTAACTTTTTAGTGCATTCCAGGTCCATAGGATGGATTATCTTCATCTTCTGCAAACTACTCCTCCAGCTTCCACTTGTTCCTTCTCCTGTTTACTCTTGCTTGTATTTCTAGACTCTTTACAGCCCTGTATGCAGCCCGAAGGCGTTCCTTGTCTAAAGCAAGCATCGCTCGTTGTTGTGTTCGTAGATTTTGCTACCATTTTCTTCAGTTGCAGTTACTGCAACACTGTTCCAAAAGGTGGTCATGTATGAACACTTATCACATTTCAGTTGTATTTCACTAGCAAGTCCTACGTGCTTTATTATGGAGAGTTCCAGACCAACTTCACTACAATGAATACATCTTACACAGTTTGAAAAAATTCCTTTGAGAACCGACATATCAAATATTTCATTCACATCCGATTCGCCCATAAAACATTCATAGTTTTCACTCATTGAACCAAGCTTCTTCTGTGAAGTATTTTCTTTCCCACTTTGACTGCTATGGGCAGGTGTACTTGAGACGTTAGGTTCGCTCACTTGGTTATCATCTTTATTATTTACAGTAAAGCACATACCTTTGGATTTCCAACATTTCTCCTTTTCTTAAAAGCCTTCAGAGGATTTCTAATAACTTTACTTTTACTCATTATTATACTTCAACAAAACAGAGACTCAAGAAACAGAATTAATTACGAATCTTTTCGAGATAACGACAGAGTAAATAAACATGAAACAATCGACAGTCACACCAGCGATATATATTGAACCATCACAGGTTAGCCACAACACATACTTTATCTCACATCATTAAAATGTACCTGATGAACACAGACGTTAATAATAACACCATTTGACAGCAGTTTAACAGCGCCACAGTGGGTCACGCCCATGTAGAACACATTTAAAAAAAAATTTAAAAATAGTTGTAGTCTTCGGAATTGAAAAAATTATATATCTATTAAAAGGTAGTAGTCTGCAGATTCAGAAAACGCAAAAAAGTAAAAATTGAACTTTTCATGATTTTGAGCCTTTCCGGAGCCCCTGAAGGTTATTTATGTCTGTCACTACAGCAAATAAATGTTTATCTCCATCCTGACTTACATTTCAACATCCTTCAGTGTCTTAAGGCTTTTCCATCTTTAGGTGACCCAGAATAACATGTATAACCTGTTGTACACCCAATTTTCTGCCCTTACTGCGGCGGTGTTTTCGCTATACGTTCAATTATGTTAAGAATTCAGAAAAACGAACGACCACTGCATTCGTTCGTCTTCTATGGTCAAAAGTTTGTTTTATAACGAGCATTGAACTTGCAATTTTTTAGGCAGACCTGGGACTCAAAAAACACAACTTTTATAATGTACCCTTTGCCGAAGGCTACATGCTAAATTAAATATGCTGCATACGGTTCTGATATGCCTACCATGAACTTCCATGAGGCGGAAAGGCTCCTATCCACAGATCTTAGAAACTCAGCTAGCGCTTTTCCCACAAGATATCCTGTGAACTGTGGATGAAGGACACCAGGGAGATTTCATATTCTTAAATTTCCTAAAAGCATTTAACCCGGTGCCCTACTGCAGACTGTTAACGAAGATACGAGTGTACATAATGGGTTCCCAGATAGTGGCTTGAAGACTTCTTAAGTAACACGGGCCAGTACGCTGCCCTTGACGGCAAGTGTTCAACTGAGATAGGGGTATCGTCAGGAGTGCCCTATGGTAGGGTGACAAATGGTTCAAATCGCTCTGAGCACTATACGACTTAACATCTGAGGTCATCAGTCTCCTAGAGCTTAGAACTACTTAAGCCTCACTAATCTAAGGACATCACACACATCCATGCCCGAGGCAGGATTCGAACCTGCGACCGTAGCGGTAGTGTGACAGGACCGCTATTATTCTCTATACACACTGACGGGAAAAAAATCGCAAAACCAAAAAATAATTAATGTAGAGCAATAAAAGTTCAGGAATAAAGTTGTCTAGGGAACATATTTAAGTGATTAACACTGCAATACGACAGGTTAATGTATGCACTACATAATGCATTGCAAATGTGAAATGATTCTACTTTAATGATCGGTGTAACCCCCAGAATGGTGAATGCAAGCATGCAAGCAGACATGCATTGTGTTGTCCAGGTGCCAGGTTTCAGTTTGTGGGATGGAGTTCCATGACTGCTACGCTTGGGCGGTCAATATAGGAATGGCTAATATTGTTTGCGGGTGATGCTGGACTTGTGGTCTGATGATGTCCCATTTGCGTTCGACTGGAGGCAGATCTTGTGACAGAGCAGTCCAAGGCAGCATGTCGACACTCTTTAGAGCATGCTGGGCTACAACAGCGATATGCGGACAAGCGTTATCCTGTTGGAAAATGCGCCCTGGAATGCTGTTAATGAATGGGAGCACAGCAGGTCGAATCACCAGATTGGCATAGAAATGTGCACTTAGGGTGTTCCTGCTGTAATACGAAATGGCACCCCAGACCATATCTCCTGGCCCTGAGATGGCCCCTTCTAACCAACATATGGCCATCACTGGCACTGAGGCAGAACCAGCTTTCATCAGGAAACACAACAGACCTCTACCCCGCTTTCCAATGAGCTCTCGCCTGACACCACTGAAGTCGCAAATGGAGGTGGCTTGGGGTCAGTGGAACGCACGCTACAGCTGTCCTTGAAGCAACCGATTTTCACGATTTCGTTGTGTGACTGTGGTGTCAACTGCTGCTCCAATTGACTGTTGCAGATGCAGTAAGATTCGCCAGAGCCATGCGCCGAACATGATGGTCTTCGCTCTCGGTAGTGTCACGTGGACGTCCGGAGCCCGTACATTCTCGTGGCCACCTTTGCCAGCAGTCATGTACAATAGCTACATTTCTAACAAGACTTCCTGCAATATCGCAGAAGGAACATCCAGCTTCGTGTAGCCTTGTTACACGACTTCATTAAAACTCAATAAGGTGTTGATAATGCCGTCTTTGTGTCCTAGACGGTATTCTTGACCAACATCGACGACAACCAATCTCAAATGTAACTAACGCTCACAGCTACTGCAACGCGTATTTAAAAGACTCCTGACTTGCATCCTCATAGTGGTGCTACTAGCGCCACTCTTGCGACTGGCGCGAAATTTGAATAGATGCCATCTGTCAGATGTAGAAACACACCTAGCAAATTTTGTTTATGTCGCCCAACTTCTTTTTGACCTGATTTTTTTCTGTCACTGTACATAAATGATCTGATGGACTGTTTGCTGACGGTGCTGTGGTATATAGGAAGGTGTACAGGATAGAAGATGACTTAAATAAAATTTGTAGTAGATGTAACGTAAGGCATCTAGCTGTAGATGTAGAAGAATGTAAAGTAATGCAGTTGCGGAGGAAAAACAATCACGCAATGTTCGAAAACAGCATTAGTACTGTGCTACTTACACAGTAAAGCCGACTGAATACCTAGGTGTAGCGTTGCAAAGCGATATGAAATAGTGTATGTAAGAATTGTAGTGGGGAAGGTGAAAGGCCGACTTTGATTTATTGGGAAAGTCTTAGGAAAGTGTGGTTCATCTGTAAAGGAGGCCACATATAGAACACTACTGTGAACCATTCTTCATGATTATTGGTAATTAGGAAAAAAAACTAAACTACATCTACATCTATACTCTGCAGGCGGCCGGAGTGGCCGAGCGGTTCTAGGCGCTACAGTCCGCAACCGCGCGACCGATGCGGTCGCAGGTTCCAATCCTGCCTCGGGCATGGATGTGTGTGATGTCCTGAGGTTAGTTAGGTTAAAGTAGTTCTAAGTTCTAGGGGACTGATAACCTCAGAAGTTAAGTCCCATAGTGCTCAGAGCCATTTGAACCATTTTATACTCTGCAAGTACCTGACGGTCTGTGGCGGAGGGTACCTTCAGTACCTCTATTGCTTCTCCATTCTATTTCAGTCTCGTATTGTTCGTGGAAAGAAAGATTTTTGGTATGCCTCTGTGTGGGCTCTAATCTCTCTGATTTTATCTTCATGGTCTCTTCAGGAGATATACGTAGGACGGAGCAATATACTGCTTGACTCCTCGGTAAAGGTATGTTCTCGAAAATTCAACAAAAGCCCGTACCGAGCGACTGAGCGTCTCTCTCCACTGGAGTCTATCTATCATCTCCGTAACACTTTTGCGATTACCAAATGATCCTGTAACGAAGCGCACTGCTCTCCGTTGGATCTTCTCTATCCTTTCTATCAACCCGGTCTGGTATCGATCCCACACCGGTGAGCAATATTCAAGCAGTGGGCGAACAGGTGTTCCGTAACCTACTTCCTTTGTTTTCGGACTGCATTTCCTTAGGATTCTTCCAATGAATCTCAGTCTGGCATCTGCTTTTCCGACGATCTGCTTTTCCGTGTGAAAACGCTGTGAAGTTCCCACAGTACTGAGCGACTGCCGTACCATCCTCAGCCCACAGATGTCACTGGTAGCAGATATGGAGTGGCACGTGGTCAGCACTTTGCTCTCCCGGCCACCGTCAGTTTTTGATATCGGACCCGCTACTTCCCAGTCAAGTAGTCCTCAACTGCCCTCACAATGGCTGAGTGACCCCGATTACCAGGAGTGCACAGCAGACAGGACCGTCACTCATCCAAGTGTTAGCCGAACCGGACAGCGCTTAACTTCGGTGATCTGACGGGAACCAGAGTTGCCACTGTGCCGAAGTAGTTGGCTGGTAATGAGGAAATATAACAGCAAAATCACGGGTCGTGAATTTCTCATGCAGGTAGGCGAGGAAATCCCCAAAAGACTATCTTTCACCTCTAGTTACCGGCACCCAGTCGACTCGCCACCCCCGCTTCACAGGACGCCGCCTCCCCGTCCACAAGCGCTCCTCGGTCGGCGTGCAGCCTCAGACAGCGACTGGCGCGCCGCCTGCCTGCGACACGGCAGCCCCAGGTAGGGCACGGCGCGGCGTCGTGACGCAGGCGGGTGACGTCAGCGGGCGTGCGTCGGCCGTGTACGGCGCTGGCCGCCTTCCAGAGGCGCCACGCCACGCCACGCCACGACGGGCAGCCAGCCAGCCAGCCAGCACCCTAAGGCGCGGCGCTGCTCTGCCTGCAGGCGTCTTGCGTCGTTTCACGGTAGCGGCCGGCGTCACATCCGAAGCGTCGGCGTCCCTCTGAATTCACGTGAGCGGCAGGAAGTAGGCGCTACCGAAAGGCCACAAGTACGGCTCGGTTACACGCGGTGGCACAGTAGTTAGCGTCGTGGCTTCACAATTTTGGGTCCCCTGTTCGAAAGCCGATTTTGTTTTATGTCAGTTTATTTATGTACAAAAATGTTTCTTATCGGATTAGTGGATGCAAAGGCGCTATACTACTGCACAATTACAACTGGGTTTCACAATAAGTGTCATGCATTTGAATTGTCTGATTTTCAGAGTACTGAAGGTCGAACTGTTTCAGTTGTTAATAACCAGTCAAAAGCCTAGATAGCATAAATGTTTTAAATGGATACCGTAGCTGCAAACAGGCGTTGATATACTTTATTGGGGACATGTTGAGAATGTGTGCCCCGAAAGGGGCTCGAACCCAGGATCTGCTGCTGACATGGCAGACGCTCTATCCATCTGGGCCACCGAGGGCACAGGGGATAGTGCGCCTGCAGGGACTTATCCCATGCATGCACCCCGTGAGACCCACATTCCCATCATGTCCACACCACTACGTTCGTAGTGCGCCTAATAGATGTTTGCCCATCATACTCATTACTCGTGGCAGATTAATCCACCAAGTCCCATACGAGTTCGGGCATAGTGTGTACGTTTGCACAAGAAGGTCAACGGCTGGGAAGCCATATTTTAACTATATATGACGGTAGTATCTGTTCCCGAAAGAACAGTTACCGTTGATGGCCATGCAGCTTTGCTAGAAATGAAAATTTTCAACATGTCCCCAATGAAGTACATCAACGTCTGTTTGCAGCTAGCCGGCCGTAGTGGCCGTGCGGTTCTAGGCGCTACAGTCCGGAACCGAGCGACCGCTACAGTCGCAGGTTCGAATCCTGCCTCGGGCATGGATGTGTGTGTGTCCTTAGGTTAGTTAGGTTTAATTAGTTCTAAGTTCTAGGCGACTGATGACCACAGAAGTTAAGTCGCATAGTGCTCAGAGCAATTTTGTTTGCAGCTAGGGTGTCCATTTAATTATCATTTCATTTCTAGCAAAGCTGCATGGTCATCAACGGTAACTGTTCTTTCGGGAACAGATACTACCATCATAAATAGTTAAAATACGGCTTCCCGGGCATTGACCTTCTTGTGCGAATGCACACGCTATGCCCGAACTCGTAAGGGACTTTGTGGATTAATGTGCCATGAGTAATGAGTAAGATGGGCAAACATATATTAGGCGCACTACGAGCATAGTGGTGTGGACATGTTGGGAATGTGGGTCTCACAGGGAGCGTGCAAGGGATAAGTCCCTGCAGGCGCACTATCCCCTGTGCCCTCGGTGGCTCAGATGGATAGAGCGTCTGCCATGTCAGCAGCAGATCCTGGGTTCGAGCCCCTTTTGGGGCACACATTTTCAACATGTCCCCAATGTAGTACATCAACGTCTGTTTGCAGCTAGGGTGTCTATTTAATTATCATTTCATTTCTAGCAAAGCTGCATGGTCATCAACAGTAACTGTTCTTTTGGGAACAGATACTACCGTAATATATATAATTTTTTTATTTAAGACGACTAGTTTCAACAGTTAATGCTATCATCTTTAGGTCATTAACATCTTTTTGTGGTTAAACATGTTCATTTCACGCTGAACCTCATGCACAAGAAGTCAAGTGGATAAAACTTGGCACATAAGAAAGTTTGTCCACTTTAAATGGCCTAAAAGGTACAGGTAGCTGGCTGTGTAAGCTACAAACTCGCAGTACGTTGGATTGGCAGTAGCAGAGCAAATGAGCTGTTGGCACATTTTGTTAGTGTGGGTTGCCTACATCACGGGCACCTGCTGTAGGCAACCCGCACTAACAAAACGCGCCAGCTGCACTGGTGCCCTACTACTATTGGCAACTGTTAAGGTTACAAGGTACGCTCTTATGTAAGTTCAAAGATTATTGTATACAGTAAACGCGAAGATATCTGCTGGAAGTAATTGTCCACAGTACATGTCACACTTCATAGAAAATGTTGCGCAATTATGATATGGGCCTACAAGGTTCGAATAATTTGCATTGGAGATTGTCACACAGGACTGAAATCGATTTTTAAAATTAAGGATTTCAATATTTACGACGAATGCTACTATTTATCCAAGATACAGGGACAATAGTATGATCATGGTGCACACCATTTGCAGTCGAATCAGACACGAAAAAAGAAAAAACAAAAAACTGTAATGTGTACTTTATTTAAACTGACGTTTGTGAATTTGGCTATGAGTTAAATAAAGTTGGCCTCTTATCTAAGGGTCACTACGGGGTTATATGATGTGAAAGGGGGAATATTTTAGTATTTGACTTCCAGTACTGACAACTCACAGACGTGTACAACTGAAACAGATCACAATGTTTTAAATATGGCTGTTTGGTTCAGTGACCATGTACAAATTGAAAATGAAACAAATGAACCCTCCATCACACTTTTTTTAGTCTTATTGACTATGTTCAACACTTCTAAGAATTTCTTAATCAGAATTTAGACATACAAAGTGGTTTATAACATAATTACAAATTTATGGAAGAAATTTTTTTATATATAAAAAAATGCAAGTACTGAGTAACAATACTAGACAGAGACAGTACGCAAATGTCAAGTATAACATAAATAACAAACCAGAAGGGCTATATTCACAAAAATTCAAAAAGAATGTGTGAAGGCGAGCCTCTAAGGGCTGCTCATACCTGTACAGCCACAGGTTGCAACAGATCAGCTGCTATGATACAACTTTTGATATGGAAGTAACATGGATTCGTGAATGTGCAATGCAGAAACGGTCGTCCTCAAATGCGTTACTTATTTGTTATAAGGAACATTGAATTAATTACCACTGATGCAATACAATTCAGTGAATGGAAGAAAACTGTCATTTAAATTATTTATCAGTCTTCTGTGAAGGTGTCTCATGATCAGTATTGCATTTCGGGGTACGTACGAATATTATTATTTATAGAAGTCATTAGCATACACAGTAAAATCAACAAAAATGGATGAATTCGTCAGTAAAATGCAAGAAACCAACAAAACTTGACCGTGCAAGTATAATGTCACTACTGTTAGTTTGCGGAGTTTGGTAGCAATCTGAAACAGAGAACAGGCGACACGAAATGTTTCGAATGGTGCCAAATTTTAACTTGGGGGTCGCCTGCCAACTTGTCACGCTCGTCTGTTGGGGGCGCATAAGGTACCAATTTACACTGAGATGACAAAAATCATGGGATACCTCCCAATATCGTGTCGGACTTCCTTTTCCCCGGTCTAGGGCAGCAAGTTGATGTGACATGGACTCAACAAGTCGTCAGAAGTCCCTTGCAGAGATACTGAGTCATGCTGCCTCTATAGCCGTCCATAATTACGAAAGTGTTGCCGGTGCAGGATTTTTTGCACGAACTGACCTCTCGATTATGTCCTATAAATATTCGATGGGGTACATGACGGGCGATCTTTTTCAGAGCAGTCCAAACAACTGCGGGCCAGTGACTTGGTGCATAGTCATCCATAAAAATTCAATTGTTGTTTGTAAATATGGCGTCCATGAATAGCTACAAAGGTCTCAGAGTATCCCACCATCCAGAGGACCCAGTCCATTCCATGTAAACACAGCCCATAACATTATGGAGCCACCACCACTTGCACAGTGCGGTGTCCCTGACTTCGAGGAGTCTGCGCCACAATCGAACACTGCCATTAGCTCTTACCAACTGAGATCGGGAGCGATCTGACCAGACCACGGTTTTCCAGTCTTCTAGGACCCAGCCGATATGGCCACGAGTCCAGGAGAGGCGCTGCAGGCGATGCCGTGCTGTTCTCAGCAAAGATACTCGCGCCGGTCGTCAGCTGCCACAGCACATCAACGCCAAATTTCTGCGCACTGTATTAACGGATACGTTCCTCGTACGTCCCACACTGGGTTTTGCGATTATTTCACGCAATGTTTCTTGTCTGGTAGCATTGACCATTGACAACTTTACGCGAACGCCGCTGCTCTCGGTCCTTCAGTGAAGGTCGTCGGCCACTGCGTTGTCCGTGGTGAAAGGTAATGCCTGAAATGTGATAGTCTCGGCACGCACTTGACACTTTGGATCTCGGAATACTGCATTCCCTAACTATTTCCAGAACAGAATGTCCCATGCGTTTGGCTCTAACAACCACTCCACACGGGCAAAGTCTGTTAATTACCGTCGTGCGACCGTAATCATGTCGGAAAGCTTTTCACACGGATCACCTGTGTACAAATGACGGGTCCGCCAATGCACTGGCCATTTATACTTTATTTACGTGACACTACCGTCATCTACGTACGTGCATATCGCTGTCCCATGAGTTTCTCGGTGTATGTTGATTACCAGTTAATAGTAAAACTGTTGCATATGCGGCCCATACCACCGCCACACATTGTCACTATTGTGACAAAAATGTTTGACGACCTCTGATACAGACTATAGAGACAGAATAATAATTAAACAATTACACAAAAAAGCAGCTGTAGTTAAGATAAGAAATACACAAAAAGATTCTCAAAGGCGTTCTACAAAGGGGTGAGAGGAGGCGCGACTACAGGAAGGGTATTCGCCACCCTCTGCCGCTAACATTGCCAAACCCAGAATAACATACCGGCCCGGTGAAGATACGAGTTAACTCCAGGAAAAAGCAGAAACGCTTGTATTTATATGATTTCTGTAATGTAGAACACTATGCATTACTGAGAGAACAAAGGAGATACGTCAAGAGTTGGTTGGCGAAACATTTATTTGAACAGTTAACGAAGAAAGTCGAATCAGTAAACGCAGATATCCACTGAATTCGAATTGTATTGTTTGGTTAATTTCCTGTCGTAAGCGCTTCGGTATATCGATTGTTCCAAAACGCATTCGCCGGCCAGTGTGGCCGAGCGGTTCTCGGCGCTACAGTCTGGAACCGCACGACCGCTACTGTCGCAGGTTCGAATCCTGCCTCGGGCATGGATGTGTGTGATATCCTTAGGTTAGTTAGGTTTAAGTAGTTGTAAGTTCTAGGGGACTGATGACCTCAGAAGTTAAAGTCCCATAGTGCTCAGAGCCAAAACGCATTCGATTTCCTCGATGTATCGAGAGTTTTCGAAGCACTTGATAAGAAGTACGATTTATAGATGTTCGAGTTAGCAAAAATCTTCTGCACGTTTCATAATTTAAGAGATTGTTCTTTGGAAGTGGTATGACACCCGTGTCTCTCCCCTCGGATCCGCGCCGAGCTGCTGACGTAACAAGCTTTCTGAGTAATGCTCACGTTTCCTTGTCAGAGCGGGCAGCTACATCTACATCTCGCAGAACCGGCAACACACATTCCGCGTCCGGGTCAGATCCCTACAAGCGTTATACACGAGTGCAGCTGCATAGGGCGTCCGCTCGGAGCCTTTCGCAAGTTGGCAGGTAGCTTGCGCCACGCCGTTTTACGGCGCCCACGCTGCAGCCGGTAGGAGATAGGAGCCACTGCATTCCGCTCCACGCATTCCGTCCGCCCCCTGATCTCATGCTCGCTCCTTTGCCGCCCCCGCGCTGGGCGGAGTTTCCTGGCAGACTTTACCCTGGCGAGAACACCGCATCTTCACTTTCGTTTGGAGGCGCCAAGACGCTCGCGGAGCGAGGAAAGCGGGCAGCGGTCGTCCTGTCGGCCTAGCGAGAGGCGTACGCCGCACAGTACTTCCACGACGCGTGTGACGTGTGGCAGGATTTTGTTGTTGTGAAACACAAACTGGTCTCCAATTGCTGGAGACATGAGGAATGCCTTTCCTCAGTGTGCTCTGGGCATTGTTTTAGTTCTCGTTTCTTCCAGAGTCATTCTCGTCGTTTCTTTAATGTCCTCTATACACCACCTCCTAGGTTTTCCGCTCCGTCTTTGACCTACCTTTCTAACGAGCGTTACATTTTTAGCTAATGAGTCTTGTACTCTCACGATAAACACAAAGTAACCTAATTTCAGCTGCAGTATTTTGCCCTTCAAAGATATTTTTGACTTTATTATTTCTAAGAGGGTTTTATGTTTTACTTTTTCAGTCCATGAAAGTGTCAGGATCCTTCTCAAAAAGCACATCTCAAAAAAATCGATTTTTATGCTATCCACTTTTTTCATTGTCGACGTCTCCTATCCATACAAAAGTATGGGAAAGAAGAAAGCTATAGGTATTTTTATTTGGGCGATAATGACAGTTTCCATTTCTTCAGCAACTTAATTAAGGTAACTGCAGCGAATTCTCCAAGTCGTACCTTTGTTCTCATTTCCTCATTGCAGGAGTAATCGCATTTCTTCAATGATTTCCCCGTCTATCAGCGAGTTTGTCGTCACTACTGTTGTCAAAATTTTTATTTTCTTCAAAATTAGCCTTAGACCATCTTTTCTGCTTTATTATCGTCTTTTTCCAATATACTTCCAATATCTTGTTTGGTGTAAGTGTTGTACCGTCAGAGTATTTTTAAGTTGTTGATTACATGCCGCCCAGTGTGCAGCTTTCTGATTATCTGTGTAAGGTGTTCTGCTATTCCCATAAAACTTAGTACTTCCATCATTTTTGAGTGACTTGTGGTATTCTATAAAGCAAACAAATAAGTCTCGTTGATATTCTGTGTCTTGTTCCCTGATCCATTTTACGTGTAATATTTGCCCCTGGTGCCTCTGTCCTCTCTGAAATCTGCTTGTTTCCTTGTTTTAGGTGATTTTTAAGTCAATATTGAAAGCATATGGTACCAAAGGTATTCTGCATTTTTCACAGATGACATTTGACATGATTAAGTGTAGTGATACTGTTTTGTTATGGTTATTTTACTTGATTTTCGCCTAACTCTATACAGCCATCTGCATAATACATTTTAACGAAATATATTAAGACAGTTTTCACTCTAACACAACAGACGACGCACCAAATGGTTCAAATGCCTCTAAGCACTATGGGACTTAACATCTGAGGTCATCAGTCCCCTAGACTTAGAACTGCTGAAACCTAACTAACCTAAGGACATCACACACATCCATGCCCGAGGCAGGATTCGAACCTGCGGCCGTAGCAGCAGCGCGGTTCCGGACTGAAGGACGACGCACCACGAAGGAATTATCCCAATGGGACGGGAATCGGTAGATGCGATGTACATATACAGACAAACGAATGATAACATTTTCAGAAAAAGGGATGATTTATTAAAGTGAAAGAGCTTCGCAAATTAAGAAAGTGGATAACGCCTTGCTCAACCTATGGCACTTACGCATGCAGTTATTCGGCTTGACACTGATTGATACAGCCCATGGACGTCCTCCTGAGTGATATCGTGCCAAATTCTGTCCATCTGGTGCATTGCATCGTTAAAACTCTGACGTGGTTGTAGGGCCCCGTCCATAATGTTCCAAACGTTCCCAGTTGGGAAGAGGTCCGCCGACAATGACAGCCAAGACAAGGTTTGTCAAGCACGAAGACAAGCAGTATAAACTCTCACCCTGTGCGGGAGGGCATTATCTTGCTGAAATCTAAGCCCAGAATGGCTCATCTTAAAGGGCAACAAACCGGGCCGTAGAATATCGTCGACTGACCACTGTGCTGTAAGGGTACCGCAGATGACAGCCAAAGGGGCCCTGTTATGAAAAAAAATGGCATCCCAGACCGTCACACCTGGCTGTCAGGCCGTAAGGCGGGCGACAGTCAAGTTTGTGTCACGCCGCTGTCTGGTGCGTCTCTAAACACGACTTCGGTCTGGAGTCTCATTGACTGGAGTAGAACTGTCTTGAGTGATGAATCTCGCTTCGAGATGAGTGCCGATGACCAGCGAAGACGCCGACAGCGATAGTTCAGATAAACATGCCGACGCTGCAAGCAGCAGATGAAGGAATAGAGAAAGCGTATGAGGAAATTGATGATGTAATTCAGTACCTAAAGGAAGATTGAAATCTGATAGTGGTGAGGGGGACTACAACGCCACTGTAAAGGAAAGAACAGAAGAAAGGGTTGGGGAGAATATGGGCTCGGAAGTAGGAATAACAGAGGAGGAAGACTTATTGTGTTCTGCAATAATTTTCGGCTAGTAATAGAGAATACTCTGTTCGAGAAGCACAAGAGGAGAAGGTAAACTTGGAAAAGGTTAGGAGATACAGCTAAACTCCAGCTGAATTACATCATATGCGGACAGAGATTTCAAAAACAGATTCTGGATTATAAGGCGTACTCTGGAGCAGATATAGCCTCGGATCACAATTTAGTAATGATTAAGAGTAAACTGAAGGTCAAGAGAATCATCCGAAAGTATCAAGGTGAAAGGAAGTGCGATAGTGAAGTACTGAGGAATAGTGAGGCGCATTTGGAGCGTAGCACTGTGTGGTAGTTCAAATGTGTGTGAAATCTTATGGGACTTAACTGCTAAGGTCATCAGTCCCTAAGCTTACACACTACTTAACCTAAATTATCCTAAGGACAAACACACACACCCATGGCCGAGGGAGGACTCGAACATCCGCCGGGATCAGCCGCACAGTCCGTGACTGCAGCACTCAGACCGCTCGGCTAATCCCGCGCGGCACTGTATGGTAGTGAATCATGGACAATGGGAAAACCGGAGCGGCAGGCTGTCGAAGTGTTTGAGATGTGACACTACAGCAGAATGTTGAAAATTAGGTGGACTGATAAGACAAGGAATGAGGAGGCTGTTCGCACAATCGGCGAAGAAAGGAACATCTGGAAAACATTGACAACAAGAAGGGACAGGATGATGGAACGTGTTTCAGCATCAGAGAATAACATCAGAGAATAACTTCCATCGTGCCGGGGGGAGGGTGGGGCTATAGAGGATAGAAACTGCTGGGGAAGACAGAGATCGGAATACATTCAACAAATAACTGAGAGAGCAGTATGCCATTACTGCTCTGAGATGAAGTTAGCGCATGTGAGGAATACGCGGCGGAACCCATCGGGCTGGTCAGAAGACTGATGATTAAAAACAATGGTTTTCAAGGAAATATTACAGCATTCTCCTCGCTAAATAGTGCCAAGGAGAGGTAACGATGATGCAAGCAGATAGTGATCACGCATGCTCCTCTCCAAAGTAGACCACAACCGCTCAATTATTTTGATGTCTGATGAGTGTGCTGGCCAGGAGAAATGCGACAATGCCTCCTCGTGCTCACAGTAGCAGTTGTGGACTGTGCAAGCAGTATGAATAGAGACCCTCTCGTCTCTGAACGCCGCATCACCACTGGGGAACAATCATTGTACTGTCGGACGGACCTGACCAGCCAAAATGGACATACAATTCTTGGCAGTAATGCGACCTTCCAGAAGCTTCGGGGTCCGTGTGTAATGGTTCTTTATTTGAGAAACCATTACCACTCGCCAACCCTATTTTTCGATATCGTAGATTAATGAATATTTTTCTACGTAATGTCTCATATTTTTCACTCTAATCAAATTTGGTTACATTTTTATATGCATGTACGTCGATATTTTGAGATGTTGAAATCGATATAATATCTGCTGTGAATATCTTTGTACTTATTGTTATCTTTGATGCCGGTTTGTGACTTTTGGCGCGGAAGCGTACAGAGTAGTCAAGTTTTTGTGTTGAATATGAACAGTCTTGACATTGTGTTGGAAATGAAAAGATGAGTCTGAGTTGTGGACAATGAAAAATGTTGTGAGTGTTATTAAGAGTAGTAACAGCTGCGAAATTGTATGATGAAGTAATGTTTTGAACATGGGAAAGTATAAAAAGTTTAATAAATGTGAATTTTTGTGAAAAGTGAGTGTCAAGAATTATTTTAAAGTGACCATTGTTCAAAAAAGGATGAAGCACATTGCAATGAAAAACATAAATCATCAAATTAATCGTGAAAGATTGTCTTCGTAAGTTCAAGTCGGCGTAATTAACGTCCGAGTGGCTTTCGCACCTACAGCGATACTCATGCTACCTAGACAACATTTTTAGTTACGAGCCAAAGCCAGAGCGAGATCGTCGTTGGATTGCAAATACAAGATAAGTGATATTATTCTTAATTTTCTTCAATGACTGTAATCAATTGATGTAGCAATACCTGCCACACTAAAAACCTTTCAGTTGTGCAGTAAAAATATCATACTTTGAGTGCGCGACGTGATAATTTTTGAACTGATTAACTGTTAGTGGAGGTATTTTTAAACGTGGAATATCACACTGCCATGCCAAATCATTACCAAACCTCCACAATGTCTCACGTTTGGAACGTAAACTCGGCCTGAAGTAGGAAGAGGTGTGAAACAAAACTCATGGGGACAAATGACATTCTTTTATTGCTCCATACTCCAGGTTTTATTTTTTCGGCATCAAATTTTCCTGTTACAAGCATTTGCATCATTGATGTGTGGTTTTTGGAATTCCAGCTCACCGTGTAATTCCCTGCTTATGGAGCTCCATTCGTTTTCTTTTGGTGCTGACAGCTTTCAAGAGCCCAACATTCAGTTCTTTTGTAGCTGTCGTCCTCTTATTTTTCCTCACAGTCGTTACGGAAGTACACACACCATACGAGCCCATGTTCGAATTCACTTATCTCCGACATAAAACACTCACAACTACACAGAAGACTGTTCTGACGACGAATGACACTTGGAACGTCTCGAGGACATTACACAGGTGGCGTTCAGGGTCAAATACAACAGTGCAACCTGTAGGCTTGGCTAGCATCTGTTTTAATATTCAAGCATACATTTCTCTCGTGTTTCCATATTTTTGTCCAACCACTCTAGCCTCTGCCATTAACTTTACAGTTGTTTGCGTAATAAGTGTGTAGATGAAGATGTAGGTCTCCGAACGTGGCAGTCGCCCGCTGACCCATTGCTGCTGAGTCCGTCACAGCCGGCAACGTTCACGACGAGCTCTCGCAACTGCAGAGTCCCATGCCGTGCTAAGAAGGAAATTGGTGTGACCTGTCCACCAAAACATACTGGACGGAGAAAGCTTGGCGCACCAGCTTTCTGCGGCTCACCACATGGCCATCCGTTTTCTGCTTAATGAACACTGGTCGTACAGGTTTGCCGAAAGCCGACCCAGGCGACGCCACTGAAGCTTTCCATGTTCTGCCAGTAGGGAAAAGAGCTCTTGAAAGTCAGAGATACAAATATTAGGAACGAAGGAAGATTAGGTTTAACGTCCCGTCGACACCGATGTCATTAGAGATGAAGCACAACCTCGGAATGTTGCAAGGATAGGACAGGAAATCGACCGTGCTCTTTCAAACGACCGATCCCTGCATTTGTCTGGAGCAGTTCAGAGAAATTCCAGAAAAACCTAAACGTGGAACAAAGCCATTAAGGGTGCATGAGATAGTTGCCTCGATATGTCTATCAGAAATAAAATCATGGTCAATTTTACACGATCCCGGCATTTGTCTGGGGCAATTCAGAGAAATCCCAGAAAACCTAAACGTGGAACAAAGCCATTAAGGGTGTATGAGATAGTTGCCTCGATATGTCTATCAGAAATAAGATCATGGTCAATTTTACACGATCCCGGCATTTGTCTGGAGCAATTCAGAGAAATCCCAGAAAACCTAAACGTGGAACAAAGCCATTAAGGGTGCATGAGATAGTTGCCTCGATATGTCCATCAGAAATAAAATCATGGTCAATTTTACACGATCCCGGCATTTGTCTGGAGCAATTCAGAGAAATTCCAGGAAACCTAAACTTGGAACAAAGCCATTAAGGGTGTATGAGATAGTTGCCTCGATATGTCTATCAGAAATGAAATCTTGGTCAATTTTATACGCAAGGATTTTGTGCAAGGTAATGTGGTACCATGTATCGATAACACCATACCGGCGTCTTCAAGTTGGCAACGGAATTACAAGTTTCAATCCGACGCCGATAGCGGGATCCAGTAGAACCAATGGGGCGCACGGGCTGAGCCACGCCTCCAGCGATTCTGGAGTACGAGCGCCCTCTGCCGCCCCTATATACACTGAAGAGCCAAAGAAACTTGTATATGCATGCGTATTCAAATGCAGAGACATGTAAACAGAAAGAATAAGGCGCTGCGGTCGGCAATGCCTATGTAAGACAACGAGTGTCAGGTGCAGTTGTTAGATCTGTTACTGCTGCTAAAATGGCAGGTTATCAAGATTGAAGTGAGCTTGAACGTGGTGTAATAGTCGGCGCACGACGGATGGGGCATGGCATCTCCGAGGTAGTGATCAAGTGGGGATTTTCCCATACGACCATTGCACGGATGCGTCATGAATATTAGGAATCCGGTAAAACATCAAATCTCTGACATCGCTGTGGCGGAAGAAGATCGTGCAAGAACAGGACTAACGACGACTGAAGAGACTCGTTCAAAGTCACAGTAGTGCACCCTTCCGCAAATTGCTGCAGATTTCAATGATCGGCCGTCAACAAGTGCCAGCGTGCGAACCATTCAATGAAACATCATCGACATGGGATTTCCGAACAGAAGGCCCATTCGTGTACCCTTGATGACTGCACGCCTCGCCTGGGCGAGTCAACACCGACATTGGACTGTTGATGACTGGAAACATGTTGCCTGGTCGGATAAGTCTCGTTTCAAATTTTACTGAGCGGATGGACGTGTACGAGTTTGGAGACAACCACATGAATCGATGAACCCTGTATGTCAGCAGGGGAATGTTCAAGCTGGTGGAGGTTCCGTAATGGTGTGGGGCGTGTGCAGTTTGAGTGATATGGGAACCCTGATACGTCTGTATACGACTTTGGCAGGTGACACGTACGTAAGCACCCTTTCTGATTACTTGCATCCATTCGTGTCCATTGTGCATTCCGACGGACTTGGGCAATTTCATCAGAACAATGCGACACCCCGCACGTCCAAAATTGCTACGGGGTGGCTCCAGGGACACTGTTTTGAGTTTAAACGCTTCCGCTGGCCACCAAACTCCCCAAACATGAACATTGGTGAGCATATCTGGGATGCGTTGCAACGTGCTATTCAGAAGAAATCTGCACCCTCCCGTACTCCTACGGACTTATGGACAGCCCTGTAGTATTCAAGGTGTCAACTCCCTTCAGCACTACTTCAGAGATTAGTCGATTCCGTGCCACATCATGTTGCGGCACGTCTGTGTGCTCACTGTGGCTTTACGCGATATTAGGCAGGTGTGCGGTACCAGTTTCTTTGGCTCTTCATTGTACATTACTACTCATATACATTCTATATTTTAGCTGCAGTAAATAAAATATGATTCTACTAATATTCCAGAGCATGTTAATGTACCAATAGAAATAAGACATCGATTCATTTGAAGTTTTGCTCTTGTTGTTTTTAAATGTAAAGCTCATGTACATATAAATAGCTGCAACTGTCTGCAAGCATTATCTCTTTATCTTATTTTTGGACACTCATGTTATCGCCAGTTTTGATATCCTGTTAAAAGTGAGTGTTGTGATCCACGTGTTAATCACAATAGAAGTTGACACACGGATACTTTAAACAAAGCTTCCCGTATTGTCGCAGCATGAACAGAATACATCTTTGTGTACAACTCGCCATGTAAACACTACTCATGGCGATACATTAAAGCAGGTTTCATCTTCTAGTCACAGAGCCAGCACCCAGCATTACGCTTTGAAATACTCGTGTAACCTCCTGTGCAACATCTGAAGATGAGCCCAAAAGGTTCGAAAACCGGTTTATGAAATAAAAAGTATTTAAAAAAAGTGACTGGTTTCAGTTTTCTGTATTAGTATTGAATAAATAATTATTGGTTCTTAAAAATCGATAATGGGTAAGCTTAATTTGTTTTCTTCATGTTCAGTACTGACCAGTTATAAATTTTAAATACTGTGCAAGACGGGATGACAGTACGCTCGCAAGTTGATGGTCCTGATTATTGTATAACAGGCCGACTGCACGCTTTTCAGCCAGTGTTAGAGATTCACCACTAAACCCTGCAGCCCCGATCCGTTTTAAGAATCGAACTACCATGTATAAAATACCTTCAAACGTCAAATTGCCTTACAAATGAGATAATGTGTTAAATATTGGACGTTAAGCACGGAAGCAAGAAAAAATTTAGAAATAAAATTGAAATTTTGTTTGAAATTTCTTGGAAGTTAATAAGAGCTCTGATTATCAAACACTGGATAAGTATAGTCTGGACAATTTGCATTTCGTTTTAAGCAAAAGCTACTTTTTCACCCATCTCAATAATTCTGACATATCTCTTGGACTACGAGTCGTAAAGTGATACAATTTTGTAGGTACGTTCAGTGGCATATGTGGATATTGTCTGCCAAATTTCTTGCGAACTGAGTCGGTAGTAAAGAAGTAATAAATTAAAACATCATCCCTTGTGCTGAAGTTTTACTGCACGCACAACAAAATTGCAGGAAATGATAAACGTGTTTCTTTACATCATTCTATGGCAAATATTAGTGACAAAAGTTTCGTAAAGATGTTTGATTTGGAGTCGCCAAGTAGAGATGGGAAAAATCGACCAGTAAAAGTCGATACCGGTATTCTTGTTCTGAATAACCGGTATTGTTAGGTCTCAGTTGTAGCATGTGTTTATTTTTTACTAATAATCAAGTAAAAATACCGCGGAAGCTGAGTCAACAATTTTCAATCTTTGTTCGATTTCTACGGTTATTACAGGAAATAACAGGACTAAGAACCGAAAATCGGTTAACTCGGAAACCAGTTATTTCAGCGGTTTTAACAGTCCGGTTAAACTGAATCGATAGAACGGTAAACCGATTGTTTCGGCGACAACCGCCATTCCTATCGCCAAGTCTGCTCAAACACTTGCTTGCACAGGCCACACAAACCGCTTCCGGTCCTTGGCCTCACTCATTCCAGCTTTCCACACCTTCCTGTCAGCTGCATCTTCATCTCCCAGACCCAGTATCTGCATGTGTCCCATGGGATTATCCTTCTATCTCATTCTCGGCCGTCCTAGTGGTCTCGTTCCTTCGGCTCCTCCATCCATCACTGTCTGTATTACCGTGTTCTCCCCTCTCCTCCTCACATGCCCGTACCATCCGAGACTTAGTTTTCACACAAGCTACGATGTCAGGTAGTGTGTGTAATTGTCTGAGTTCTCTGTTTTTCCTTGGTCTCCACGTCCATGTCTCGCTTGCGTAGCACACTATTGGTTTGATGGCGGTCTGATATTTTCTTATTCTTGCCTGCCTGGATAGTAACTTAGATCTTATGATATGTATAGATCCTAGATCTCTTCCCCCGGCTTGAATTCCCGTTGCGATCTCTTGTTCAATAAGGTTTTGTTGGTTGGTGTGCACTCCGATTACGTGAATGTGTCTGTCTTCTGTGTTGTTAGGTTCCTGATTGTAAGAGGGTCCTAAAGGAGCTCTTTTTCCTATAACTAGAACTCTGATTTATTTTCATTTATGTTTAGACCTACTTTCTTAAGTTCTTCCATCAGTACAATTCATTCCATGCTCTTTACTACCACCACAATATCATCCGTGAAAGTCAGAACATTTGTCTTTTTCCCTATGGTGACTCCTGCACATTCTTGTGTTACTCTCATCAAGATATTACTGAGTGATAAATTGATACGGTAGGTGATATAATATCTCCCCTCAAACGTTTCTCAGAACTCTCCCTATATTTTCTCTCTACGCTTTGATTCCACCCATTTTAGTTAGCATTATCAGCTTGTCCGGTATCCCACACTCTGCCATTATTCTACACATCTCCTTTCTCGCTGTGCTGCCATATGCTGTGTTGATGTCTATAAACTTACAGAAGGTATTCTGATTGTGCTCCCAGTTCTAGCATTTGTCTTAGTGTGAACATTAGGTCAGTTGTTGACGTACCCTTTCTGAGCCCCGCTTGTGCTGTGTCTAATATTTCTTCAGTGTATTTGTCGAGCCTGTTCTGTATAATTCTTGATGTTATTTTATAGCACGTGTGTAGTAGAGATGCTTCTATGTCAATATTTGTCTCCCTTCTTGTATATGGGACATACAGCGGCAGTTTTCCATTCCTCCGGCATTACTTCTTTCTTCCAAACCTCTTTTATCAATTAGGTTAACCATTCATATGTCTCGTCTCCCATTCTTTGATGAGCTCTGCTGATATCATGTCTATGTTTGGGGCCTTCCCATTTTTCAGTCTTTTCATTGCCTCCTTCACCTCCACCAGAGTTGGTTCTTCGGCTGGTCGGGGTGGCCGAGCGGTTCTAGGCGCTATAGTCTGGAACCACGCGACCGCTACGGTCTTATGTTCGAATCCTGCCTCGGTCATGGATGTGTGTAATGTCCTTAGGTTAGTAAGGTTTAAGTAGTTCTAAGTTCTAGGGGACTGATGACCTCAGAAGTTAAGTCCCATAGTGCTCCGAGCCATTTGAACCATTTGAGTTGGTTCTTCGACTAATGGTTGTACATTCTGGTTGTTTTCTTCCCTGTTTTTGTTGCCATAAGTGTCTACCAGGTTGCTAAACAGTTCTTTGAAGTACCTGCTTTGCTTCTCTAGATTCCCTTCATTTGTAGTAATCAGTTTTCCATTCTCGCCCTTCATTATCACATGCTTAGCTCTGTACTCCTTTCTATAGCTTCTGAGTGTCCTGTAAAACTGTTTACTATTGTTCTAGCTATAGTATTCCTCTGTCTTTTCTATCTCTTTATCTCTGAATGACCTTTTCTCTTAATTTCTCTCGTGGCTGTCCTGTATTTTATTTGGTTTCCATATTTGTCATTGCTCATCACTGCCTGTCCGTCCGTCTTCCAGTCCTGAACTGCTTTTCTACATGTTTCATTGAACCATGGTTTGCCCTTGATATTGCTATTATTGTTATCTCCTAGTAGTTCCTGTGCTGTCTCCTTTAGAACTGTTGTTATCTTGTTCCATTTTGTATTGATATTTTTGCCATATTTCCTATTCTCTAATTCTGTGAATTTATTTCTGAGCTTAAACTGTTTCTTCATCTCATCTTCTTGTAGCCTACTCACATATACTCTTTGGGTTATTTTGGCATTGTTGCTCTTACTTGGTAATGACTGATTCATCTTCATTAGCACAAGAGGATGCTCTGATCCTGTCTCAGCCCCTCTCATTGTCCTCACACCTGTTACTGCCTTTTAGTTTTTTCTCTCTCGACACGTGGTCTATTTGGTTCCTAGTTAGCCCGTCTGGTGAGGTCCATGTATGTCTCCATGGGGAAATGATGTACAGACTATTTGCATGTTTCTAACTGTGGCGAAGTTGATGAGCCTTATACCATTATCATTTGATTCCTTCTGCAACGTGAACATGCCTATACATGGTTGCAATTGGTGTCTTTGTCCTATTTTGGCATTCAAGTCCCCCAGCACAATTTTGTGTCCTACTCTAACGGTACCACCGACCACCTTAAACGGCAATTTTTGAAAAGTTGACCGTGAGATACCCTAATGGAAACCGAACAATCAAATTGGGATTCGTTTCCGAAACACTCCAACAGAGTATAACTAACAGTAAACAGGTGAGCCAGGTACAGTCGTTCTCCCAGCACAAAAGCAAGTTGTAACATTAGATATTAAAACATGTCGCCAGCCTAATTAGGCATTCTTGTGTCAAGCAAAAATAATAAAGCAGAAGGCAGTGCTAAGGCTAACCTAACCTTCCTTGACACACACACTAAGCTCTTTCCATGTATCTGTTCATACCACAACACAGTAACCTAATATTGCAGATAAATGTGCTACTAACTAGTAAATCAGATAAACAAATGGCCAATGAGATAGTAAACAGCAACATATGCCTCTCAAGAACACGTACCTTAAATGAACTAAGTGCAACAGTTTATAAAACGAGTTACTGACACACATGAAACTAGTAGCAATACTGAACAGGGTAAAGCTTCAAATGATTCTGAATTTAAATCAGGGGGTCTGCTAATGATCATAATCTATAACTTCATTGGTTAGTACAGGGTTTATATGTCTGTGTATCAACCAAGTTGCATTAGAACAGATAACACAGTAAACAGTTCTTTCTTAAACTCTGTCTGAAGCAACTAAATAGAATGCAAATCTTACTACACTAGCTCTAAAGGAGCCTTTGCACTGCTTCATTAACTAGCCTAGTACATAAGGACCCTTAAACTTTTATGCTTTGAAGAACCGTGCTCATTAACGAAACTACACCAGTATGTATGAGAACTGGTAAGTATTCATATCATTAATTATTAATTAAGTAAAGCACAACAAACTATAACTCTTTAAATAACAAATTTGCTTTCATTAGCAGTCATTTGACCTACTCAAGAGATATAATTGACTGTGCAAATGACAACACAACATTAAATTCAAGTTCAACCACTTTCTCGTAGTAAATTAGGCCACCCAGAATTAAATTCACTAGGATAGGATTCCTGTCCAGGTTTGTGATTTGGGATAATCGCGGGTGTTAGTTTTTAGCAACACCACAATTATTGTTATAAAATCAACCAAATTTCACAAATACCTGGTCCATTTACAGAGTGCCAAATATAAACTATTTAGTGGAAGGCTGGTGGTACTGGTGGCGTCATCTGCAGTGGTTATTAACCTGGCGGCGAAGCAGTCATAGCAATACTGTTGGCCTCGTCCTGTTACATATCATATTGGCCACGGAATTACATTTTTATAGGCCAAACATCGTGCCATGATAATGGTATCACCAAAGCATCATCCGAGCCCCATACATACTGCCCTTAAGCTCTGGTGGCCTCAAAATTCGAAGAACATGAGCCACTATGATCCGCTACTGCTTGCGAGGTGTTATCCACAGCACTGCTCAGTCCTGACTACTTAGTCGTCACAAACGACGTGTTGCCACTTGCGCGCCAACCACACCTTTTCCACTCCGCCAGGCTACTTCCTTACCTGCGGGGCTTCCCCACATCTTTTACATTCAACTCTACGTTCCCTAATTACGGGCCAAGTCATTTATAGTACATTATATAACCATAATTCCATTAGTTATTTAAATCCACAAGCATAATTTTATACAACGTGGTTCAAAAGTTCACATAACTTATTTATTTAATCGTATGGCTAGGGCCCCCCGTCGGGCAGGCCGTTCGCCGGGTGCCGGTATTTCAATTTGACGCCACTTCGGCGACCTGCACTCGATGAGGAGGATAGGACGATGATGACAGCACAACACCCAGTCTCTGGGCGGACAAAATACCCCGTCCCAACCGGGAAACGAACCCGGGACCAGAGGATTCACAATCCGTCACGCTAACCATTTATTATTATTATTATTTTGTTCGTTTTTGTTCGTTGTATCTGCTCGGTGCGGACGTCGTAAGACATCCGTTTAAGTTCGTTGTTGATCGATTAACTCAGTTTTCTTATTACAGAGGGCAGCTAACCCTCTGACCGAACAACCATTCAGCTAAAGGGGGCAGACATTCACATAACTGAAACATGGACACATAGTGAAAAAATTTCCATGACAGATACAACGCTCTATATAAGGAACACTACAAATTGGCATAGAAACATCGATACGGATACAAAATAGGTCAAAATTAAGTGTTACAGTACTGTGGTAATCTGGAGCACATTTGGTCTAAAGTGTCACAGAATTCGTCTTTTATGTCTTCCTCCTTGTATTGGGATGTAGAATGGACGCTTACGTTGAGACGTTTCTGTATTTATAGCTGATCCTGATGTAGCATCATGTTATAGTGCCATCACACTGACCATTATTCTATTATGTCTGAAGTATATGGTGACCACGTTTGTATCCGCTGCATATGATTGTACAGTTTTTCTCTCTGTGCACAGGCCATCTTATCTCCAGCAGGGCTGTAATACCCTCCTTATACGCTGTTAGTTCTCCATCAAGTATGTTTGTCGCTCCTGCAGCGTATAGTGTTCTTACATTCCATGTTCCTATCCGTAGTCCTTTATTCGTAAGCTTGAGTCTCAAAAACTGTTGAATATACACTACTGGCCATTAAAATTGCTACACCACGAAGATGACGTGCTACAGACGCGAAATTTAACCGACAGGAATAAGATGCTGTGATATGCAAATGATCAGCTTTTCAGATCATTCACACAAGGCTGGCGCCGGTGGCGACACCATCAACGTGCTGACATGAGGAAAGATTCCAACCAATTTCTCATACACAAACAGCAGTTTACCGGCGTTGCCTGGTGAAACGTTGTTGTGTGCCTTGTGAAAGGAGGAGAAATGCATACCATCACGTTTCCGACTTTGATAAAGGTCGGATTTTAGCCTATCACGATTGCGGTTTATCGTATCGCGACATTGCTGCTCGCGTTGGTCGACATCCAATGACTGTTAGCAGAATATGGAATCGGTGGGTTCACGAGGGTAATACGGAACGCCGTGCTGGATCCCAACGGCCTCGTATCACTAGCAGTCGAGATGACAGGCATCTCACCCGGACGGCTGTAACGGATCGTGCAGCCATCTCGATCCCTGAGTCAACAGATGGGGACGTTTGCAAGACAACAACCACCTGCACGAACAGTTCGACGAAGTTTGCAGCACTATGGACTATCAGCTCGGAGACCAGGGCTGCGGTTACCCTTGACGCTGCATCACAGACAGGAGCGCTTGCGACGGTGTACTCAACGACTAACCTGGGTGCATGAATGGCAAAACGTCATTTTTTCGGATGAATCCAGGTTCTGTTTACAGCATCATGATGGTTGCATCCCTGTTTGGCAACAACGCGGTGAACTCACATTGGAAGCGTGTATTCGTCATCGTCATACTGGCGTATCACCCACGTGATGGTATGGGGTGCCATTGGTTACATGTCTCGGTCACCTCTTGTTCTCATTGACGGCACTTTGAACAGTGGACGTTACATTTCAGATGTGTTACGACCCGTGGCTCTACCCTTCATTCGATCCCTGCGAAACCCTACATTTCAGCAGGATAACGCACGACCGCATGTTGCAGGTCCTGTACGGGCCTTTCTGGATACAGAAAATGTTCGACTGCTGCCCTGGCCAGCACATTCTCCAGATCTCTCACCAATTGAAAACGTCTGGTCAATGGTGGCCGAACAACTGGTTCGTCACAATACGCCAGTCACTACTCTTGATGAACTGTGGTATCGTGTGTAAGTTGGCTATTTAGGTTCTTACATTGTAACGCCACCGCCACGTAGCGCTCTGTATGAAAATCACTGGCTGTGTTGCGTGCAGTCTGTGGCTGGTTTACATTGTTGTTGGCTATTGTAGTGTTGGGCAGTTGGCTGTTAACAGTGCGTAGCGTTGCGCAGTTGGAGGTGAGCCGCCAGCAGTGGTGGATGTGGGGAGAGAAATGGCGGACTTTTGAAATTTGTAAGACTGGATGTCATGAACTGCTATATATATTATGACTTTTGAACAATATTAAGGTAAATACATTGTTTTTTCTCTATCAAAATCTTTCATTTGCTAACTATGCCTATCAGTAGTTAGTGCCTTCAGTAGTTAGTTTGAATCTTTTATTTAGCTGGCAGTAGTGGCGCTCGCTGTATTGCAGTAGCTTGAGTAACGAAGATTTTTGTGAGGTAAGTGATTTGTGAAAGGTATAGTTTAATGTTAGTCAGGGCCATTCTTTTGTAGGGATTATTGAAAGTCAGATTGCGTTACGCTAAAAAAATATTGTGTGTCAGTTTAAGCACAGTCATGTATAATTTTTCAAAGGGGATGTTTCTCGTGTTGAAGCTGCATGAGCAGCTGTACCTGTACACGCCATCCAAACTCTGTTTGACTCAATGCCCAGGCGTATCAAGGCCGTTATTACGGCCAGAGGTGGTTGTTCTGGGTACTGATTTCTCAGTATCTATGCACCCAAACTGCGTGAAAATGTAATCACATGTCAGTTCTAGTATAATATATTTGTCCAATGAATACCCATTTATCATCTTCATTTCTTCTTGCTGTAGCAGTTATAATGGCCAGTCTGTGTAATTTGCACGCCCTGAGTTACGCTACCCCAAGACATATGCAGAGTTTCTAACAGTAAAACTCGGTCTTACTGTGTTAGTCCTTTAACGTAAGACTATACTCTTAACGAGTAGATTGTGACGGTATGTTAAATTTTAAATTTGCTCAATAGTTACGTAAATACTGAAAATAAAATTTTCGTTGCCCCAGAAAGTCGTTGGTTAGGGAACCTGCAACTGCGGCTGAGCATCATGAACCGGTTTCGCCGTTTGGTAGTATACATACTCCCGACAGTAGTATAGATACTCTCACAGCCAACTCGGCCAGCGGGCCTGACGTCGGTGGATTTTTGCGCCTTACTCCTCATCTACCATTCCCCCTTGCACGTAGCATAACTCTAGTCGTGTATTTGGTAAAGGCTAAGATTGAGAATTGTTCAAAAGAAAAAGCCAGGCACTACACGGAGGAGTCAGTTTTGAAAAATTTTAGTCAGATTAAGTTTCATCTAACAACCTCTTGTGAAATAAGGAAAATTATTAAATATTTGAAAAATAAATGTTCTGTTCGAGTAGATGACATCTCTAACAAGTTATTAAAACAATGTAGAGCAATTACAGCTGGTGTTTTGAGTCACATATGTAATGCACCACTGACATTTTTCCACGCAAGTTAAAATATACCATTGTCAGGCCTCACTACAAAAAGGGGGAAACCACAGATATCAATAATTACCGGCCACTATCCTTGCTTACAGCATTTTCAAAAGTCTTTGAGAAAGTAATGTACTCAAGAGTGGTTAGCCATCTCAACAGCAATGGGATACTTAGTACATCCCAGTTTGGATTTCAGAAATGCTGTTCCCATGAGACAGCAATATACAGTTTCACTGTCCACATAATAGAGTCTTTAAGTAGTAAAATGTCACCAGTGGGAATATTCTGTGACTTATCCAAAGCATTTGATTGTGTGAACCATGACATTATGTTAGATAAATTACAATTCTGTGGTATAAATGGAACAGCATATGAGTGGTTTAAGTCATATCTACAGAACAGGAAGCAAAAAGTCTCTTTATATGCTTCAATTGATTCAAGGGAGTTCGTCACTTCATCTAACTGGGGTGAAATTACATTAGGTGTTCCACAAGATTTGATCATGGGTCCCCTCCTGTTCTTGATATATGTGAATGACCTCCTTTCTTATGTGAAACAAGATGTTGAACTGACACTGTTTGCTGATGATACAAGTATAATTATTAAGCCAGTAAAAGGAAGTGCCATAGAGAATCATACAAATAAGGTCTTTGGAAAAGTTATTAATTGGTTTTCTGCGAATGGGCTTGCTCTGAACTTTGAAAAAACACAGTACATCCAATTTTCTGCTGCAAAAAGTATAATTCCTTCAATAAACATAACACATCAAAAGAAGTCAGTAGCCAGGGTAGAGCATACTAAATTTTTGGGTGCACATATGGATGAGAATCTTAACTGGAAAAGTCATATTTTGGATCTCCTAAAGCGACTAGGTTCAGTAACTTTTGCAATCAGAATAATTGCCAATTTTGAGGATGCAGAAATTAGTAAGCTAACATACTTTGCATACTTCCACTCTCTGATCGGAATAATATTATGGGGCAACTCAACACTTAGGCAAAAGGTATTCACTGCTCAAAAGCAAGTAGCCCTAGTTAGAATAATGTGTGGGGTTCATAGTCGCACATCTTGTTCGCATCTGTTTAAAATGGTTAGGAATTCTTACAACTGCTTCACAGTACATTTACTCAGTAACAAACTTTTTTCTCAACAACATGGACCAGTTTAAAATCAACAGCGACATTCATGATTCCAATACCAGAAAAAAGAAAGACCTACACTATCCTTTACTTAACCTTTCTTTGGCACAGAAAGGGGTAAAATATGCTGCTATTAAACTTTTTGGTAAATTACCAGATGAAATTAAATGTCTGACAGACAGCAGTAATAGTTTAAAAAAAAATTGAAATCATACCTCCTTGACAACTTCTTCTATACCAGGGGTCTCCAAACTTTTTAGTCCGTGGGCCACATTGACTCCTCCACGGAGTCATAAGGGCCAAGATCTACCTAGTGAGATTAAAGCACCCTAGCACTCCATGATCACCGTAATGTAAGGCTAAAGGAAAGATGAAATCGTAAAAATCTAAAGTTGTGGGAATAGCTAGCACTCAAAGAAACTAAGATTTTTATTTCATTACATAATTTTGATTGGTGGACGTACCTGACCGAAATTCTGGCGTATTTTATTCTGGCGAATTTCACCGACAAAAAAGTATGTCACTGCACATTCTTCACGAAAGCGTCCTGCAAAGTTAACGAAATCTCAAAATCATTGTTAGCAACACTATTACTGCAAGACATAACAGAGGTAGAGTATGTCAACGCATTGTTATTTCAAGTGGCGCAACAATAAGTTTAGTTATGTAGTCGTGTAGAGAGTAGCAGAACCAGAGCATATATTTGATAGTTCTGTTGCGTGATTGTGTCTATGTTGCGAGTGTCTCACGAGTTTTTTTTAGTGTTTTATGCGCTGTACTAGTAGGTGAGACGACGAAGTGTGGGACAGTTCAAAGTCTGAATTCGAAGAGACAAGGAAAATCTGAAAATCTAAGTACGTATTTTTTCACTGTATTTTTAGTGGAACTACAGTGGAATTGTGAGTTTTTAATTTTGTAATTAAAGTACCTTAAAAATAAATCCATTGCATTTTGTTTAGGCAAACTACTCCCCAGTCTTATTAGTATTAAATAGCACAATTTTATTTTCAGGTTACAATCCTTTGTGAAGTTCTGTACAAATATGGAAAAGAAACGAAATGTTGACAGTGAATGTAGAATTTTTAAAGAGCAGTGGGGATGTCAATATTTCGTGGTGGAGTCAAGCAACAAACCAATGTGTATTATTTGCAATGAAGAAATATCAGTCTTAAAAGAATACAATATAAAACGTCATTATGAGACTAAGCACTCTCAGAATTACTCCAAGTTTACAGGATGGGAACGATTAGAAATGTATGAGTCTCTGAAACGACAGCTATCGTATTGGTCGCGATAGGCCTCGAAACTCAATTGTAGGCAGTATAGGTACCACCTCAAATATTTGCCAGGCCGGATACCGGGGATGCCCGGCCAGCTAACGCGGGCCGGTTTGCCGGCCCTCGCGGGCCGGTTTCGGCCCGCGGGCCGTAGTTTGGAGACTCCTGTTCTATACCATAGATGAATTCTTGAATATGAGTAAATAAATCTGGAGATATAATGTATGCATTTTGTGCCATTTAGGTATAACACTATAACGTAAAAAAAAAAAAAATTGTTTCCTGTGCGCATTTCTTGTGCATTTGAGACGTTCCACATCATAACGGTTTTTTCGTGCTATTGATCTATGGAACACGTAACTAACTAACTAAGCTCAGGGAAACGAATGTCCACATACAGGGAATCTGTATGAGCGATGCCATTCGAGCGACATGTACGGTAGCAGAAACTGCGTTTTCGATGTCTCGGCTCGCCTCGAGGCATTCCCGGCCAACCGCCAATCAGCGCTCACGTAACGGCGTTGTGCCGTCAGCGTCCGGCCGCCCAAGTGCAAAGTGGCAGCTGCAGAGTAGGGAGTAGGGAGCAGGTAGGGCCCGCTTTGACACGCGGCCGCCAGCGCTGGTTGCGTCACGTCCTGGCCGCGATCAAGGCCGAGGCTGGCCGCCGGGCGAGGAGGTCCCAATTAGCGATAAGGCCCGCTAACGACCTGCACCGCGCAGAGCTGCGCACATCTCAGCCTTGTGTGTGTAAGACCGGGGCGTCCTTAAGGTCGTTCACGTCTGTTCTGTCTCTCATATTTTTGACATTTTCACTATGGCCTTAAATATTTGAAGTTTTCGTCACGAGATCGAAATTTCCAATATTAGTTGCTTTCTGAAGGACCACATGCTCTCATTCAGAACAAGTCAAGAACTGATCTTATTTTTCCGTCCTGGACTTATTGTTAAAAAAAAAAAGTTAGCCAATTAACGAGAGACAGAAAAACTTCGAAATTTGGAGTTACACAGGGTGATTCTTACTAACGTTGTAACTTCTTTAAAAATTATTGAAATGCTTAAATGATGTCTCACGTTCTTTACAATTTTCGTTTTTGGAATAAATGAATGAATGCCTGAACTGGGAACGCCTACAAAATTGGAGTTATCGTGTAGCGTGTTGTTAACTGCAAGTGGTGTGCTTTACTCTGTGTTATTGCTAGCAAAAACTTTATACGAACTGATTGCGCACTGCAATGCCCACTACCAATAAAGAAATACAGTCACTGCAAAAATACGTTCAACCCCTTACGTTCTGAATCCTCTGGCCCTCTTCAAAACTGATAACAAATAAAATTGTCTTCTTACCTGTAAAGCAGCAACGGTGGGTCGCCATACATTCTGGTCTCTCATGAAGAAGAATAAAATACACTACCTACAGGCTCAGCAAGGTGCAATGCTCGCTGTAATACTTTGAAATGTACATGAAATTCTTTTGGCTGATACATGAAAACATTTAAGAAAAAGGCAATGCCTTTGAAAAGCAGATGACCCGGACAGAGAGGCGGTAGTGGTTTGGTTGAATTACTAACACTGACTTTTTCGATACTGAAATTGTACTCGAAGTTAAGCTTGGCTTTCCAAAAATCTGACAATTGAAATTACATTAGTAAAAAAAATTACATCCTATTTACTAACTGAGTCACAAACAATGAGATTTGTACAACAAGTATTATTTAACCCGCTGGCCGAAGTGGCCGAGCGGTTCTAGGCGCGTCAGTTTGGAACCGCGCGACCGCTACGGTCGCAGGTTCGAGTCCTGCCTTGGGCATGGATGTGTGTGATGTCTTAGGTTAGTTAGGTTTAACTAGTTTTAAGTTCTAGGGGACTGATGACCTCAGATGTTAAGTCCCATAGTACTCAGAGCCATTTGAACCATTATTTAACCTCACTAAAAATGCATAAAGGCAAATCTTAGAAACATTACGAAAGGGAAATATCTAACTAGCCTATACAGCAAATCCGTTTACGTACGTACAGGGGTTCTCAACATAGAACACTGTTACCAATTATCAGCCAACTCATTTACACTAACGCGCTTGCAAAACGAAAGTCATAAAAATTTAACTTCATTACCTTGCTTGCGAGAAAACTTCTGCTTCCACATTCACATTTCCAATAATACATGTTCTCGTAATTCCTACATTATAATATAACACTGGTGGCTTCACACTGCACACCACAAAAACTGCCTACTCCATCCTCTTTCGCTCACAGACAGCTACCTACAACTGTGTGCCAAGCGCTCTCTTGCTCCAACACAATAGTCTCAGAAGCGGTATCTTTGGCTCTGCGGTCGTGCACAGTCAGCGATCCGCTTTATAGAGCCTATCAGAGACATACACCACTTATAATATAATAGCTTCATTTTGGTTTACGTTAGTAGCATTACAGTATTCGGGTGCCACATTTAAGTGTACCGCAGTAGACTCCTTTCAACGTTTAAAAACCCGCGAAGCGGCGTAGATGACGCTGAGGTAAGTAATTTAATATAAGATAGATGGGACCACAGATTGTGGAAAATACCGCGAAAGTGGATGACAAATGTTGAACGTGTGAAATCACCAGAAGACAGACCCCGCCGCAGGTCTAGCGATTGTGGTTGTCGATGCTACCCTCACGGTTCTGGGCCGTGCTACACATCGCTCCGCTAGGCTACTGCGTTTTCGAACACCTTTTGTAAATTTGATTCTATTGTAAACGTAGAAGTTATAGAATTATTATCCTCGCTGTAACCAAGCAAAAGCTGTTCTAATTTTGTGTTTCTTTTCTTTTTTTCCATCTTTTTTGTTTATACACTTCATTTAGTAAAGAACACGTAGGTCGTTTACAGGTAGCGATGTCATTCGGAAGCTTATATTCATTTACATGTGACGCAATGAGGTAGGTTTTTGTTGTACTGATCTTTGCTGTACTATATCCCAGCGGAGACAACGAGACCTATGATTAAAATAGTAAATCATACATAAATGTAAATACGTGATTGCCCAACGCAATACAAAAGAATACTGCCTGTCAGACACAAAGCTCGAGCCCTGATATCCAAGGGTTAAAGTCGCACACGTAGGCCGAGAGCCACAGCGACGGGAATACTTGACCTAGGCAGGGAGGATCATGTCCGACGGACCGATAGGCTCAGCTGCTGCAAGTACAGTTATATACCTCATGTCGTGACGTCACGTGTTCAACATTTGTAATCCGGCTTTGGCGTATTTCCCATTTGGGATCCCAAGTGGCTTATATTAAATTACTTTGTCTCAATGTCACATACGTCACTTCGAGGGTTTTCAAACGTAAACGAGAATCACCCTGTAGCATGAACAGTCGCATAAGTTCTTATGAACCCACTGTCTCTGCCGATAGTCACAGACTCCACAGTCCAGTGCCACATGACGTTGGAGCAGTAAACGAGAAGAGTGGCCCATTTCTCAAAGTGGACAAACTGTGCGGCCTTGCAGCTTTTGTACTGTATGTGCACTGGACCACTGAAAAATTACCTTCGAACTTTTCGATTTTATGACATTCAGTTGAGTTGCCATTAATTGACATAGGAATAAGTAATGCAACACATTTTTTTTTTTCTGAAACAGGGGTTGTTTTATTCAGCATTGAAATACACCAGGTTATTCCCCAATCTTTTAGCTACACAATACTATTTTTCAACGTAATCTCCATTCAATGCTACGGCCTTACGCCACCTTGAAATGAGGGCCTGTATGCCTGCACGGTACCATTCCACTGGTCGATGTCGGAGCCAACGTCGTACTGCATCAATAACTTCTTCATCATCCGCGTAGTGCCTCCCACGGATTGCGTCCTTCATTGGGCCAAACATATGGAAATCCGACGGTGCGAGATCGGGGCTGTAGGGTGCATGAGGAAGAACAGTCCACTGAAGTTTTGTGAGCTCCTCTCGGGTGCAAAGACTTGTGTGAGGTCTTGCGTTGTCATGAAGAAGGAGAAGTTCGTTCAGATTTTTGTGCCTACGAACACGCTGAAGTCGTTTCTTCAATTTCTGAAGAGTAGCACAATACACTTCAGAGTTGATCGTTTGACCATGGGGAAGGACATCGAACAGAATAACCCCTTCAGTGTCCCAGAAGACTGTAACCATGACTTTACCGGCTGAGGGTATGGCTTTAAACTTTTTCTTGGTAGGGTAGTGGGTGTGGCGCCACTCCATTGATTGCCGTTTTGTTTCAGGTTCGAAGTGATGAACCCATGTTTCATCGCCTGTAACAATCTTTGACAAGAAATTGTCACCCTCAGCCACATGACGAGCAAGCAATTCCGCACAGATGGTTCTCCTTTGCTCTTTATGGTGTTCGGTTAGACAACGAGGGACCCAGCGGGAACAAACCTTTGAATATCCCAACTGGTGAACAATTGTGGCAGCACTACCAACAGAGATGTCAAGTTGAGCACTGAGTTGTTTGATGGTGATCCGTCGATCATCTCGAACGAGTGTGTTCGCACACTCCGCCATTGCAGGAGTCACAGCTGTGCACGGCCGGCCCGCACGCGGGAGATCAGACAGTCTTGCTTGACTTTGCGGCGATGATGACACACGCTTTGCCCAACGACTCACCGTGCTTTTGTCCACTGCCAGATCACCGTAGACATTCTGCAAGCGCCTATGAATATCTGAGATGCCCTGGTTTTCAGCCAAAAGAAACTCGATCACTGCCCGTTGTTTACAACGCACATCCGTTACAGACGCCATTTTAACAGCTCCGTACAGCGCTGCCACCTGTCGGTAGTCAATGAAACTATACGAGACGAAGCAGGAATGTTTGAAAATATTCCACAAGAAATTTCCGGTTTTTTCAAACAAAATTGGCCGAGAGAAAAAAAAGTGTTGCATATCTTATTGAACTGCCCTCGTACAACGAAGAGCCAAAGAAACTGGTTCACGTGCCTAATACAATGTAGGGCCCCCACGAGCACGAGCACGAGCAAGTGCCGCAACACGACATGGCATGCACTCGACTGATGTCTGAAGTAGCGCTGGAGGAAATTGACACCATGAATACTGCAGGGCTATCCATAAATCCACAAGAGTATGATGGGGTGGGGATCTCTTCTGGGCAGCACCTTAAAAGGAATCCCAGATATGCTGGATAATGTTCATGTCTGGGGAGTTTAGTGGCCAGTGGAAGTGTTTAAATTCAGAAGTGTGCTCCTGGAATCGCTCTGTAGCAATTCTGGACATTTGGGGTGTTGCATTGTCCTGCTGGAATTGCCCAAGTCCGTCGGAATGCACAATGGACATGAACGGAGGCAGGTGATCAGACAGGATGCTTACGTATGTGTCATCTGTCAGAGTCGTATCTAGATCGCAATCATTCCAGCTGCACGCGCCCCACACCATTACAGAGCCTCCACCAGCTTGAACAGTCCGCTGCTGACATGCAGGTTCCATGGATTCATGGGGTTGTCTCCATACCCGTATACGTCCATCCGCTCATTACAATTTGAAATGAGACTCGTCTAACGAGGTAACATGTCTCTAGTCATCAACAGTCTAATGTCGGTGTTGACGGTCCCAGGCGAGGCGTAGAGCTTTGTACTGTGCAGTCATCAGGGGTACACGAGAGAGCCTTCGGCTCCGAAAGCCCGTTTCGATAATGTTTCGTTGAATGGTTCACACGATGACAGATGTTGACGACCCAGAATTGAAATGCGCAGCAGTTCGCGGAAGGGTTGCACTCCTGTCACCTTTAACGATTCTCTTCCAGATATTCACGGTACACTCGTGAAATGGTAGTATGGGAAAATCCCCACTTCATCGCTACTTCGAAGATGGCTGTGTCCCATCGCTCGTGCGTCGACTGTAACACCACGTTCAAACTCACTTAAATCTTGATAAGTTGCCATTGTAGTAGCAGTAGCCGATCTAACAGCTGCGCCAGACACTTGTTGTGTTATATGCATTATATGTGGTTGGGAAAGGAGTGAGACAGGGTTGTAGCCTCTCCCCGATGTTATTCAATCTGTATATTGAGCAAGCAGTAAAGGAAACAAAAGAAAAATTCGGAGTAGGTATTAAAATCCATGGAGAAGAAATAAAAACTTTGAGGTTCGCCGATGACATTGTAATTCTGTCAGAGACAGCAAAGGACTTGGAAGAGCAGTTGAACGAAATGGACAGTGTCTTGAAAGGGGGATATAAGACGAACATCAACAAAAGCGAAACGAGGATAATGGAATGTAGTCAAATTAAATCGGGTGATGCTGAGGGGATTAGATTAGGAAATGAGACACTTAAAGTAGTAAAGGAGTTTTGCTATATAGGGAGCAAAATAACTGATGATGGTCGAAGTAGAGAGGATATAAAATGTAGACTGGCATTGGCAAGGAAATCGTTTCTGAAGAAGAGAAATTTGTTAACATCGAGTATAGATTTAAGTGTCAGGAAGTCGTTTCTGAAAGTATTTGTATGGAAGTGAAACATGGACGATAACCAGTTTGGACAGGAAGAGAATAGAAGCTTTCGAAATGTGGTGCTACAGAAGAATCCTGAAGATAAGGTGGGTAGATCACGTAACTAATGAGGAGGTATTGAATAGGATTGGGGAGAAGAGAAGTTTGTGGCACAACTTGACTAGAAGAAGGGATCGGTTGGTAGGACATGTTTTGAGGCATCAAGGGATCACAAATTTAGCATTGGAGGGCAGCGTGGAGGGTAAAAATCGTAGAGGGAGACCAAGAGATCAATACACTAAGCAGATTCAGAAGGATGTAGGTTGCAGTAGGTACTGGGAGATGAAGAAGCTTGCACAGGATAGAGTAGCATGGAGAGCTGCATCAAACCAGTCTCAGGACTGAAGACCACAACAACACAACAACATGCATTATATAGGCGCTGCTGACAGCAGCGGCGTATTCTGCCTGTTTACATATCTTTGTATTTGAATGCGGATGCCCAACCAGTTTCGTTAGCGCTTCAGTGTATCTGTGACACTGGCGCAAAATATTATTCCTAAAGTATGACAAATTACGTACAGACTGTTTCAAGGTCTTTGAATAAAATGTTTGGGGGTAATAAATCACGTCATGGCAAACAACTTTCGTTGTAGATAAAATGTTCGCTGACGCTTCCCAGTGACGGCAGGAGTCTTTTATTATTGCATACGCCCCTGAAGGGTGACAGAATGTAGGCGCCCTGCTGCGTGGGTATGCATTGTGTATTGCCTAAAATCCAGTCGTCTGCTCCATGAGAAAGGGGATGGGCCGCGGGATGGGCTCAGCAAAACTAATATTTTCTAAAATACCTTTCTCCACTCAACGATAGTCATTCTTAAGGTCTTCTTGTTGTATATCATTCTGTCAATTTACTGCGACATGTAGTATGCAGATGCAGCACACGTGGTTAATAGATCCTGCTAGTTCGCCGAAATCTAGTCTTCCTACGGCCGGCGAAATCAATAATAACACGCTCAGACTGGGAATCCTCACCGGTAATTTTGTCTCTAACAAAAGTTGCTATCCATGACATAATTTATCATCCCTAGACATTTGATGCTGTGACTTTTGTATAGTGGGGGTATCTTCGGATGTACTTGTTAGATGAAAATGTGTTGAAACACAGATCAAAAAATTGCTTTAGGATATTCCGATGCATTTGCAGCGCTAAAAATAAGATATGAGTAAACTTAAATGAATAGGCTGGTAGGGAAAGGGAATGGAGGACAAGACTTCAAATCGCACCACAACTAAATCGAAGTGTGTAGCTGAGGAATGGTTCAAATGCCTCTGAGCACTATGGGACTTAACATCTGAGGTCATCAATCCCCTAGACTTAGAACTACTTAAACCTAACTAACCTAGGGACAGCACACAAATCCACGCCCGTGGTGGGATTCAAACCTGCGGTCGCGCGGCTCCACACTGAAGCGCCTAAAACCGCTCGGCCACAACGGCCGGCAGCTGAGGAATGCCTCATGTTACAAGTAATACGTGAATCATAGGGTTATATGTATGCGAATAAAGTCAAACAGTTATGGAAAAAGAGCAATACTATGCTACTCAGAATACAGTGAAAGTCAAAGTGCTGTCCACCCTGAATAATCCATCAAACTTTGATTATTGTGCGGCCACTACAATGATGTAATTTAGGAAATGTCGTCTTTGAGACTAGAATAAAAGCCCAATGATATGGGAAGAAGAACCAGCCATAATTGTCTCCTAGAAGACTGAAATGAGATAATAGAAAACGCAATGAATGCAAAAGAAGTCCGAAGAGTTCTCAACCGAAAGAAGGAGCTATTTTGATACCTATACGAATTAATTTCCTGCTTGTATTTCCAGTTTTTTTTACAAGGCTAAGTAATGAGTATTATTTAATCAATGAGCAATACCCCGTAAGGTGTTTTCGTATTTTGCGTAGCCTTTTAGCAGTCTGGCTGTTCGCTAACTCTCCCTCAGTAATGTCGATGTCATTTCGAACTCTTTCTTCAGAAGCCTGTCGTTTCGCTGGATGCTCACAGAAGAATTCCCCCGCAAAGCATAACGCGCTCACCTAGCGCACCTTCGTAATACGCGTTTCCACGAAACAAGTAATGCCCGGCAGCGTAAAGCAGGCGCATCGTGTTGTGACGCGCCAAAGGCACCTTGCCAGCAATGTGCGCAGTTTCTGCTCTGCGAAGCCGGCGAAGCCCTACCCAGAGACGACACGCGACTGGCTGGAAACATCTCTCGTTGGATGTTAGGATGAACTTGGAAATAAAGTCTTCCTCGATCTGTGTGTGTAGTGAGCATAGATGAAGTTTTCTATGCTGACTACGAACGTCGTGCAGGGACGCGAGTAAGTTTTGGAAATGGAATTCTCGCAGAACAAAATATCTTGAACATTACGAAATTAATAATCGTAAACCATCTAATATTTCGGCACAAAAAAATACGGAGGTAGCGCAGTGCTAAGAGGCAGGACTCGTGTCCGGGAGGATGGCGGCTCAAATATTCGTCAAGTCTTCCAGATTTAGATTGTCATGGTTGCTTGAGTCGATTACGATTCTGTGATGGTTCCTTTGCAACAGCATCCAACACCATGTTCCGCTCCTCATGACGTCGACGTCGGCAGAACAGTAAACCGTAATCTTCCTACATTTTTGCGAAAACAAAAACCAAAGATCTGTGCTTCCAAAACACTTAACGCTCTTTCTCTTACAGCCCAAACGTTACTTTCTTAACACACGTTGGGAACTAAATGTATTACATACGGACGCTGGACAAAAATATGGAAACGTCAAAAAACAACACGTTACGATGTCGAATACGGTGTAAGAAAACCGCTGGCGTTCGAAACAGCTTCCAGTCGTCTCGGAATGGGTAAACACAGGTCCTGTGTGGGTTTTAGCGGAATCGTATACCATTCTCTCTGAAAATAGTGGCAAATTCAGGTAAGGAAGGAGAAGGTCGTTGGCGATCACCCGTCGTTCTCTCCGAGGTAGACCATAAGGGCTCAGTAATACTGAGATCAGGTGATGCAGAGGCCAGAGGTGATGCGGGAAATCATCCTGGAGCTCAGAAAGCAGTTTTGGACGACGCGAGCTTCGCGAAAAGGGCCTTGTCATCTTGGAACGCAGCATCAACGTTGGGGAACAGGCATTGTACCGTGGGAGCACCTGATCACCCAAAATGGTCACATAATCCTTGGCGGTAACGCGAACTTACTGAGTAACCATTGGGTCCGTGGAATACGATGACAGGGCTGCCCAAATCATCACCGAACCCCCACCATGTTCCTCTCTTGAAACATAAACTCGGTCAGAAGAAGGTAACCAGAGCGCAAGAAGACTCATCTGATTAAATGACTTTCCTCCACTACTCCATAGTCCACGTTTTATGGCTTCCACACCACGTTTTCCTCTTACGGGTATTTGCATCACCGATGAGTAGTCTTGGTGTTCCAGTTCGCTTCTGGAGGCCCCTTCGTGTTGCTTACTTGCTGACAGGCTGTAACCTCGGTCTTACTAATCGGCCTATCCTGATTGCGATATAAAATATGACTGTGGATCGCGTGTATGCCTAATACATTTTTTTTCTAATTGAATAAAGCTATCTTTCCCAAAGAAGTAATACCGGTAAGTAGGAGGAAAGTATACAACCGATCTTTCTGACAGGAAAGTCTACTAAAAATAAAAAGTACTTAAACCTAACAGGGCTACAATTCGGAAAAATGAAAATTATTTTGTGCATTCATTCACGAACAACACTGGACAGAAAAGGGGTACCACTGATCATGAATCCAAAAGTTACACTAATGAACGAAAAGGAAATAATTAACGGTCGCCAGCCCACTAGAGCAATTTACATCCAAAATCCTGTACAAAATGATGGGAAAGAAAAACATATATTATTAAACACTGACGTGGCAACGAAAGGTCGCCACGTTTTTGTTTTTTTTCTTCAGTAATGTTAAGTGTGTATGTAATGATAAAGAAAATTGAGAAATCACTCTTACGTTATGTTTGTCATTAAATTTTGAAAAAGGCAATCGAGTATTGATTTGAAAATATGCAATTAAATTGTCTGTTAGTACTGAACTTCGTTACGTGAACAATGAATTTCAGTGACCTCAGCATAACGTTATCAAATAAATTTAGGAAAAAAGCAAGCACTTTTTACTTTGCCGTTACTTATTTTGCAAATTGGATTTCATATTATTGTCTGGACAACTGAGCCTTTTCTAGCGATTTGAACAGATTTAAATACTAGAATACGTACCATACCAAACAGCCATGTGCTCCAAGCTATATGTAAAATAAATAAAATTCCGCACTCTTAATTTGTGCATTTCTTGAGATTTGGATTTTTGCAGTGGTTGATTCTCAAACTTGAAAAATGAAATTGCTTTACTTTAGTCATATACTTTAGTCATATACTGAAGCCTCTGTTCTACAACAGTTAATTGAAAGTAGACTGAGGCTAAAATTCTTAAAAGAGAAATTATTCATTAATAAACTGGCTGTAACTATTCAATTTGTTTCTTATGACACTCAGTTACCATATTAGGAAAAAAAGGAACAAGGATCCTGCTTGGTAACAATGTCTGGGGGCAATGAGGACACAATCGCCCTGAGTTTAACTGATTATTATTTAAATAAATCTCATAAATCAAATCACATTCAGTTGTGCTGCTGGGTTAGCCGTTAATACTTTCTACCAATGAACAGTTTTACTTCAGTGCTGTGCATACGACGAAACTCGGAGCCGACGACGAAACTGTGTTGCTGGAACTGCTGCTGTTGTTGAAGACGGTAGCATATTGTGGAACCTCGGCTAATTATAGGAACGGGCAATCGTATTTAATACAGCCTCTTCCGCCCGTCCACTGTCCGTACTCCTGCTTTAGAGATCTGGCCGGCGCGCGTACATGATGCCGCCGAAAATGGTAGTCTCGACTGCGACAGCGTTAACACCACACTTCCGCACACTACAAGCGCTGGAACCCGTCTCCCTGTCTCCGCGCGCTGCGCGCAACAATTCCCTACCCAAAGATTTTACAACGCACAAGCACTGCTATTATCGTTGCTAGTCGATGGAAATAACAATTCCTTTGGCTTTTTCCAAGAGCTTATAAGTTTCAGAGTAAAACACAGAAAAATACAATGAAACGTCAACAGACTTCTACCTAAACGTACACATACAGTGAGGCAATGTCCTTACTTATTAAAATAAAGCATTTAAATTACAAATATTTACATACAATTTAAAAAAATTATATATCGGTAGCAGGTGCCATGCATTCTGCATTTTTGGTGTTACAAGGCGTCGCTAGTGCCACATTCAGTTCCGCAGCTGTTTCTGTACTTGTCGTTCTCTTACATTTCATAACAATCTTTTTCAATGACCATCTGCCACGATCAACCAGCACACAACGTCCGTGATCCCTGCACGCGGTGCAGATATTCGATACGGTACCTTTTGAAACATGAGACACTTCGGGTACCTTGAATACCGAAGCATCCACTGTACGATCACCAACAATTTGCACTTGTCCGAATAAACTTAGCTCCGACGTTATGCACTCAAGACTGCCCAGAACATTGTTTTGACCACAACTGATACTTGCAACGTATTGAGGACGTTGCACAGCTGCTGTTCGGTTGAAATACAACAGCGCAACCTGCAGACTTGGAAAGCACCTGCATTTATGTTGAAGAATGCATTTCTCGCGGCGTTACCATATTTTCGCACAATGTTTGCATACATTGACGGAAAACAAAAAATCGCAGCACCAAGAAGGAGTTGTACGATATAAACGAAAGTTAGTAGGCGTGTTTCTACGTCTGAAAGACAATGTATATTCAAACTTGGCGCCAGTCACATAAGAATTGCGATAGTAGCGCCACTTTTTTTTTGTCATCAGTATACTGACTGGTTTGATGCGGCCCGCCACGAATCCCTTTCCTGTGCTAACCTCTTCATCTCAGAGTAGCACTTGCAACCTACGTCCTCAATTATTTGCTTGACGTATTCCAATCTCTGTCTTCCTCTACAGTTTTTGCCCTCTATAGCTCCCTCTAGTACCATGGAAGTCATTCTCTCATGTCTTAACAGATGTCCTATCATCCTGTCCCTTCTCCTTATCAGTGTTTTCCACATATTCCTTTCCTCTCCGATTCTGCGTAGAACCTCCTCATTCCTTACCTTATCAGTCCACCTAATTTTCAACACTAGTCTGTAGCACCACATCTCAAAATGGTTCAAATGGCTCTGAGCACTATGGGACTTAACATCTATGGTCATCAGTCCCCTAGAACTTAGAACTACTTAAACCGAACTAACCTAAGGACATCACACAACACCCAGTCATCACGAGGTAGAGAAAATCCCTGACCCCGCCGGGAATCGAACCCGGGAACCCGGGCGGGGGAAGCGAGAACGCTACCGCATGACCACGAGCTGCGGACCCACAGCTCAAATCCTTCGATTCTCTTCCGTTCCGGTTTTCCCACAGTCCATGTTTCACTACCATACAATGCTGTACTCCCGACGTACATCCTCAGAAATTCCTTCCTCAAATTAAGGCTTTATTTGATATTAGTAGACTTCTCTTGGCCATAAATGCCTTTTTTGCCATAGCGAGTCTGCTTTTGATGTCCTCCTTGCTTCGTCCGTCATTGGTTATTTTACTGCCTAGGTAGCAGAAATCCTTAACTTTATTGACTTCGTGACCATCAATCTTGATGTTAAGTTTCTCGCTGTTCTCATTTCTACTACTTCTCATTACCTTCGTCTTTCTCCGATTTACTCTCAAACCATACTGTGTACTCATTAGACTGTTCATTCCGTTCAGCAGATCATTTAATTCTTCTTCACTTTCATTCAGGATAGCAATGTCATCAGCGAATCGTATCATTGATATCCTTTCACGTTGTATTTTAATTCCACTCCTGAACCTTTCTTTTATTTCCATCATTGCTTCCTCGATGTACAGATTGAAGAGTAGGGGCGAAATACTACAGCCTTGTCTTACACCCTTCTTAATACGAGCACTTCGTTCTTGATCGTCCACTCGTATTATTCCCTCTTGGTTGTTGTACATATTGTATATGACCCGTCTCTCCCTATAGCTTACCCCTACTTTTTTCAGAATCTCGAACAGCTTGCACCATTTTATATTGTCGAACGCTTTTTCCAGGTCGACAAATCCTATGAAAGTGTCTTGATTTTTCTTTAGCCTTGCTTCCATTATTAGCCGTAACGTCAGAATTGCCTCTCTCGTCCCTTTACTTTTCCTAAAGCCAAACTGATCGTCATCTAGCGCATTCTCAGTTTTCTTTTTCATTCTTCTGTATATTATTCTTGTATGCAGCTTCTATGCATGAGCTGTTGAGTTGATTGTGCGATAATTCTCTCACTTGTCAGCTCTTGCCGTCTTCGGAATTGTGTGGATGATGCTTTTCGAAAGTCAGATGGTATATCGCCAGACTCATATATTCTACACACCAACGTGAATAGTAGTTTTATTGCCACTTCCCCCAATGATTTTAGAAATTCTGATGGAATGTTATCTATCCCCTCTGCCTTATTTGACCGTAAGTCCTCCAAAGCTCTTTTAAATTCCGATTCTAATACTGGATCCCCTATCTGTTCTAAATCGACTCCTGTTTCTTCTTCTATCACATCAGTCAAATCTTCACCCTCATAGAGGCTTTCAATGTATTCTTTCCACCTATCTGCTCTCTCCTCTGCATTTAACAGTGGAATTCCCGTTGCACTCTTAATGTTACCACCGTTGCTTTTAATGTCACCAAAGGTTGACTTTCCTGTATGCTGAGTCTGTCCTTCCGACATTCATATCTTTTTCGACGTCTTCACATTTTTCCTGCAGCCATGTCGTCTTAGCTTCCCTGCACTTCCCATTTATTTCATTCCCCTGCGACTTGTATTTCTGTATTCCTGATTTTCCCGGAACATGTTTGTACTTCCTCCTTCATCAATCAACTGAAGTATATCTTCTGTTACCCATGGTTTCTTCGCAGTTACCTTCTTTGTACCTATGTTTTCCTTCCCAACTTCTGTGATGGCCCTATTTAGAGATGCCCATTACTCTTCAACTGTACTGCCTACTGCGCTATTCCTTATTGCTGTATCTATAGCGTTAGAGAACTTCAAACGTATCTCGTCATTCCTTAGTACTTCCGTATCCCACTTCTTTGCGTATTGATTCTTCCTGACTAATGTCTTGAACTTCAGCCTACTCTTCATCACTACTATATTGTGATCTGAGTCTATATCTGCTCCTGGGTATGCCTTACAATCCAGTATCTGATTTCGGAATTTCTGTCTGACCATGATGTAATCTAATTGAAATCTTCCCGTATCTCCCGGCCTTTTCCAAGTATACCTCCTCCTCTTGTGATTCTTGAACAGGGTATTCGCTATTACTAGCTGAAACTTGTTACAGAACTCAATTAGTCTTTCTACTCTTTCATTCCTTGTCCCAAGCCCATATTCTCCTGTAACCTTTTCTTCTACTCCTTCCCCTACAACTGCATTCCAGTCGTCCATGACTATTAGATTTTCGTCCCCCTATACATATTGCATTACCCTTTCAATATCCTCATACACTTTCTCTATCTGTTCATCTTCAGCTTGCGACGTCGGCATGTATACCTGAACTATCGTTGTCGGTGTTGGTCTGCTGTCGATTCTGATTAGAACAACCCGGTCACTGAACTGTTCACAGTAACACACCCTCTGCCCTACCTTCCTATTCATAACGAATCCTACACCTGTTATACCATTTTCTGCTGCTGATATTACCCGATACTCATCTGACCAGAAATCCTTGTCTTCCTTCCACTTCACTTCACTGCCCCCTACTCTATCTAGATTGAGCCTTTGCATTTCCCTTTTCAGATTTTCTAGTTTCCCTACCACGTTCTATGAGGATGCAAATCAGGTTTGCATTACATACGCGCTGTAACGGTCGTTAGTGTTAGTCACATTTGGGATTGTACGTAGTGAGTTGGTGTTAGTCAAGAACGCTTTTAAAGCTATAAAGACGCCATTATGAGCATCTCAATGAGTTTGAACGAAGTCGTGTAATAGGGCTGCAAGAAGCTGCATGGTCCTTCTGTCATACTGCAGAACGGCTTGGCAGGAATTTAGGTACTGTACATGATTGCTGGCACCAGTGGTCATGAAAATGTATAGTCGCAAGAACGGGCCACATGGCATTACCGAGAGGGAAGACATGTTCGGCATATGGCTCCGGTGCAATACATTAATAATTTATTGGTGTTGCGATTTGTTATCCGTCAGTGCATTTGAATTCCAAAATCGGGTAATTGATTCAGGTGAGGTTACAGACTGATTAAACAGATCGATCCAGTGATTATTGTTGCACTGTTTACACACTACACGCTCATCAAAATGGTTCAAATGCCTCTAAGCACTATGGAACGTAACATCTGAGGTCATCAGTCCCCTAGACTTAGAACTACTTAAACCTAACTAACCTAAAGACATCACACACATCCATGCCCGAGTCAGGATTCGAACCTGCGACCGTAGCGGTCGCGCGGCCCCAGACTGAAGTGCCTAGAACCGCTCGTCCATAACCGGCTATTTTCACATCATGCAGAGGATCTTCATATAAGTAAAGATGATTTTCACTCATTTTCCCTCACTGAATACGTGTATCTACATCTGCATAAATACCCTACAGGTTACTTTACAGTATACGGTCGAGGGTACATCGTACCAGTATTATCAGTTTTCTTTTTCTATTAAAGTGATAAGCGAGGAAAGAATGACTGTCTATAAGCCTTTTTCGTGTGATACCTGCGCAAAGTGTTGTTGGTGGCAGCGTAATAATATCACAGTCTTCTCAGAATACAAGTTCTTTAAATTTGACCAACAGGGTTTCACGAGAACTACGTAGTCTTTGTTCCAAGGGTTCAAATTTAAGTTCCTCGATCATTTCTGTTACACTTTCCTGTGGGCTGTACCGACATGTTATCATCGTAGTAGCGAATCCCTGAATGCTTTCGGTGTCTACTGCCTTCTTGAGCCCGCAATTCGTGGTCGTGCGGTAGCGTTCTCGCTTCCCACGCCCGGGTTCCCGGGTTCGATTCCCGGCGGGGTCAGGGATTTTCTCTGCCTCGTGATGGCTGGGTGTTGTGTGCTGTCCTTAGGTTAGTTAGGTTTAAGTAGTTCTAAGTTCTAGGGGACTGATGACCGTAGCTGTTAAGTCCCATAGTGCTCAGAGCCATATGAACCATTTTTTGCTTTCTTGATAACGACTCCAAACACAGGAGCACTGGTCTGTAATTGGTCACGATGGTGTCTTGTATGCGATTTCTCATCGCAGTTCTCCAGATCCAGCAAATCTAACGCTTCCTTTTGCCTTCCCTACGTGATCGTCTTACTTAACACCAATTTTTAGTATTACCCTTAAATACTTAAAGTATGTGACATGCTCAAGATGTTCGTCACTCATTTTGTTGACGGATACTATTTACGTGGCGTGGTTCTTGGACTGTAAGGTGAACAGATCCTTGGACACCCCAGTTGTCACCTTACATTTTTATTAATGCATAGATGATTAAAATTCCTTATATGAAAATGACTATCTGAATTTGCCCCTGAGTGTCTCTCTGATGCAGTTGTTTGACTGTAAAAGTACCATAAAGAAAATTAATTGTTCGTAAGAGTACTGCGCTCCGTTGACGATCACGTGAGAGATGTATATTTTGTTGCTGTCAAGCCCTTCCACCCTCCCTCACGTGCTGTTCACGTGGCCACGTCCATGTAAGTCGGACGGTAGCAGTGAGAGTAAAGAGTTGGACACGTGTGTCGTGAAAATAGGTCCGAACAACTGATATTCTTGCATTTTGTGATCCACCGTTAGACAACGTGGGACCCATCTTGCACACACTTTGAATATCCAAGAGTGCGGATAATTGCACCCACACTTCCTTTGCTGATTGACAGATGCACTGCCAACTGCCGAGTCGTAATGCGTCTGTACTCGCGAATGACAACATCAATTGGCTGCAACATTTCAGGTGTGACAGCAATGGATGGTCTCCACGACCGCTGCAAATCGTGGAGCTCCGCCGAACCGCCTTCTGATGACCTCATCCTCCATGTACTTCTGTCGACATCAGATGCTCCACTGACTTACAAGCGTTTGTGAATGCTCTCCACAGTTTCTTTCTCTGCAGTGAGAAATTCAATGACGGCACGTTGCTTGTAACGTAAATCACCTAAAGACGCCATTTTGAAACATTACTGCAGCTACACTGTCTGTCGGAAGTGACGAAAGCAGAAACTTGGTGCGGTCACTCAGGAGATTTCAAATAATATATACGTAGTTTCGCATTCGTAGCATTGTTTTTGGCTGAGAAGAAAAATGCGGTGCATTACTTTCTGGGCAGCCCTCGTATTAGCACTGATGTCTTCCTTTAGATTTGTAATATCGGTTGCTTTTATGTACAGTTGCGATGAGACTGTGGTATCAAAAGCTTCCCAAGAAGTATGTTCCAGCCTTCTGAAGCATGAAGAACTCCATGCCGATCATGTTCATCACGCAGTAGCATACAGTGAGGCGGCAACAGGTCAAAATCGGAATTCGAAACTTGCCCTAATTTGGACAGAGATTGTAAAGAAATCAAAAAATGAGATTGATACGGTTGACCACAAGTTTATGTTGTCACGACACCCCTTTCTGATAAACGATTGGGATTTCGGAGTTATCAAGACAAAATGAAGATTCGCCCAAATTTTCACTCCGGATGATTGGTGTAATGCCATTCAAAAGGCAAGGAGAAAGCAATCCTTTACCCTTTGTAGAATGTCCATTAATGATTCTGTCTCAACAAAGGATCTAGAGACAATTGTGACATTTAGAAAGAATAACACGCAAAATGAAAAGTTCGATTGGTTGGAAGTTCGATGGCTTCGTTGCCAGAAAACTGCGCACATCTCGCTTTATAAAAAGAATCTTTCGATGCAGGAATCCCTTTCAAAAGTCTGGATACTACAACGTCACATCATGCTCGTGGCCGTCCTCGCTTGTGTAGTGTTAAACGCGTCCCTCTCAACAATACTGGGCGACCTGTCACCGAGACAAGAAGGCGAGAGGTGACGGCGCTTCTCCCGTACGTCCCTCTGCTTCGACCAGCTGACTACTGGAAGTCCGGCTGAGGAATCTGGACCTGCACATGTTGTCACTTTAACAGGGGAGGATGACAAGGACGGTGAAATAAACAGACATGCTCCATTATAAAGCCTCTTGAAATATTAGGATGACAAAAACTGAACTTTAACAATTTAGCAACAATAATTTATGTGTAATCCGAAGATGAACGCACTGCTGAACTATTAGACAGACTGAGTAGGCAGCATTCTAGTATTTAAAAACTATAATGCGAGCAATGCATAATGGGTGCAACAAGTGCACACTGACATTTACTGTATCACATTATGTTTATGTTTTATAAATAAATTGCAGTCATGGAGATTAAAAGACAGCGCATTCTTTCTCAGCTATTCAACTTCACCATAACTTTAGTAAGAAGAATGGTACATCTCCTAATTTATACCACTTTTACATTTCATTGGGAGTAAAATGCGGGGAAGAAAAGTGGTACTACAACTTTTAGGCATTATAAAAAGGATTTTAAGGTACAAATAACTAAAATTTTTGTAGTAAACGTAATTACACTCCTGGCCATTAAAATTGCTACACCAAGAAGAAATGCAGATGATAAACGGGTATTCATTGGACAACTATATTATACTAGAACTGACATGTGATTACATTTTCACGCAGTTTGGGTGCATAGATACTGAGAAATCAGTAGCCAGAACAACCACAAATGGTTCAAATGGGTCTGAGCACTATAGGACGTAACTTCTGAGGTCATCAGTCCCCGAGAACTTAAACCTAACTAAGGACATCACACACATCCATGCCCGAGGCAGGATTCGAACCTGCGACCGTAGCGGTCTCGCGGTTCCAGACTGTAGCGCCTAGAACCGCTCGGCCACTCCGACCGGCTCCCAGAACAACCACCTCTGGCCGTAACAACGGCCTCCATACGCCTGGGCATTGGGTCAAACAGAGCTTGGATGGCGTGTACAGGTACAGCTGCCCATGCAGCTTCAACGCTATCATATAGAGTAGTGACGAGCTAGTTGCTCGGCCACCATTGACCAGACGTTTTCAATTGGTGAGAGATCTGGAGAATGTGCTGGCCAGGGTAGCAGTCGAACGTTTTCTGTATCCAGAAAGGCCCGTACAGGACCTGCAACATGCGGTCGTGCATTATCCCGCTGAAATGTAGGGTTTCGCAGGGATCGAATGAAGGGTAGAGCTACGGGTCGTAACACATCTGAAATGTAACGTCCACTGTTCAAAGTACCGTCAATGCGAACAAGAGGTGACCGAGACGTGTAACCAATGGCACCCCATACCATCAAGCCGGGTGATACGCCAGTATGGTGATGACGAATACACGCTTCCAATGTGCGTTCACCGCGATGTCGCCAAACACAGATGCGACCATCGCGATGCTGTAAACAGAACCTGCATTCATCCGAAAAAATGACGTTTTGCCATTCGTTCACCCATGTTCGTCGTTGAGTACACCATCGCAGGCGTCCTGTCTGTGATGCAGCATCAAGGGTAACCGCAGCCATGGTCTCCGAGCTGGTAGTCCATGCGGCTGCAAACGTCGTCGAACTGTTAGTACAGATGGTTATTGTCTTGCAAACGTCGCCATGTGTTGACTCAGGGATCGAGACGTGGCTGCATGATACGTTACAGCCATGCGGATAAGATGCCTGTCATCTCGACTGCTAGTGATAAGAGGCCGTTGGGATCCAGCACGGCGTTCCGTATTACCCTCGTGAACCCACCGATTCCATATTCTGCTAACAGTCATTGGATCTCGACCAACGCGAGCATCAATGTCGCGATACGATAAACCGTAATCGCGATAGACCACAATCCGACCTTTATCAAAGTCGGAAACGAGATGGTACGCATTTCTCCTCCTTACACGAGGCATCACAACAGCGTTCACCAGGCAACGCCGGTAAACTGCTGTTTGTGTATGAGAAGTCGGTCGGAAACTTTCCTCATGTCAGCACGTTGTAGGTATCGCCACCGGTGCCAACCCTGTGAATGCTCTGAAAAGCTAATCATTAGCATATCACATCTTCTTCCTGTCGGTTAAATTTCGCGTCTGTAGCACGTCATCTTCGTGGTGTGGCAATTTTTATGGTCATTAGTCTATATTTAATTTGTACATCTGAATAAATGATCACGAATTATTGTAAAGCATGAATTTACGTTAAACAGAACGGATTTCTCAGAGGCTCATTTATAGGAACTTTTCTTCTTGCTTTGACCAATAAAACCTCTTGTAAGAATATGTGACACATTTTTTAAAAATGCTTCCTGTTTAAGCCTATTGTCGATCGATGCAAAGTGTACGTCACACTGCCTCACAGCGGGTGCTGGGGGCTACAGAGGTGTGCGGGCAGCGTGGGGCCCCCCAGCGTAGCTCGGGTGTCGCCGGAGGAACTGAGAGGCGGCTGGCGGGTTACGCAAGCAGAGGCTAGAGGCTAGAAGCTAGAGCCCAGAGTCTAGACACTAGAGACTGCAGTCGCTGGGCCCACACGGGCAGCCAAGGGCAAGGCCGCAGCGGTACGGAACGACGCCTCCCACTGCGGGTTGCAACACGCTTCACCGTGGCAGGGGAAACTGCTCTCTACCCGAGGACTCGCACACGTCTCGAGCCACGAGCACGGAGGAGCGCCAGACGCCGGGAGGCAGAACGACGTCTGACATGTTTATTACAAAAAGGCAGTCAATCAGAATCTGTTTTCGGCAGGTGATGCCCTACAGCTCGGAAAATATTTGAAGAGTGTCGTGGTTTATCACCAAGGGCTGCTGAGTTTTTTTTTTAAAAAACAGCGAGCCTCATCAGTGGTGGCTGTTGTGTAAGGGCACAAGAGCACGTGAACAACCTAATCTTTGACACCTTGCTGATTTATTAGTTATTTTTCTCTTAATACTGTTAAAGGTAATGTAGATGCCATAATCTGAGATTCACGGCACGAAATGTACCGCGCTGTACTACGAGGGGCGTTCAGTAAGTAACGCCCCACATTTTTTTTTAAAAAAAGCTGTAATATAATAGACAAGCGTCCCTGTTGGTGTTTCTCATTTCATGTTCATTCTGTGCGCCAGTGAAATTTCGAACCGTCCTCGGAGATGGCAGAGTCGTAGTACAGCGTCAACGTGGCGTCTACATACGACTCACGTTACAAGCAGCGTGCTGTTATTGAATTCTTGCGTCCAGAAAAAGAAACCGTGGTGAACATTGTAAAGAAACTGGTTCTCTACTTCTAAAAATCCCTTTTAAATAATAAAACATGACCTATACAAAGAATCTGATTACCCCTGTTAGTAATGGACGAAAAAAGATGGCACAGTCTTTGTCAGAACGTGCAGAATCTTATGTGAGGTCAATAAGACGTCAATTTCATTCTATATATGGTATGCCAGTGTTTACGTAATTAAAAAAATAGGTAATTCAGTACAATTATTATATAGATGCGATAAATCACTTTAACGGGGGCCAAATGAACAATTAAAGTCAATATAATTCCAGTAAACCTGCAAAAGTAAAAACAAATTATTGTAGGGGCCTACATAGACATCGCGCATCTGCTAGATGCCAACGAAATACGTAATTTTGTTTTGAAGCTGACAGCCAATGAGAAAATAGGTGCAGTTTTCAAGCAGTAATCGTGGACAGCATCAGCTGGTAATATACGTAATTTTATGGTAGCTAATTTTACTACACAAAAAATAAAATACGTACTCCCTACAAAAGAAGTTACAAACAAACATTAAAATAAAATTATAATGAGCAGCAAAATGTCTGAGAAGAATTTTGAAAGAAAATTATTAACTGAACTTTAATTTGGCGGGTTTTCAACACAGTCAACAAGACGACATAATGGAAAGAATATTTATTGGAACCAAACAAAATTGATATATTGTGACAGTATTTTTAAAATACACTCCTGGAAATGGAAAACAGAACACATTGACACCGGTGTGTCAGACCCACCATACTTGCTCCGGACACTGCGAGAGGGCTGTACAAGCAATGATCACACGCACGGCACAGCGGACACACCAGGAACCGCGGTGTTGGCCGTCGAATGGCGCTAGCTGCGCAGCATTTGTGCACCGCCGCCGTCAGTGTCAGCCAGTTTGCCGTGGCATACGGAGCTCCATCGCAGTCTTTAACACTGGTAGCATGCCGCGACAGCGTGGACGTGAACCGTATGTGCAGTTGACGGACTTTGAGCGAGGGCATATAGTGGGTATGTGGGAGGCCGGGTGGACGTACCGCCGAATTGCTCAACACGTGGGGCGTGAGGTCTCCACAGTACATCGATGTTGTCGCCAGTGATCGGCGGAAGGTGCACGTGCCCGTCGACCTGGGACCGGACCGCAGCGACGCACGGATGCACGCCAAGACCGTAGGATCCTACGCAGTGCCGTAGGGGACCGCACCGCCACTTCCCAGCAAATTAGGGACACTGTTGCTCCTGGGGTATCGGCGAGGACCATTCGCAACCGTCTCCATGAAGCTGGGCTACGGTCCCGCACACCGTTAGGCCGTCTTCCGCTCACGCCCCAACATCGTTCAGCCCGCCTCCAGTGGTGTCGCGACAGGCGTGAATGGAGGGACGAATGGAGACGTGTCGTCTTCAGCGATGAGAGTTGCTTCTGCCTTGGTGCCAATGATGGTCGTATGCGTGTTTGGCGCCGTGCAGGTGAGCGCCACAATCAGGACTGCATACGACCAAGGCACACAGGGCCAACACCTGGCATCATGGTGTGGGGAGCGATCTCCTACACTGGCCGTACACCACTGGTGATCGTCGAGGGGACACTGAATAGTGCACGGTACATCCAAACCGTCATCGAACCCATCGTTCTACCATTCCTAGACCGGCAAGGGAACTTGCTGTTCCAACAGGACAATGCACGTCCGCATGTATCCTGTGCCACCCAACATGCTCTAGAAGGTGTAAGTCAACTACCCTGGCCAGCAAGATCTCCGGATCTGTCCCCCATTGAGCATGTTTGGGACTGGATGAAGCGTCGTCTCACGCGGTCTGCACGTCCAGCACAAACGCTGGTCCAACTGAGGCGCCAGGTGGAAATGGCATGGCAAGCCGTTCCACAGGACTACATCCAACATCTCTACGATTGTCTCCATGGGAGAATAGCAGCCTGCATTGCTGCGAAAGGTGGATATACACTGTACTAGTGCCGACATTGTGCATGCTCTGTTGCCTGTGTCTATGTGCCTGTGGTTCTGTCAGTGTGATCATGTGATGTATCTGACCCCAGGAATGTGTCAATAAAGTTTCCCCTTCCTGGGACAATGAATTCATGGTGTTCTTATTTCAATTTCCAGGAGTGTAGTTGATTTAACTGCAATTGTCTTTAATTTTGAAATGAGAGAGAGCGTAATAATTTTCTTTTAATGTCTTAACTGTTGCTGCAGGCACGGCGATGACGTCAGCGGTGGTCCGCGCAGATGATGTGTGAAGTGAATCCTGGTTCGTGGCGTGAAGATAATGATGGATCCTCCTGTTTCATTAATATTCCAGTTACGGCGGTGGTCCACGTCCACGTCTCCGTTGTAGTCAAATCAGCTGGCAGCACTGGCGCGATAATAATAGGTCCAGTGTGTGCGTTGTCGTTACGCGCGCGACGTTTTATTATTAAAAGTTTATTAATCACGCGGTGCGGGTAGGTCGGAATTATGCAATGTCTTTAGTACTTACGATATATATCCGGTTAATGCCAATACTTCGCACAGTTCTTTCACCGTGTTGCTACAGGAAAACAGTCACATGTGTTCATCACTATAGCAGTCCATTAAACATCAGTTCAATTTACGTCGTCGTCGTCGTTAAGACAGTTTGGACGATATAATAAATGTTTGTTGATCAAATCACAACACTGTTCTTTTACTTAACATTTTGGTTTGTTCCACTTTCACGCAATTCTAGCAGTTAGTGTCTCCACACGACAATGGTTTCTGATTCATGGCTAATTGTCACAAGTTCACACAGTATGTAAAATCGCCACCGCAAACACTCGATATAGTTTTCAGGTTTTACTGTTCACTTAATAATGCACGATCTCCTATTAACACAGCGGACGCACTGTAATTGTTCCTCTGCGTATCACCGTCTTTCACAACGAACTTTTGCCCGCATCTCGTGGTCGTGCGGTAGCGTTCTCGCTTCCCACGCCCGGGCTCCCGGGTTCGATTCCTGGCGGGGTCAGGGATTTTCTCTGCCTCGTGATGGCTGGGTGTTGTGTGCTGTCCTTAGGTTAGTTAGGTTTAAGTAGTTCTAAGTTCTAGGGGACTTATGACCACAGCAGTTGAGTCCCATAGTGCTCAGAGCCATTTGAACCATTTTTGAACAACGAACTTCGCCACGTTTTTCCACCCGCGAACCGGCCACGTACCGTACAATATAGAATATAAAACAGTAGCAAAATGAATGAAGAAACAATGTGACGTATTAACAAATAAAGAATAGTTGAAATAAATGATACATACGTACTAAGACAAGGTAATGCACAAAAGAAAAAAAAATATTATCAACTTTCGGGGAAAGCAATGTCTTTACAACATCCATAAACGTTTGTATGCAGCGTATGCGGATGCTGCATTTGATAGGGGTACAGTTGGGGGATGGGTAAAGAAAGTTACAGCCTCACGAAATGCGGAAAGAGAGCCCCACGATCAGCCACGCTCGGGGCGTCCTGTCACAGCCACTGTTCCATACGTGCTGAATCGTGCGGATGCTATTATTCGACACGACTGGCTTAAAGATTCCCTACGGGAACATACTTTGATGATGACGAGAGTGTCAGTCATGCAGTGAAAACATGGCTACACCTACGTGATGTGACGTAACGGGCGAGTTGTAGCGCCCTGAAAATATTCTAAGTTCGGAGTTGGCGTGGCCGGGGCCCGGCAGCAAACACGTAGTGCTGAACGTTACATGAGCAACAGGGGTGGCCGCAGCACGTGGTCCAGCCGACGCGTGGCTGGGAATTCCATGCTGACGCTGTGTCAATGAAGGTGACACGCCGGGAGTGCCAAAGATGCCGGACTTTGTGAAACCTTAATGGCAGACGTTTCACAGTTCGTGTAATAATTAATAGTTGCCAGATGAATCATGATACCTCAAAAAGAAACATATACATTACCATTATCTGCACAACAATTCTGATGGTGTAATCAGATTTTCAATACCTTTATTAGTTTAGAATTCAGTATATGACGATAAATTATACAAGTAACACCCAGCAACGAGTTTCCAAAATCTAAACGGTTCACCCGATTTTGTCGATCGATATGTCTTTAGAAAGCTATTAGTGTAAACCTAAATTGGTATAAATTACAGGCATGTAACTTGAATAGTACATGAGTTATTGGAGGTCAAAGTGGCCGATTACTGTCGATCACGTCAGGCCATAAGTACTCCACAGTTACACGAAAAAACGGTAGCAACATGCTTATAAATATAGTTATTCATCTGTCTTTGTTTATATCCGATATATACTATTAATGAAGAAATTGGTCAATTATTTACTGTCTTTAGAAAGCACAGAGACATCAGGCTACTGGCTTACTTCTGTTCTATTCCTTTGATATATGTTTCTTTAATTTGTTTATGTATTTAATAATGTGTGTTAGAGCGTGTTTAATTTCAAGTTATTTAAACCCAGTATTTCGTATGTGTTTCAATATGTTTGTGAGTGTGCGTTGGCTTGAAGAAATGGCGGGATCACTCTAGCCAATCACAGCACTCGTTAATGGGGAGACTGGGTGGAAGTTGGGGAGTGTTGGACAGGACACGGGAGGGTGCTGGACGGAAAGGCGCGACGGCCGGTCGCAGGAACTGCGTTGGAGAGTGGGGCAGTTTGCACGTGGTTGCGGGAGATCGAAATATTTCGTAGTGCCGACTTGTGAGATTTCCATGGCTTCTGCAGTAAAGACGTATAGTATACGTTTAGAAGTGAATATCTCGAGAACTGTGTTGTTGTTCATAACTAATTATGTGAAGTAGGAATCTATTGTTTCCCTGTTATTCAACTTATATTTTATTTAATTGCTGGACTATCGACACCAAGTATTTTACAGTATTAAAGAGCATTCTTAAAAGTACATCTGCTATCGTGCCCATCATTTAAAGCCGTTAAAATAGTGCCTGCAGAATTTATTTAATTCCAATCTTTCATTTATAATTTTCTATATAACATTCAAAATTCGCAATTGCCAAGTGACAGGAACCTTCGATCATTCGATTCATGTGTCTATTCATATTGTATACTGTAGACTCAGCAGTATTTGGCTTGTAATGCGGCATCTACGTATCCCAGCCCCTAGACAACGAAACCAGCCAAAACATTTAATATTTCAACTGTGAGTCGGAGGGTACGTAGTTGAGGCCCGCACCATTTCATCATTTATTCTTTGAAAGCCCGCAAGGACAAGAGGTTTTAACAGCGTTGGCGTACGGCCATAGAACGTGATGGAGACTACGTAGAAAAATAGTTCATGGACAAGACGTGTTGATGTATATTTACACCAAATTCTAACTCTTAACAATATATATATTCTGAGAAAAAATGTGGGGCATTACTTATTGAATAACCCTCGTACGTTGCTCCTCTAGACTCGGCGAAACTTGGCATCAGGGTCACGAGCACACCTTCAGTTGTACATGTTTTAAGGAGCTTTTGCGCATGCGATACCGGGCTTACGTAATTGCTTTACAGGCCAAATACAAGCGGATTTGATAACCAATATGTACGGTTCACGGCGTGCACAGCTAGCCCTTATCATTCAACTACAAGTTTACGTCAACGCAACCAGGTGGTAGAACATTGCAGAGCTATGAAACTCAGCGATATATGGACAGTGGCGCTAGAGAATCGATGAGAAGTTTTTATCTTTGACGTACTATGATCGATAGTTATATTTTATCCTTGACGAGGTTTATCACTGCTATCACGTGAAATCCAGACCACGCCCACTTTCCTCGGTATTTAGGCCGTTCTTCGACATCCGATTCGTCAGTCGTCAAGACTCAGTACAACCAGGACCACCTCCGAAGATGTCCAACGTAGCTTTGGACGAAACGTCAGGGATAGAAGAGTTCCATGGACCACGGCCATACGACCCGGAAGTATTACCGAAATTACAATTTTCTGCATAAAACAAAACCCTTACAACATGTGTGGGACCATCTCCAACGTAAACTCTACCTTAGAGCCAATACCGAGTGTCTCAAGGACCTGTCACAACAGCTGTGGGCCAACTTGCCTGAGGAGGAGATAACGGTTTTTTGTCATCTGAATCAGTGCACGCATCCAGGCCAGAGGGAGTGCCGCATCGCACAGATGCGTGGGCTTCTACTGCCAAGTTCTTTGCAAATTTGGCTTGATTTCGTAACTACTGAAATAACACCGCATGCCATCTCAACCCATGAAGTTTCACTGCGTTTCCTGCTCCGCTTCTGGATGCTTCATATTTTTTGTCAGGCAGCGTGATATACAGAGATAGTCTGAAAAGCGTCTGTAAGGGTGTTATAGGCTATATTGTCCTGAGAAATTTCTATAAGTTACACAGTTTTCGAGTTAGTTAGCACTTAAGTTAGCCTATCAGACTGTTGTGCGTGATAAATTTAATTGGACAATTGGACCATCAGAGACGGGGTCGCCAGACGTGTTCTTCGTTTGGTTTCCTAAAGCCGAACAAGCAAGAGAGCGATAGCAAATCTGGACAAAGGACGGCAGTAATGATCGAACCCGAGTCGAGGTCTGAGTGGTCTTGTGCCATAGCGTCTACGCTGTGAGAACAATTGTATCTGGCGGGCCGCTTAAATCGGGGTGCGCAACTGCCTGACTGGTTAACTTTTGTCTTAATTAACTCAGAAAAAGCACAATGTATCAGTTTTTTTCTTAACAACTGTTTCTCAGCACAAACTACCCGTAACACCCTAACAAGTTTTTCACTCTGACTACCACTGAAAGTTGTTTGCTCTGATTCTGTCGTTCGTTCGTTCACGAATGAGCTTAAAAATGTTTCTGTTTTTTACTCAAAACTGAATCTTCTGTCCTCCGTTAAGAAAAGGTTTGACTGAAATTACTATTGCGAATAGCGTGTCTCAATCGACACATTTACGTAAAAAAACTGGCGTCCACTGTGCAGGAAATTAAATCAGAACTGTTACTCAAAAAAGACAACCAAAGTCAAACTGTGCATCACCCAAAATAATTGAAACAGTGAAATTACATAGCGACACTGTCAAACACACACGGATCACTGGCCCATTAAAAGTTTGAATTACATAGAAAAGTACATAGCGACACTGTCAAACACACACGGATCACTGGCCCATTAAAATTTTGAATTACATAGAAAAGGCATAGAATTTGCGCAATGAAAAGGTGAGGTGGCCCATTAAAAATTTGAATTACATAGAAAAGGCATAGAATTTGCGCAATGAAAAGGTGAGGTGAGAAATGAAAGAACCAACAAAATATGAAAAGAATCTCACCTGAAGAATAGCAGCACAATCAGCAGCAATAGCACAGCATAAAAATATGCTAAAGTAAAACTAAACTACTGCGAGAAAGTATGGGCCGCTTTTCTCATACTAGAAAAAGTTTCTTACTTCAAATGAAAATGCTAAACCGTTCATTATAATGAGAATGCTGTATTTCTAACTCTTACTTCACATGAACATAAAACTCACAGAAATCCAAAAACTTTACTTTCTTTACAAAAGGCTAACAAGGCAATGCCTTTGCTACTATGCAAATTGAAATGGATTACACTGAGACCTAAACTGAGGTGGAGAGATGGACTGTTCTCTGCAAGGATCGCTAACATTATCAGTAGGTACCACAAAAATTATTACCTTAAAAGCATGTCTCTAATGCAAATACATTCTCTTTGTTCCTTAAATGCTGAGTCTGTAAGTCTTTCCATTAGATTGATATTTCCTAACAATCTTCTTCAGCAAAATCGACCTACGTATGTATTAAGCTAAAAGTTCTGCCAGCTTACTCCGTATCCAACACTCGACTACCCTCCGCTCTACAACTGCGCCAAAGATACACAAGTTCAGAGATACTACTGTCACTGCCGTAAGTCACAGATGTTACACGCGACTGCTTCGCTCGTGTAACATGAAATTTCCATCATTCTGAACCTATCCGCAAATAAATGTCCAGTTCAGCAATATATATGTCCACCTTTCATCTTGTGTGTTGACCTAAGCCATTATTGCCCGCATCTCGTGGTCGTGCGGTAACGTCCTCGCTTCCCACGCCCGGGTTCCCGGGTTCGATTCCCGGCGGGGTCAGAGATTTTCTCTGCCTCGTGATGGCTGGGTGTTGTGTGCTGTCCTTAGGTTAGTTAGGTTTAAGTAGTTCTAAGTTCTAGGGGACTTATGACCACAGCAGTTGAGTCCCATAGTGCTCAGAGCCATTTTTTTTGAGCCATTATTAGTGAGCCGGCCGCTGTGGCCGAGCGATTCTAGGCCCTTCAGTCCGGAACCGCGCTGCTGCTGCGGTCGCAGGTTCGAATCCTGTCTCTGGCATGGATGTGTGTGATGTCCTTAGGTTAGTTGGGTTTACGTAGTTCTAAGTCTGGGGGACTGATGACCTCAGATGTTAAGTCCCATAGTGTTTAGAGCCATTTGAACCATTATTAGTGTTGAAATCTTGGGGTACGCCCATTGTTTGACCTTATTATCTGAGATGCGTTGTTATTCTTTCCGTGGTACGACGGATATACAGTTTTCTCTGCGATGGTGTTTAAAGTGCTTATTTTTTAGGTGTCGCTGAATCTGCGTCGCACGGACGTGACAAATGGTTGATACTGGCTTCTCTGCAGTCGCGGAAACCTGCCGGAGGTTGCCTCACGCCACGGAGAGGCGTCCTTCCCCACGACCTTCCCCTCCCACGCGACCGCGACGTTATGAGGACCTCCCTCACACGTAAACAGGCCGGCCTGCCGCCTTATGGCCGCAACGTACTGCTGCCATTTGTGTAATTGCAGCAGGCGCCAATTCGCTGTTAATGAGCGGACGTTTGTCGGCCTGAGTGCTCTGTCTTTCTGTGGCTTCACCCGACACACCTGGCCGTAAGCTCAGTAACGGAGCAACGGAAGATGTTCACCATGCCGTCGTTTTCTTTTTTTTCACTTCCTGAATGTGTAGCGGTGAATGCTACACTTCTTGCATATGAAGGATGGTTGCGTTTATGCCCATCGGAATAAGAAACAATTCCTCTGCGTGAAATTTGTGGTAAGGTCTTCCGGGACCAAACGGCTGAGGTCATCGTTCCCTAAGCTTGTTGTTGTTGTTGTGGTCTTCAGTCCTGAGACTGGTTTGATGCAGCTCTCTATGCTACTCTATCCTGTGCAAGCTTCTTCATCTCCCAGGAACTACTGCAACCTTCATCCTTCTCAATCGGCTTAGTGTATTCATCTCTTGGTCTCCCTCTACGATTTTTACCCTCCACGCTGCCCTCCAATACTAAATTGGTGATCCCTTGATGCCTCAAAACATGTCCTACCAACCGATCCCTTCTTCTAGTCAAGTTGTGCCACAAACTTCTCTTCTCCCCAATCCTGTTCAATAATTCCTCATTAGTTATGTGATTTACCCATCTAATCTTCAGCATTCTTCTGTAGCACCACATTTCAAAAGGTTCTATTCTCTCCTTGTCTAAACTATTTATCGTTCATGTTTCACTTCCATACATGGCTACACTCCATACAAATACTTTCAGAAATGACTTCCTGACACTTAAATCTAAACTGGATGCTAACAAATTTTTCTTCTTCAGAAACGCTTTCCTTGCCATTGCCAGTCTACATTTTATATCCTCTCTACTTCGACCAACATCAGTTATTTTGCTCCCCAAATGGCAAAACTCGTTTAAGTGTCTCATTTCCTAATCTAATCCCCTCAGCATCACCCGATTTAATTTGACGACATTCCATTATCCTCGTTTTGCTTTTGTTGATGTTCATCTTATATCCTCCTTTCAAGACACTGTCCATTCCGTTCAACTGCTCTTCCAAGTCCTTTGCTGTCTCTGACAGAATTACAATGTCATCGGCGAACCTCAAAGTTTTTATTTCTTCTCCATGGAGTTTAATACCTACTCCGAATTTTTCTTTTGTTTCCTTTACTGCTTGCTCAATATACATATTGAATAACATCGGGGAGAGACTACAACCCTGTCTCACTCCCTTCCCAACCACTGCTTCCTTTTCATGTCCCTCGACTCTTATAACTGCCATCTGGTTTCTGTACAAAGCTTCCCTAAGCTTACGCACTACTTAATCTAACTAAAACTAACTTAGGCTAAGGACGACACACACACCCATGACCGAGGGAGAACTCGGACCTCCGGCAAGGGGAGCCGCGCGGACCGTGACAAGGCGCCTTAGATGGCGCGGCTACCCCGCGTGGCCCCCTGCGTGAGTCACGATACTTATGCAGTAGTTTCCACAGATCATCGAGCCTAAAAGTAAGGAGCACTCAAAAACCTACGTTTTGATTATGATGAACGCACAGCTCCAGGTAAAGAAATCTCATGTTTGACATATGTAGAATAAATCATGACAGTATAAAACATGTGCAGAAATTGGAAGTACATCTTGAAAGTTCTCTTTAAATAAATAATAAAAATGTGAGTAGAAGTTCTGTTCCTAGTAATTGCATCTGAGCTGTAATAATAAATGAACTATCATAATGAAACTTGTAATGTAATATAAAGGGAAGTCTTTCATACTGTAAAAGTTAGCAATCTGACTGCAAGAATTTTGAAGAGCATAAACTGCTTTAATAATGAACATTGACATAAAACCTACGATAATTACTTTTGCAAAACTGATCACAGATACCAGAACTAAAAGTGATACACAGTAGGGCCGGTCGCTGACGCTGAGTGGTTCTAGGCGATTCAGTTTGGAACTGCGCGACCGCTACGGTCGCGGTTTCGAATCCTGCCTCGCGCATGGATGTGTGTGATGTCCTTAGATTAGTTAGGTTTAAGTAGTTCTAAGTTCTAGGGGACTGATGCCCTCAGATGTTAAGTCCCATAGTGCTCAGAGCCATTTTGATACACAGTACAGAAAATCTGTCCCTGAATGACAAGTTGGCCCTGACTGAATAAAAAAAAAGAAAACGTTAAAATATTTAATCTTTACCTCTATTCCGCGCAACTTTAGATAACACGTTCCAGTACTGCTCTGTCTTGCGCGCCGCGATGCTAAAGTTGCAGATTGCTATATGTACACAGAAACACTCGTGAGGTACAATGAGTTCTCTGTTAGTTGCATATCGAAGTATACTTTTGGAAAAAAATCATGGCCAATTAAAAATTGTAAGAGAAAGGTAAGTAAGAAATGAAAGATGGGCATAAATGACAACACTAAGGTTTTTCGCATACTGTGAAAAAGTGCTCAAAGCTGATTTTAAATTTAATGAACGCCTTAACATCCAAACAATAAACTTTCCTGTCTTTGAAATCTAGCAACTCTAACCAAGTTAGTCCGATGGCACAGCAACAGCGAAAAAAAAAGTAACATCAATATAACATTTGTTCTGTCCTTCCACTTCTGGTACAGACCTAGTTCCATTAAACTTCCCCCTTCACAAATCACTTTCTTTTACAGTCTTGATATAATTATGTTCATTAAACACATTGATAAATTGAGACTTTACATTTAAAACATAACATTACCAATGCTTCCTCACTCTAATACAGCTTAACATTATCTGCTCACTGCGAGCACACCAAAGATAATAACCTAAGTTCTGCGATACAGCTTTACAACATCACTGCAAGCTCATAATCGATTCAGTTACCAAAATTGTACCTGAAACCTATCGATCTATACTCCTTTCACAAATGTGAGGTGCGTGGCAGAGGGCAGAGTGCGTTCTATCAGAAACGAGTTTCAAAAAAAAAAAGGATGAAGTTTCTACGGATGAAACGTCCAGCAATGACATTAAATGTGTGTTCTTGGTTGTCACAAATATGTGGCCGTTTCTCCGAATATTTCGAGATTTCTGAGCGCGTGGTTAGGTACGAACATAAGAGTATAATCTAATAATCAAATCTAATCTCTAATCTCTGTCAGAAATATTTAGCTGTTTTTTTTTTCCAGTCGTAATTTCCGATGGTCCAATCACACAAGGAACCCTCTAGTATTATTCGCCATTTGTTGGGCCACTGCTACCGCCTTTGCTGGTCGCTCGGAGTGACACGTCATTTTGACGCCACTCTTGAACAAGATTTAACTGATACTAGCTTTTCCCGTGGAAGTAAGATGGCGATAGTATGGCTTCTGCTTCCGATCCAGACTTTTTAAATTCAATAAAAAATATTTTTCTCTAAGGCACGACTCCAGGACTTAAGGTGGTGACGTTAAACGTTAACCTCTCACAAAATACTGCCGGCTAGAATTTAGTTGTGGTATGTGAGTCAAAACGCACACAACGTATAGTAACAATCCATTCTGATAATAAATTTATTTTGTCTAGTGAAGTGCACTTTTATTTAAAGCTTTACACACTGATACTACGTACTTACAAAAATCGAAACCACTTCTAAATAATGTGCCCCCAACGAAAATCCGTGTAACATTCACAAGCTCTGATAAACACAGTTCGTAAGTTCGTTACCATTCTTCGGCACCATACACTCCAAATAAGCTTTCCAGCTCGCTGAAAAATAATGTCCACGTTACTCCACCATCAGTAAAACACAGTTAATCCAGCTTCTGCTAAAAACTTTCAAGTCAGAGTCTCGTTATTCGCTCAGTTTTTCAAAACCGCATCTGCCTTCCGCCATTACACCATTCTTGAGTCTTCCTTTCTTCTTTTCTCGACATATCATCTTCACCTACCAATTAATTCCGCTTCTTATTTAGTCAGGAGATAAACTTCTTTTCTTTAGTCGTCTTCACTCCCCTGAATATTTCATGTACAGTATGTTCAATTACAATGTCGTCAATACCTCCCGCAAGACGTCATTGTCCAGTCCCTGATAAACTTTTCCGTTGCGCTTGATAATCTTCCAAAACTCTATACTTCAGCTTCTTCTCGTTCCGTATCTCTTTCCTCTACTGCTACGCACATCAAAATTTAAAACTTTCAAAAACTTACTTCTCACAACACAAAAAAGATCCTTTATCTACGTACTTTGCTTATGTATACCATCTTTACAACTCCAATTTCAACTACCTACAACTTCGTCTCATTACGTAGATATAAATTTTTATTCTAATGGGCAAAATACTTCATTTACAGGCAGAAACAATTTTCTAATAATATTACCAAACGTGCAATAACAGAACGCATTTACAGATAGGATTACTGGTATTGAAGTATATGTTCCATTTTAGAATTTCTGTAGGAAAAATAAGTAAAAAACATACATTAAATTAACATTGCAACCATAGACAATAAAATAAGGCAAACAAAATAGTATTGGAGACCATCTTACAGGCGAGAATAACTCCATCACAGTGACCTTAAGTATGGAAGATTTTTCAACCCGGTGCAGGCAAAACTCGAGAGAACGTGGTAACCATACACCAGAAGGCACCAAATTAATTCCTCACAAGCGACAATTTTAAAAGCAACTTCAAATTTTCATTTTTGATGTTTGTTTAATTAGCAATTTTCTTTTCAGTTTATTCGTAGTTAACTAGAATTTTCCTATACTTCATTTGAAATAACATTATAAATACCTATACGTATCTTCAGTACTGCGTGATTGAAGCTGAAAATTAAAAAAATAAAGCCTTATGTATAGGACGTCCATCGTATTGAATTTATTATCCGATCCTATTTAGACAAGAGGGAACGTTTCCAACAGCGATAAGTTAATAAATGTTAATGAGCAAGTGGAATTATGGTGGTTTATAGCGCAAAATCCACGAAGAAGGACTTTATGAATTTAGAATGAGAATGTTCTTGCTTATCTGGGGTCTGGATCTCTATTAAGTATATTCGGGAAAAATGAAATTCCTTTCTCCACTCGTTCTTATTATGCCAATTGTGTATAGGCTTCTGAATTTTTCTCATTGTTATGCGCTTATTATTTGCAACACAGCAGGTAATCTATTCACTGTGGTCACAAAGGAATGTTTACTGTTCCGAGTTATTAGTTTAACCGCAGGGCTACAGCACGCAAGTGCAAAATATGAAATAAAATTGAAACATTTGTATATAATTTCTCTGATTTAAGAAGTTAACCAGCCTTTTTTAAGCTCCCCCATGAATGTCTGCATTAAAGAACCACCATAATTTCACTCACTCTTTACCATAGGTAAAATCAACGATTGGACAAAACTGAATGAGTTATTAAGTCATTGAACAGCAAAATACTAACATGGATTGATGAAATGTGAAGTCAGCCTGTAAAAACCACTGACCCTGAACGGGACTGTCTTAAGGAGTATGTTAATTTTCTCCTAAAAAAGTCTTTTATGGCCAAATAAAAAATTCACAAAACGTGAAATGGCTCATGCTACTTGAAGAGCTTCTTGCACACGTTGAGACCTATTCATTGCAAAACGAAAGCCGAAGTTTTCAATTTCGCGCTTAAGAAATCGTTCACGCAGGAGAATCGTCCAAACATGCCGTCCTTTGACCATCAGACAAACTCTCACATGGACATTAGTATCTGTGGCGTAGAGAAACAATTGAAGGAGTTGAAAACAAATAAATCACCACACCCGTATGGAATCCTAGTTCGGTTTGTAAAGAGTACTCTATTGCACTGGCCCATTACTTAGCTCGCATTTATCGCGAATCTCTCGCCCGGCGCGAAATCGCAAGCGACAGGAAAAAAGGCGCAGGTGACTCCTGTGTATAAGAAGGGCAAAATAACGGACGTGCAAAATTACAGACATATGTCCCTAACATCGGTTTGCTACAGAACCCTTGAACATATTCTCAGTTCGAATATAATAATTTTTTTTTTAAACAGAAGCTTATGTACACGATTCTGGATGGTTTTAGAACGCATCGCTCGTTCGAAACTCAGGTTGTTCTTTTCTCGCATGATACACTGCGAACTATGGTTGAAGGGCAATAGGCACATACTACACACATCAAAAATAGTTTTGCATCATCCCGGCTCCCAGAACTGAAGATAGACTTTGACTGTGGATATAGTATCACAGACAAAGTCCCTTTGACTCTTCACTAAACCCCCGTTTCACTCTTCACTCCTGCGGGGTCAGGGATTTTCTCTACCTCGTGATGACTGGGTGTTGTGTGATGTCCTTAGGTTAGTTAGGTTCAAGTAGTCCTAAGTTCTAGGGGACTGATGATCACAGCTGTTAAGTCCCATAGTGCTCAGAGACATTTGAACCATTTGAACCACTCTTCACTAAACCCGCCGAAAGAAGTAAACAACCATCCATGAGCAGCGCCTATTAGACTGAGGGGGGTGCGGCAAGCGATCAGTTCCATTCATTCCACCAGGAAGGAGATAAACGGCTCGTGTTATCTGTAGTTCAACCATCTAGACGGTCAATACCGCGGTTCGATCGCGTCCGCATTGTTCCTTTGTGGCATGAAGGGCTCTCAACAAGTGCCCATGCGTCTCGGAGTGAACCAAAGCGAGATTGTTCGGACATGGAGGAGGTACAGAGAGACAGGAACTGTGTATGACATGCCTCGGCCAGGCCGCTCATGGTCTACTACTGCAGTAGATGACTGCTACCTACGGATTATGCCTCGGAGGAACCCTGACAGCAAAGTCACCATGTTGAAAAATGCTTTTCCTGCAGCCACAGGACATCTTGTTATGACTCCAACTGTGTGCAATAGGCTGCACGATACGCAACTTCACTCCCGATGTCCATAGCGAAGTCCATCTTTGCAACCGCGACACCATGCAGCGCGGTACATATGGGCCCCACAACATGCCGAAAGGACCGCTCAGGATTGGCATCACGCCCTCTTCACCGATGAGTGTCGAATATGCCTTCAACCAGACAATCGTCAGAACGTGTTTGAAGGCCACCCGGTCAGGCTGAACGCCTTACACACACTGTCCAGCGAGTGCAGCAAGGTGAAGGTTCTCAAATGTTTTGGAGTGGCATTATGTGGGGCCGAAGTACGCCGCTGGTGGTCATGGAAGGCGCCGTAACGGCTGTACCATACGTGAACGCCGTCCTCCGACCGATAGTGCGACCATATCGGCAGCATATTGGCGAGGTATTCGTCTTCATGGACGACAATTCGCGCCCCCATCGTGCACATCTTGTGAATGACTTCCTTCAGGATAACGACATCGCTCGACTAGAGTGGCAGGCACGTTCTCCTGACATGAAAGCTATCGAACATGCCTGGGATAGACTGAAAGGGGCTATTTATGGATGACGTGACCCACCAACCACTGTGAGGGATCTACGCCGAATCGGCGTTGAGGAGTGGGACAATCTGGACCAACAGTACCTTGATGAACTTGTGAATAGTATGCCACGACGAATAGAGGCATGGATCAATGCAAGAGGACTTGCTACTGGGTATTAGTGGTACCGGTGTGACAGCAATCTGGACCACCACCTCTGAAGGTCTCGCTGTATGGTGGTACAACATGCAAAGTGTGGTTTTCATGAGCAATAAAAAGGGTGGAAATGATATTTTGGTTGATCTCTATTCCAATTTTCTGCGCAGGTTACGGAACTCTCGGAACCGAGGTGATGCAAAACGTTTTTTTGATATGTGTGTATTTATATGTTTCCGAAAAGAATTTGACACCGTGTTCCTTCGCAGACTGTTAAAGGAGGTAGGAGGATATGGAATAAATTCACAGACCTGTGTTTGGCTCGAACACTTCTTAAATGATAGAACAAAGTATGTTGTCTTCGAGTGTTTATCAGAGACAAGGGTATCGTCAGGAGTGCCCCAGGGAAGTGTGATAGGACCGCTGTTACTCTCTATATACAGAAATAACTTGGCAGACAGGATGGGGATCAATCTGCGGTTGCTTTCTGATGATGTTGTGGCGTACCGTAAAGTGTCAACGTTAGGTGACTGTAGGAAGATACAAGACGATGTAGACAAAATTTGTAGCATTTCTCACCAGGTAGCGCTAAATGAGTAAAAAATAAGTTAATGTGGATGAGTAGGAAGATGAAACATATGATGTTCGATTACAGTATCAGTAGTTACCTGATTGACACAGTCACGTCGTTTAAATATCTGGACTTAGCGTTGCAAGGCGATATGAAATGGAACGAGCATGTGATGATTGTGGTAGTAAAGGCGTATGGTCAGCTTCGGTTCATCAGGAGAATTCTAGAAAAGTGTGGTTCATCTGTAAAAGAGACCGCTGGTCGTCCTACTCTTGATTGTTACTCGAGTGATCGGGATCCGCACCAGGTCGGATTGAAGGTAGACATCGAAGCAGTTCAGAGGCGGGCTGCTAAATTTGTTACTGGTAGGTTCGAACAACAAGCATGTGTTACGGGGTGCTTCGGGGACTTAAATGGAAATCCCCGGAGGGAAGGCTACATACTTTTCCAGAATCTGCATCTGAAGCAGACTGCAGGACGGTTTTGTTGCCACCAACATACACTGCGGGCAAGTACGACGAAGATACGAGAAATTTTGGCTAATACGGAGGCATGTAGAGAGTCACTTCTCCCTCGTTCTATTTGCGAATGGAACCGGAAACGAAACGACTAGTAGTGGTACAGGGTACCCTCTGATAAGCTCGGTAAGGTGATTTGTGGAGTATCGCTGTAAATGCAGAAGTAGATGTAGATGTTCGAAGTTATGACAGTCCAGAAACACAACAAGGAAATTGTGCTTTAAATAGCACATAAATCTAGGGCAACATTAAAGAAGCTAGGTCTCTAAAATAGAGTATTGTAGAGTTTTGAAAGTGTGCGGCAGGATGATATCAAACTGCGTTTTGTCTTTGTGTTTCTAGGTGAGCTGCTATTCCTGTTACCCTTTGCAACGGACGATTCGTCGCCGCTCTAGCTTCCTGTGTGCCTGCGTCTTTCTGGTGAGTAACGTTTACCACTGCATCATTCCATTTACTCTGGAGGGATATGCGCTACCCTATAACAGTGTGAAGCTGTGGCATTAGCTGCATTTATTACGAGAGCGCCCTACTTGAAAACGCGCATGAAGTGTGATATTGATGTTATTTGGAACTTAATAGCCGGCCGCTGTGGCCGAGTGGTTCTAGGCGCTTCAGTCCGGAACCGCGCTGCTGCTACGGTCGCAGGTTCGAATCCTGCCTCGGATATGGATGTGTGTGATCTCCTTAGGTTAGTTAGGTTTAAGTAGTTCTAAGTTCTAGTGGACTGATGACTTCGAATGTTAAGTCCCATAGTGCTTAGAGCAATTTGAACCATTTTTTTAACTTAATTCATCTGCCCGCATTCGTCACTCCCACTGTGCCGAATGAATGTAGTTTTTGCCTCACATGGACCGACATCTCCTTTTGCATGAGATACACACCTGCACACAGCACCGTGGCTAGTGCTGAAGTGCCCAGCGCGACTATTCTCTGACGTTACACACGCAGCGCTCAGATACGCTTCTATTACTACAGTTTACTCTTTGCCAAAATTGTTGGCAAACATTAATATCACATCCGTACTGCAGTGTAACAGCCACCCGCCGAGGCCCGACGAACGCGCCGTAGCAAACGCAGCTATCGGGGCCCGCCTGTTTGCTACTGATCCCCACGCAACATTGGACCTAACGCTGGGGTCGTACGTGTGACATCCTGTACATCGGCAGAGAATAGAGAGCGAGAGAAATAATTAAAAACATTACAGGCTGAGGGAGACAAAACAGAAAGTAATATAGGGTCGGAAACCATGGCAGACGGCACAGTAAGCAACAGTTGAGAGCACATTGCATTAGGTTGGTACTTAAGTTAGTAGCGTTTTTGTTCTGAACGTTTTCATTTCGGTTGATATTGGTTTATTTATCGATTGTCATTTTTTATTTGTAGTTCACTGTTTCTATTTGAGTTTACGTATCGTCATTTGGAGTTTGGCGCTGTGGACGCTAGAAAATGGAGTGTCAAGTGGAGAAATCGGAATACTGCCGACATATTCTTCTGAGTTCAACAGAGGGGTGTCAGCACCGGAGGCATTCACAAACAACTGCGCCGTGTATGCCTATGTCGTTGGACAGAGTACGGCAAGAAAATGGTTTTCACGTTTCGACATTAGTGATTCGGGATACGATGAAGATCTTTTAAACGCATTAACCGACAATGATCCGCGTCTGTGTATTCGAGAACTAGCAGATGTGATGAACTGTGATAATTCCACCTTCGTGAGGAATTTGCATGCAATGTGGCAAGTTACAAAATCAGATGTATAGGTACCGCACGCTGTAAGCCAAAATCACTATAATCAGCTGCTGCCCATACATGCATCTCCGCTTGCACCTCATCAACTGGATCGTTAACAACACCGACCATTCCTATCCAGCATCGTTACTGGTGACGAAAAATGGCGTCTTTATGCTAACATAAGGGAAATAAAGGAAAGGTTGAACCCAAAACAGACAAAGCAACGACTCCCCGTACAAAAGCCTGCGAGCATCCACAAAAGTTAATGTTATATATCTGATATTACAGCGACGGTGTGGCGTACTATGATTTGCTTCCCCGAGGTTTAACCATCACTGCTGACGTTTATTCTCACCAACTGAGACGTACTGTAGAAGTAAACCAAGAACAACGACCAGGAAGACTGCTACTCTACGATAACGCCCGCCCGCATTCTGATAGACCGACAAAATATACTACACAGGAGTTGCGTTGAAAAGTCGTTCCGTACCCACCATATTCACCTGATCTTGCTCCATCTGGTTTTCACCTTTTCTGCTGTCCATCGAACAGCCTGCAAGGAAGTTCCTTTCCGGATGAAAATGCGCTCCGAACATGGATCGATGAGTTCTTCCCCTCAAAAGAATTTTTATTCGGCTTTATCTCGCTTTCCTTCTTAGAATGATTTTTCAAAATCCCGCGCATAAAAATGGGATTTTTCCGCGGCTCATAGCTCGGCTTGTGCTGGTGGTAGGAGGCAGGGACAAGTGTTTTAGATAGCCCTTGGCTAGGGGCCGTTTGTACACCCAACATAAGGGTCGCCTTACTATAACTATCCTGCAGATTAAGGTCAGAATCTGACTATTCCACACTTCCTCCAGCTTAAGCACATGGAGAAAATCGGTTGGTTCTTTTTCCATTAGATGTCGTCTACAGTGCGTCTTAACGGGATTGTTGAAGCACGATTTAGTTCACGATCGGTTCCTGAGAAAACAAAAAAAAGATTTTTATCATTTTTTCTTCCTCTGCAGCGGATATATAAATAATTAATTACAAAAAAATCCTCAAATTTTAACCGTATATTCTGTCGGCATTTATTGATAACTTTATCGGTTTTACAGATACATCAAACTTACCCAACTTCTACACGTAAAACACGCACGTAAAATCCGGTGTGAGGTGAAAATGTAGTTTATGAAGTGACGGAACGCGGAGAACTATCCTGTTAAGTGTCTCCGATATTATAAGAAGGGTTCTGGCAACCTCATGTTGTAATATTGAAGCAGATGCAAAATTGTTGTGCGTGTAAAATCCGATCTGAGGCGTAAAATTAGTTTTGCGTTATTTCAGTTTCACAAAAGTAAGCTATCAAGTTATTTTCACATGAGTGACATGCCCTGCTATGGCAGGGAAAAGAAGAGAACCAGGTGAAAAATGGCCCAATCGTAGCGCAGAAAGGCGAATATGCTCCTGTTTAATAGAATCTGACTGAAAACTAGGGTACCAGCTGCCTTAGTCCACCTTCTCAACACTTAAAAAAAAAATTCCAAAAATTTTAGCATGCGAACATATTGGCGCTTTTTATGCCCAGAAAGTGGCGGTGGGAAAGAGACGGAAAAGCAATAAATACAAGAAGATAGGAGACAGTGGCTGTGGTACAGAAAGAGCGAAGGAGACATTGGCAGTGTTACAGAAAGAGAGGGACACAGTGACAGAGGAGCATAGTTGACAATGACAGCACAGTGCCTGGAAAAGAGTGAAGGAGATAGTGCCATTTGGAGAGGAATAAAGAGGAGGAGGAAGTGGGTGAGAGCCATTGATAATGGGAGACAGAGTCTATGACAATGATAACGAGGAAGAGACAGTGACCGTAAGAAGAGACAGCGGTAGTAGCAAGAAATGAGTAAGATAGAAGCAGCACGAGAGATTAAGAGGGAGACAGTGAGAGTGGAGACAGCAGTAGTAGTACAGAACGAATGTGCCTGTGGCTGTCAGACAGGAGGCAGTGACAGTTAGAGAGACACAGAGGGATAATGACTATGAGTAGGGTTGAATGAGAGAGTGAGAATGGACAAGTGGGAGCGGATGGGTAAGAGTGACATACGGCGGTGGGCTAGTGGGTGTCAGTGACTTAGAGTTAGGGGAGGTTGTAGGAGTGAGAGCAAAGTAGCACGTTAAAAAGGACACATATATGTTCGGGTGCCAAAATTTTTGAGAAAATTTTGTTAAAGGTCGCTGAGGAAGGTAGAATGAGGATGTTGGTATCCCACTTTTCAGTGAGAGTCTTTTAAACAGGACCATATTCGACTCTTTAATGCTCCGATAGGAATATTTTTCCGCTGGTCTCTCTTCACACGTGAAATACTGTATTAACCGCGTAAATTAAGATGAGTAAACAACATACCTGTTGGCAGGAAAACACTGCCCGAATAAACTTAAAATGAGGAAGCAATATGCCTCTGACAGGAGAACACTGCCCGAATGGCGATTTTACTGGACGATCTTTTTCGCAAGTGGGAGCAGTGCATCCGAAATGTACTATTCTGCAAAGCGCATCACCTCAATAGTACTCAGAAAATGTAGCGTAGGAAAACATAAGAAATTCAGCTCAGGAGACATGCCAAAGGAAAAAGTGAGTAGAAATATTAGGGTTTCACGTCCAACCGATGATGAGATCATTATAAACAGAGTGTAACGGGACATCCTCCTCTAGCATGACTTTTCCTCAGCAGTAGTTGTCGATACCAGTATTAGTTTTCGAATTTTGGACAGGTCAATACTATATCAGTTGTTTTTCTGAAAACTTTCATATATTTTATACACAGTATGTTAATTTCAAGCTAAAATTTATGAAAATGAATTACTTCTTAAAATCTCGTTCCTATAATCGATAAGTACGAGTTCTGAATGTACAGTTAAAATTATTTTTTTAGAAACATTTGAAAATACAAACTATTGGCATACTTAAAATGTCTGTTATTAATTACTAAATACTGTACTGGTTACTATGTTTATTCCAGTATTTATTTACGAAATAATAATAATAATAATAATATTGTAATGATCGAAATTAATGCTAGTAGAAATTCTGTTTTAAGAAAAATTGCAAACCCTTTGGAATATTGTTATTTCCACAGAGTGAGAGAGTGCCTCTGATGTGATCGGGCGTATTTTTGTATTTTGTGTGAACAATGTAATTTCGGCTTTGTTAATGTGAAAAATCAAAAGAATGTATGATATACTAAAACATAAAAAATATATATTTATGTAAAAACGAAAACTCCGCAACAACTATCTCCAAATTTATTTAGTTCAATCCAACCGTGAGGACCTAAAATGTGAGATTTTCAGCTTCTAGTATCAGACACCTAGACAAGAAGAACTGGAGCCATCTCAACATGACGAGCTAAGTAAACTAGAAAGTTTATTGTAATCTTCGCCCCTCTAAAAATTTTCATAAAATACTTTGCTTATTGTGGACAACAGCTGCAAGAAGGAAGGAGCGGGTAGATTACAAGAGGAGTCATTTTAATGTGAACCTTACAGCAAACAAATTATTATCGGGCTACGTGTGGTACAGATTTGCTGCGACACATGTCATTATGTAGGTTAGCGGATCAAATCAGGCGAGTGTGCACGAATAACCTTCCCGACGAATGCTCGCCTCATTTTCCGGCGTCCCTGACCGAATCCGCAATAAAGCAGCCTCCAGCGGCAATTACACACCGCAGCCTGCGGGCACGCGTTGCGTAAGCGAGTCGAGCTGCTGGCAGCGGATGTATCTGGGCCGTATCATCGCCAAGTACGGCTCGTCACCGCCCCGCGAGCTAATGGATTCCGTGAAGTGCAGCGTCCCTGCAGTCGATGGGAAGCGCGGAGGCACACGAGGTCACCGCAATGTTGTTTGTCTCGCAAATGTAGACGCCTGCACTTGCAACATAGCATCTTAGGGACAGATGGTTCTGCCGCCTATGAAAATACGTCTTCTTCTGTACTCTTTAAATCACTGTGAAGTCCATGGCAGAGGGTACTTCCCATTGCATCACTTAGGGGGCTTCTTCCGGTTCCTTTCGTAAAAGACGGAAAGAATGATTGCTTGCATCGCTTGTAAAATATCGATTCAGTACTGATTACGCAATGACTTTACTGTGGAACGGATATTTGTCATTGTTCTGGATGGAGTTGTACTGGAGGTACGAGGGTGAGTCAAATGAAAACCTTAAATAGCCGGCCGGAGTGGCCGTGCGGTTCTAGGCGCTACAGTCTGGAACCGCGTGACCGCTACGGTCGCAGGTTCGAATCCTGCCTCGGGCATGGATGTGTGTGATGTCCTTAGGTTAGTTAGGTTTAAGTAGTTCTAAGTTCTAGGGAGCTTATGACCACAGCAGTTGAGTCCCATAGTGCTCAGAGCCATTTTGAACCTTAAATATTTTTTAAAATATTATTTATTGTGCAGAAGTGGTACAAAGCTGTATCACTTCTCAACATAATCTCCCCCACGCTCAATGCAAATCCTTCAGCGCTTACAAAGTGCGTAAATTCCGCTGAAAAAAATTCTTTTGATAGTCCGCGCAACCACTCATGCACCGCGTGGCCTACCTCTTCATCAGACGGAACTTCTTTCCTCCCACTGCGTCTTTGAGTGGTCCAACCATGTGGGAATCACTTGAGGCAAGGTCTGGTGAGTATGGTGGACGAGGTAGACACTCAAAGTGCACGTCTGTGATTGTTGCAACTGTTGTACGGGCGATGTGGGCCTTGCATTGTCATATTGAAAAAGGACACCTGCTGACAGCAATCCACGTTGCTTTGATTTTATTGCAGGCCGCAGATGATTTTTTAGGAGATCTGTGTATGATGCACTGGTGACAGTGGTCCCTCTAGACATGTAATGCCCCAAAATGACGCCTTTTTCGTCTCAAAGGAGGGTCAGCATAACTTTCCCTACTGATGGTTCTGTTCGAAACTTCTTTGGTTTTGGTGATGAGGAATGGCGCCATTCCTTGCTCGCTCTCTTCGTTTCCGGCTGGTGGAAGTGAACCCAGGTTTCATTCCCAGTAACAATCCTTGCAAGGAAGCCATCACCTTCTCGTTCAAAGCGCCGAAGAAGTTCTTCACAAGCATCAACACGTCGTTCTCTCATTTCAGGCGTCAGCTGCAGTGGCACCCATCTTGCAGACACACTGTGAAATTAGAGCACATCATGCACTATGTGGTGTGCTGACCCATGGCTAATCTGTAAACATACTGCAATGTCATTCAGTGTCACTCGGCGGTTTTCCTTCAATTTGGCTTCAACTGCTGTAATGTGCTGTGGAGTCACAACTCGTTGTGTCTGACCTGGATGAGGAGCATCTTGCACTAAAGTCACACCATTTGCGAACTTCCTACTCCATTCGTAGACGTGCTGCTGTGACAAACATGCATCAGCGTACTGAACCTTCATTTGTCGATGAATTTCAATAGGTTTCACACCTTCACTACGCAAAAACCGAATAACAGAACGCTGGTGCAAGTCGCAAGTGGGCGGCCATCTTTATACTGACACTGCGACGGTATGTGTCCATCTGCACTATGATGCCACCTACAGGCCATTCTGCACGCTGCTTGTAGCATTCTTAGCAACTTACAGGATAACGGCGCGAAATTTCGATTTGTCATTACAAATTTAAGGTTTTCATTTGACTCACCCTTGTATATTCATTTAATTAAAGTGTAGCTTTCACGTAACTGTTTGTCTTACAGTCGGTTTCGTGGTATTTTTATAGAGGTATGATAATTCCACAGGTCTGGTTTGTACAAAGAACATTCACTGATGCTATGATAGTGAAAATCTGGTGGATGTCTACCTACGACATGAAATAAATATCAGCATTTTGAATATTTGTATTTTACCTCTTCAAACCTCGGAATAAACAAATGTAATATTCCATGAGCTATCAGTTTCAACTACAACGTCTGCTTTTTACCGCATCACAAAACACTACTTGTCTCCATTACTCCACAACTTCCCACCCTACTCCCCAAATGGGCTCATAATAGTACAATGATAACGTTTGAAAAAGCAAAGAGTTTCACATCATTGTCCGAAACTTGAAGTGACAGGCAAAAAGCAAAATTTGGTAGATTTAAATTTGAATATTTCTGTATGAAATAATGAATTTTGGAGATGAAATGAAAATAGAAGTAACAAGCTTCAAAATGTCACGAATGCTTTTGTAGAGCATTTATTCAGATAACCGCAACGGCCGGCCAATATGTTACATATCGCTACAAATTAGTACACACACGTATAGTTATGTGTTGACTAATTCCAATTTTCACTTGTATTAGGGAGAACGACGGTTCAAATCCGCGCCCGGTCACCCAGATTTATGTTTTCCGTGATTTCCCTAAATCGCTGCAGGCAAATGCGGGTTGGTTCCTTTAAAAGGATTGTACGCTTGAAATTTACTTTCTAAAGGGACATATGAAAACGAGGTTCAGCATTTCTATCTTTTATTTGTTGCCATCAGCTTCGTACCCTGTGCCATCTGACATTTACTTTGGGGCAATTGACAGCATTTACTTATGACCAGAATTTCTTTGGGTTTTGTAAGAGTTCTTTCTACATGATTCCGCTTCGGTAGCCTCTGAAGGATTCGCGAATAGCTCTTTCGTCAGCCTAGCATTTCATTAAGCATTTCCTTGTCTATAACCCTATGCTTTTTTTACACTGACTTTGCTGTAGGGGCTGATCCTATAGGAGTTTCTTCACAGAGACTGTGTGTGCCTGCCACCACGAGCTGCTCTGCTCAGAACACGTGTATTCTTTTGAGCTTGAGCAGCAGTTGATCTACATGCTGCTGCCCATACCCCTAGCTTACATACGACATTAATATGCGAAATGATACACAGACAAGAAAGTACTGGACGAAGATCAGTTTAGATGTTTGCACACGAAACGAGCCTGCGTAGACTACATGTTGATAAGCAAAATCATTTTAGTGTTTAGATTTAGTCCTCCTACCCCTCATTTATGGCCTTCTTTCTCTCCCCCGACAAAGGCCCTCTCCGCTTCTTGTGTTCTTCCTTCAATATGAAGACCTCGTAGTTTAGCACAATGTGTCTAAATTTTATTTATGTTCTTGCCTGTATTTTCTGTCATACCAACTTGTTGCAGATTTTCTTGTCCACATTCCCGAAGCCGTATCGGTTTTGGTTTGTTTTGGGCTACAGAGTTCAAGATTCAGTTAGTCAGCTGGTCATAATCAATTCTTAATACGAAGTACGATCAAAAAATACGTTGAGTAATTTTTTTTAGTAGCAACTGCTGACGCTACAGCCACTTGATGTAATTTGTCCGACAGCCTGATCCGTTGAGACAGGCAGAATCGATTTGGAATACGCCCTGTGTTGTCTGTCATAGACACTGGAGTGAGGTTGTTTTTACCGTGTCTGTCGCGCATCATCGATTTCGAACAACGCGTGAACATTAAGTTCTCTTTCAAGTGGCAGATAAGTGCCAAAGAGACTCATGAAATTTTGAAATCAGTGTATGGTGGTAATGCTGTAACTCTAAAGACAATTTACGGATGGTATCACTGATTTTAAAGCGCAAATGAGTCTGTAGAAGATGAGCAGCATTCGGGACGTTCATTAACCTCAAAAACAGAAGAAATCGTGATAAAATTGGCGAAAATTGTACGTTCAAACAGGCGAATATCTATTCGAGAGATTACCTAAGAACTTAGCATCTGGTACGGGTCCATGCAATTCGAGCCAATAATTTGCAAATGAGACGAGTGCAAAATTTGTTCAAAGACTTTTGAATGATGAACATAAGGGAAATAGTGTGTCAGCTTGCATGGAGTTCGAAGGTCGTCTTCATGCAGATACGAAATTCATGTCCAAAGTTGTAACTGTAAGTGAAACTTGAGTCTATGGGTAGGGTCGTGAGAAAAAAATTCAGAGTTTCCGATGGAAAACTAGTGACCTGTCCTAAAAAGACACGTCAGTCAGAACGGAAAATGAAAGCCATGCTCATTGTTTTTTTCCGATACTGAGGGGATAGTGCGATCGGAGTTTGTTCCAAGAGAAATCTTGTACCTTGCACGCCATTTAAAGTTGATTTCAAATATTTGGTATGTGTCCAGCATATGTAAACAGGTGTGCTATTGTGTACCGTATTTTTGTCATGTAACAAGCATCTGTGAACAATATACGAGGGCAGTTCAATTAGTAACGCAATACATTTTTTTTCTCGGCCAATTTTGGTTGAAAAAACCGGAAATTTCTTGGGGAATATTTTCAAACATTCCCGCTTCGTCTCGTATAGTTTTATTGACTTCCGACAGGTGGCAGCGCTGTACAGAGCTGTTAAAATGGCGTCTGTAACGGATGTGCGTTGCAAACAACGGGCAGTGATCGAGTTTCTTTTGGCGGAAAACCAGGGCATCTCAGATATTCATAGGCGCTTGCAGAATGTCTACGGTGATCTGGCAGTGGACAAAAGCACGGTGAGTCGTTGGACAAAGCGTGTGTCATCATCGCCGCAAGGTCAAGCAAGACCGTCTGATCTCCCGCGTGCGGGCCGGCCGTGCACAGCTGTGACTCCTGCAATGGCGGAGCGTGCGAACACACTCGTTCGAGATGATCGACGGATCACCATCAAACAACTCAGTGCTCAACTTGACATCTCTGTTGGTAGTGCTGTCACAATTGTTCACCACTTGGGATATTCAAAGGTTTGTTCCCGCTGGGTCCCTCGTTGTCTAACCGAACACCATAAAGAGCAAAGGAGAACCATCTGTGCGGAATTGCTTGCTCGTCATGTGGCTGAGGGTGACAATTTCTTGTCAAAGATTGTTACATGCGATGAAACATGGGTTCATCACTTCGAACCTGAAACAAAACGGCAATCAATGGAGTGGCGCCACACCCACTCCCCTACCAAGAAAAAGTTTAAAGCCATACCCTCAGCCGGTAAAGTCATGGTTACAGTCTTCTGGGACGCTGAAGGGGTTATTCTGTTCGATGTCCTTCCCCATGGTCAAACGATCAACTCTGAAGTGTATTGTGCTACTCTTCAGAAATTGAAGAAACGACTTCAGCGTGTTCGTAGGCACAAAAATATGAACGAACTTCTCCTTCTTCATGACAACGCAAGACCTCACACAAGTCTTCGCACCCGAGAGGAGCTCACAAAACTTCAGTGGACTGTTCTTCCTCATGCACCCTACAGCCCCGATCTCGCACCGACGGATTTCCATATGTTTGGCCCAATGAAGGACGCAATCCGTGGGAGGCACTACGCGGATGATGAAGAAGTTATTGATGCAGTACGACGTTGGCTCCGACATCGAGCAGTGGAATGGTACCGTGCAGGCATACAGGCCCTCATTTCAAGATGGCGTAAGGCCGTAGCATTGAATGGAGATAACGTTGAAAAATAGTGTTGTGTAGCTAAAAGATTGGGGAATAACCTGGTGTATTTCAATGCTGAATAAAACAACCCCTGTTTCAGAAAAAAAAGTGTTGCATTACTTATTGAACTACCCTCGTATATATATGGACTTGGCATTTTGTACAAGATGCCGTGTGTTTTCAAATATTTTAGCTGAGTTTCATCCATTTGACATCTTGTGCATGAGGTCAGCGTAAAATGAACATGCTTTGCTACAAAAAAATTGTTTGAGACCTGAAGATGACAGTTGACTGTTGAAATCGGTTGTCTTGAATAAAAAATATTTTGTGCGATCTTGGATTTTGAATATTTTTAACAACCAAAACAGATTGCCCTTCAATACTCTTATAATACGAAAATTCAACCGAGGAGGACAACTGTAAACGCCGAATTCCGCAAGGGCGTACTGCAACATTTACGTTACCATGTACGAAAAAAGAGACCAGAAAAGTGGGCCAGTGGGTTCAGTCTTCGTGGCGACAACGCACTGCGTCACACCTCGCTTTTCATTCGCGAGGTTCTAGTCGGAAAAAGTCATCCTGTCTGTCCACATCCACCTTGCTCACCAGATTTAGCACCATGCGAGTTCTGGCTCTTCCCAAAAACCAAAGACGACGAATATGCCTACCGTCACGCTTCGTGCAGTCCAACGTCGGGCCATTGTCACATCCAACTGCCCCATACGTCTGGTTATTGGACGATTCGACCAAACGGCAAAATGGTTACGCACAATCAGGAAAAGGAGAGCCTTTTGCTGGTTAAAGAAATGGCTGAAATGGCTCTGAGCACTATGGGACTTAACATCGGAGGTCATCAGTCCCCTAGAACTTAGAACTACTTAAACCTAACTAACCTAAGGACATCACACACATCCATGCCCGAGGCAGGATTCGAAGCTGCGACCGTAGCAGTCGCGCGGTTCCAGACTGAAGCGCCTAGAACCGCTCGACCACACCGGATGGCTGCTGGTTAAAGAAAGACAATCAAATGGAAGTGCGAAGGATGCTTGTAACTGAGGCCAATTCGAAAAAGGTCATAAATGAATGGGACACATCAGGCACGGGCAGGAGAACATACGAATTTCTCCCTAACATCAGGGAAAGATTAAAAATGAGAATTCTTAACCAATCGTGTGGATTGATAAATTATCTGAGTGACCATGGTCCGTATGAGGCATTATCGTGCAACAGGATGTTTCCATCTGACAGCATTCCTGGGCGTTTTGACTTTATCCCATGTCTCAGTTTCTGCAACGTGTTTTCATAACATTGTGCACTGATTGTGGTCCACGTTCAAGGAACTCGATTAGCAGAGTGTCCCCATAGTCGATTGAGAAGTCCATCATGACCTCTTTGGAACTTGTGTGAACAGCTTTGGATTTCTTTTGTTGGGGAGATGGGCAGGGGTGGTGGTCACCATATAGCCCCCCCCCCCCATAGAGTATCATATTACACTGGATAAATTGACTTCAGAAATCAGCAAATATATTAGTCCAACAGATTCAATCATTTTTTTATGATTATGTAGCAATGTAGGTTGCAATGTATTTCAAACATATTTTTTGACAAAAGTATAAGGTGGCAAATAGCTTACTATCTAAACCAATAAATAACTGCTTAAACCTAACTAGCCTAAGGACATCACACACATCCATGCCCAAGGCAGGATTCGAACCTGCGACCGTAGCAGCAGCGCGGTTCGGGACTGATGCGCCTAGAGCCGCTCGTCCACAGCGGCCGGCAAACAGCGAGGTCATCGGTCTCATCGGATTCGGGAAGGATTGGGAAGGAAGTCGACCGTACCCTTTAAAAGGAACCATCCCGACATTTGCCTGAAGCGATTTGGGGAAATCACAGAAAACCTAAATCGCGGGTTTGAACCGTCGTCGTCCCGAATGCGAGTCCAGTGTGGTAACCGCTGGCCACGTGGCTCGGTGAGCAGGTCGACCTGGCGCATACTGGCTGATACTGCAGCCGCAGTATCCAGGACGCGCAGGGAAGACTACACGAGGCATTCAAAACTACTTCAGCGTGTTGCCAACCATACTCTGCAGATGGAGGGAAGATAACTGAAGTGGGCGACCACCGAATGAAATAGTGTCCCGGGTATCTGCACTACGTTTGTGCAAGTGATCATGGAAGTGTGGACTTTAAGACGTAACGGTGATGGGTGGAATTGCTTGCTGTAGTGGAAACGCTGCTGACGTGCTGCCCGACGCCCAAAGAATCCAGCAGACAATGTGAGCAGTGCGTGACTCATGTTCCCTCCATCATGTAATTTACACCCTGTTTTTAACGTACTTCCACCTCACGACGTTAATTTAAATTACTACTGTCACTGACTTCCTGCTTTCCCTGACCGTGAGCGGCGTTAGCAGCGCGTATCGATATATCCCCTCTTGTAGTACCTTTGCTCGACTGCTATTTCTTCGCGGTCGTTGTCCGTCGTGAGCAGTTCGTATCGGCAATTGGGGTCGCGAGTTCGGGTCTGCTAGTCAGTTGGAACGCGTCTCGAGCTCAGTCCGGACCTGCCAGTCGGGAGTTGCAATGCGGCACTAGTGCAGTCGGGTTGGAGCAGTGAGGTCTGCGTCGACATGGCTCGCCCGACCATTGCCGCCACGCATCACTTGGGCAGGGCCACGGTCTTGGTGGATCGTCGGTCGGTCGCCGTACCGGACGACCCGTTTTGACTCGCCGATCGTTCATGAGTCGGCTGTGTGTGCATCGACTCCCGATTGTCTTCGTGTGTACTTACAAGGGAACCTCCCCATCGCACCCTCCTCAGATTTAGTTATAAGTTGGCACAGTGGATAGGCCTTGAAAAACTGAACACAGATCAATCGAGAAAACAGGAAGAAGTTGTGTGAAACTACGAAAAAAATTAATAAAATATACGAACGGAGTAGTCCATGCGAAGATAGGCAACATCAAGGACAATGGGTGTCAAGGAGCGCCGTGGTCTCCTGGTTAGCGAGAGCAGCTACGGAACGAGAGTTCCTAGGTTCAAGTCTTCCCTCGAGTGAAAATTTTAATTTTTTATTTTCAGTTTATGTGACAAACTCTTATGTTTTCATCACTTTTTTGGGAGTGATTATCACATCCACAAGAAAACCTAAATCGGGCGAGGTAGAAGAATCTTTTTACCCATTCGCTAAGTGTACAAGTTAGGTGGGTCGACAACATATTCCTATCATGTGACGCACATGCCGTCACCAGTGTTGTATAGAATATATCAGACGTGTTTTCCTGTGGAGGAATAGGTTGACCTATGACCTTGTGATCAAACGTTTTCGGTTCCCATTGGAGAGGCACGTCCTTTCGTCTTCTAATCGCACGGTTTTGCGGTGCGGTCGCAAAACACAGACACTAAACTTACTACAGTGAACAGAGACGTCAATGAACGAACGGACAGATCATAACTTTGCGAAAATAAAGAAAGTAAAATTTTCAGTCGAGGAAAGACTTGAACCAAGGACATCTCGTTCCGCAGCTACTCACGCTAACCACGGGACCACGGCGCTCCTGCGTTCACATTCTCCTTGATGTTGCATATCTAGCGCATGGACTACTCAGTTTGTATATTTTACTAATTTTTTTCATAGTTCCACACAACTTCTTCCTGTTTTTTCGATTGATCTGTGTTCAGTTTTTCAAGCCCTATCCACTGTGCCACCTTATAACTAAATCTGAGGGGGGTGCGATGGGGAGGTTCCCTTGTTAGTTACTGTTGGGTATCGTTCATGAAGCTATTTCCGCGGGGTGCAGTCGGCTGGGTCCGCTGAAGGTTCCTGCACAATGTCGGAGCGTGTGTGCAGTTGTCCGATCGCTACGAGCTTCGTGGTTCACCGACCCAGGACGTCAAAGTTGAGTACTGGTTTCAACTTCCCAAGCCACGTGCATTCATGTTGTGTGGTTCGTCTCGGTGGTTGGCTGTTGCGGAGGTGTTCCTGTCAGCAACACCGAGTGTTTCTATTGCTGAAATTTAGCCGCCATGCGGTGCAGTTAACTACATTGGTTGACTACAATTTGAGTGCACCAGCGGAATTTTCTGCCTTGTGGCCGTTAGTGTTCCGGTTACCTGCCCTGGCCACTAATGTAATTTCAGGCAGCGTCCTTTCCTTGCCTGTTGTTGCTGTCCTACGTGGTGTGTAGTTTTGACAGCTAATACATATTTCATTGTGGATAATCACGTTCGTATCCTTTTGAGTTTGAGTTCTCATGGTGGCAACCAAATCGTTGTGTCGGTCGGTCCGTAGCTGTCCCCTGGTTGGGTTCCGACGGATCAAGTGTAGTTGGGCTCACCACCGGTCTCACCTAAGTGAACGAGGGCAGACTGACCTCCCTCGAGGCTTCTGAGTGCCGTTTACTTTATCGTCCTTCTCAGCGGTGTTGTCTGTTTATAATGTATCATAGCAAATGATTTAAAATTCTTGTTTTTACTGTACTTTATGTATTTTGAATGTTTGAAAATCAATTATGGACGTTAAGCTGCTTAAAACCTTATTCTTGAAGTTACTCTTTAAGCGAAAAACATTCCGGCCTTCTGCCTTAAGAGATTATAATAATTTATTTTAAAAATTTCAAATTTAATTGTGGCCCTCAGCCGTTTGTATTGCACCTTGCATATGTTTGTTCTATCTACTTTTGCCTTGAGGCTTTACAGCTTTAATTATTTTATTCACTATTTTAACTGCATTTTCATTTGGTTGACTTTTAAGATTTCTTGTTTGGAGGCCCTCAGCCATGAAATAATTGCCTTTTTGAAACTCGGTAGTTGTAATGGCTCGACTATGTGCCGTTTTGGTTTAAAGGTATTAGTAAATTACAATAAATTACAATTTTGAGCGAACCTGACCGACACCTTATTTGGCTTTTACCACAATCCTAATCATCTGTTCTACCCAACGGTTTTAGCGGGCGTCTCACAATGGCTACTGACCGTGGAAAATGACGGCGGCTCCAGTAGCGGAAACAGCCATCTGCAAGTTAAAGGCACCAAAAATAAGTGAACAAACGGAGAACAGGTTCTGTTATAGCAGTGTTAGTAGTTGGGTAAATGCTTAACGGTTTTATTGTAGTTTTGCAGTGGTAGAAGTAGGTGCAATATTTCAAAAATTGTCAGAATAAACAGTTAATACATTATTTATTACCGTCCAAGGAAACATGATTTGTGTGACCGATTCCAGATTTTCATATAATAGGCTGTAAACATGAAGAATAAATAAATCAAAACATTGCGACAGAAATTTTTTTCCTTGTCCTTTCCCCCCCCCCCCCCCCCCCCACTCCCCCCCCACCCCCACCACACCAATCTGAGCTCGTTCTCCGTCTGTAATAACCTAGTCGTAGACGGTACGTTGAACCCTCACCTCGCATGTGGATATCCGCTTTCCCCGCTATTTGTGGGAAGTGTCGGCGCCAGAGTGAATCATACTAGCATTTTGCTGCGGCGCGGCGGTTCGCCTGCACGCGTGGGGTACAAGCAGCGGGCAGAGCAGGAGCGCGCGCCATCAGATTACGGCGGCAGGCTGGCGGCGAGACGGGCCGCTGCTTCCGCCTGGCGGCCGCGGGATGAGCCGGCCCGGCGTGCACCGAGGCTACGGGTCGGTATTTATGATTGTCAGCGGGGCACGGCCAGATCCCGCGGCCAGATGCGCGCCGCGCCGCGCTGTGGGAAGACGCGCTCCACCCACACTCCGCACTCGGTGCCATCTCGAGAGCGACGCACTCTGCGGGGGAGCTATTTATACCGCTGTCGACCTCCAAGTTTTCACGTCGTACAGCTTGTTCTGAAAAATTGCTGCAAAGCACTCCAAAGCAAAGGTGAGCGTACTGCGTCAAGAGGCTGCAACGGAAAGGTTCAAATCCGTAGAATTCCTACCGTATGTAGGTGGTCTTCCTTCTGAAATAGCTCGGATCCTAGTAAAGCACAAAGTGAGGCCAGTACAAGAAATAGTCACTGTCTTCGTTTTGTGAATGCTGCGAAATTCTAATTATATGAATGCAGTTAATGCCACTGCAATTAACTTTATGAAAGAATATGTACTGCAGCAATCATTTTGTTACTAATATTTTATTAGCACTACGCCTTTCACCCTTATACTGCCATCATCAGATCCATTACAGTTACTTTTACATTGTAATCAATATGAAGTGAGGCTAGTTACCTTTACTGTGTGTCCCAGTAAGGTTGTGTGACGAAAAAGAGGCGATTTGTTTTTCGACACACCACCTCACTGGCACACACAGCTGGCCGCTATGGCCGAGCGGCTCTAGGCGCTTCAGTCCGGAACTGCGCTGCTGCTACGGTCTCAGATTCGAATCCTGCCTCGGGCATGGATGAGTGTGATATCCTTAGGTTCGTTAGGTTTAAGTAGTTCTCAGTCCAGGGAACTGATGACCCCAGATGTTAAGTCCCAAAGTGCTTAGAGCCATTTGAACCATTTTTTGGCACACACAGCAAAGGAAACTAACCTCACTTCATATTAATTACAATGTAAAAGCAACTGTAGATGCACCTGATGACGGTGACAAGCTGCTGAAACGCGTCGTGCTAATACGTTACTAGTAACAAATGACTGTAGCAGTATATATTATTTCATAAGTATCTTACAGTACAGTCGCAGCCCTCAAATGACATGCATACAACGTGGATAAAGTTAACAATAAAATTAATGTTTAATGCGAAATGTTTTGTTGCTCCGGACATTCGTCAATACAGCTGAATACTGGAACGGAGGAAGAAAGATTAGGATTTAACGCCTCGTCGACATAGATGTCATTAGAGACGGAGCACAAAATGGTTCAAATGGCTCTGAGCACTATGGGACTTAACTGCTGAGGTCATCAGTCCCCTAGAACTTAGAACTACTTAAACCTAACTAACCTAAGGATATCACACACATCCATGCCCGAGGCAGGATTCGAACCTGCGACCTTAGCGGTCACGCGGTTCCAGACTGTAGCGCCTAGAACCGCTGACCACTTCGGCCGGCACGGAGCACAAGCTCGAAACGTTGCGGTGATGGGGAAAGAAACCGGCATTGCTATGCGAAAGTGACCATCTCGCATATGCCTGGAGTGGTTTAAGGGAATCGAGGAAAACGCATGCACTTCGGACAGACTAGATCGCCACACTAATCCCTCGCCTACATTTTGGTGCTTACATACCCGCAAAGGAGTCGCGCTGCTTTGCACGAACGATGCAGCACGTCTTCGAACGCAATCTTTTTAATCACCCCTAAATCTGTATTATTATCCATGAACTGAACAGAAATTCACGTGATACTTAATTTGATTCATAAGACACGTCCACTAATTCTGACGTAGGGCTTGTCTGACGCCATGGTAATGACGTCACAAGTCATTAGAACATTGGCATTTGGCCAGTAGTGGTGATAGTATTGACATGATAGGGACGAGCGTAGGTAGCAGACGCTTTGACAGATACAGAGGGCGCTGAAGTGCTTTTGCCCATAGCAGCGACACTGAGGCAGCAAAACATTTCGGTGCATCAATCTAGTGTTATTGTGTATGCACATAGCAATACTAAACCAACATTATTCGAATTCCTTGTTCGTTCTAAAGCGAAGAAACACTGTAGTCAACATCCGAAGCTGTTGATCTGTAACTCTGGACAACAAACGGCTACAGGATAAGTATATTCGCGGAAGTCGTGGGTTTGGGAATCTACGTTATTAGCAGATAACTCTGAACGGGTATTACATTAGCTATAAACCTGTGAGGATTCGCTTTAGTGATTTCCGCTAACTTATGAGTTAGTTGAGAGTGAGGTGGGTAAGGTTGGTCGGGAGGGGTCAGGGGGGGAGGGGGAGGAGGGGGCACACGAACAACAAAAGATCAGTGCGTTTGTACTCGTGAAGAGCGCATGAAACCTCCTAAAACGGCGCTGCACATTCCTACTACAACTAATCTGAATGAATTTTCTTTCTTAATTGCTGCCATCTTATCAGATAAACAGGAAACAGCTGTCCGTTCTATACTTCGCAGTGTATTAGTGAAGTACTCTTTGCCACTCGTATTACCTACGAAAACCTCATTATTATCTCCCATAAGTCTGTTTAATTGATAACCATTTGCACTGATAAGCAAAACTTTTCTGTTGATACAATGTCTCACTTCTCTCTATTGACACATGCATACTTACTTACATTCACCCAGTCACGCCATTCAAGAAAACCATTAATAGATAACAATCAATTACAATAATAAAAATTAGTTGAGCAAATTATGTAGTTCGTATTAGTTACTAGACAATTTTTGTCTTTAAGTTGGAGCAGAGCGACGAAACGTTGGTAACATGAAGTTACAAAGCTTAGCCTTTTATGAATCTTTCAAATTAGCAGGTTTCTACAAGTAACCTGTTCGTAACTAATTCTATTTACACAGTAGCTGTACGTTAAATAACTGGAAGAGAGATTATTACGTCGTACTCAACGACAGTTTGGCTCAATGTTGATAACTTGAATTTATTTATTACAGTTTCGAAATACCAGAAAGTTAAAATTAATTGTGTAAGTTTCTGTTTTCAAGAATTTTATCTGATATTCTAAGTCAGCAAACAGCTCTCACATATTCAAGGTTGCGTGTATCATGTTGTTGTTGTCTTGAGTGTGAAGGTTCCAAAGATGCAAGTCGGCGACTCTCCTACCTGAGAGCCTGTTAGTTGCTGGTAGAGGAAGCTGGCTGACGTCTTCCCTGACAGCATCGATGTTGCTAGACCAAAATGGCCATAAGATGGCGTGTGCTTCTGCTTCAATCTTTATAAATTCTCAAAAAAATACTGCCACTAAAAGAGTAGATCCAGAACTCCACCCAGCAACAAAAATGTTGTTGCATTTCCGGGAAAAGCTTCTGGAATAGGTTTGGATAAGGAATTATGCGAAAATACGAACTGTTTATGGCGACGATGAATTCGCACAATACATGTGTTTAACAAGCGAAGTACACATTTATTTAAAAGTTGCACACAAGCACACTATCCCTTCATAGTAAATGAAGCTCATAAAAATTAGCGTGTGTATATGAGAGCCCATGCAACATTCGCAGATACGGTGAACACTGTAAGTCTGCAACAACTCGTCTGCCTGATAGAGTACAAATGAGCCTATCATTTCACTGAACAATGAACTTCACGTAACTGCCTGCTCCGCAAAGCATACTTCATTCACCTTCTACTAGACAGATTCAAATCAGAGTTCTGTTAGTATACCGAGAACCCCGCATCTGACATTCGCTATAAAACGATTCTTCACTTTTTCGTTTCTTCTCTTCTCTTCTCGTCTTCAGATGATCACCAGAAAATTAGCATCTTCTTCCGCCAGTAGATCCGCTTCCCTTCTTTTCTTGATCTACTTTCATTTTCACTATTACGTGAACCGTACTTTCCCGAACGCGTCTCCATCCAACTCTGTTCACAATTAACTTTTTCAACTGTCTCCCTCTTCATTTAATGATACAGATAAAACTTTTGTCCTAACGGGTATAGAACTTCATTTAGGTAATTCACAACATTTTTCATTAATTTACATAAATGTGTACTGACAAAATATGTTTGCAAATACCGTTTCAAATATACAAATGTACTAACTTCAAATCCGATGTTAATAAGAAAGGAAAGATAACTAAAAAACTTATAACACAGGTAACTAGTTACATATTATGATGTATACATGCGAAATGAAGCGACGAATGAAAATTAGTTCGATGGTGGGATTCGAACCCAGGTCTCCTGCTCACTAGGGAGATGCACTAACCACTACTAAGTACCCTATCACGCCTCCCTCTCCAATCCAAATTCCCATTCACTCCTCAGCGCACTTGATTGATATTCCCCCTAATCTCGAATAGCATTGCAGAGGGTCTCCAACTGTATTGGAATAGCACCTCAGTATTACTCCAATACAGTTTGAGAGCCTCTGCAATGCTGTCCGAGTTTTAGGGCGAATACCAAGTGGGCTGAGGCGTGAACGGGAATTTGGATTCAGGAGAGTGGCGTGCTAGGGTAGTCCGAGCGGGTGTGCCAAGCCACTGCGCCAGCGTGGCATAGTGAGCACGAGCCCTGGGATCGAATCCCAGCCTTGCTACAAATTTCATTCGTCACTTCAATCAGCATATATACAGAGCGGTCGATTGATAGTGACCGTGTCAAATATCTCACGAAATAAGCATCAAACGAAAAAACTACAAAGAACAAAACTCGTCTAGCTTGAAGGGGAAAACCAGATGGCGCTATGGTTGGCCCGCTAGATGGCGCTGCCATAGGTCAAACGGATATCAACTGCGTTTTTTTAAAATAGGAACCCCCATTTTTTATTACATATTCGTGTAGTACGTAAAGAAATATGAATGATTTAGTTGGACCACTTTTTTCGCTTTGTGATAGATTGCGCTGTAGTAGTCGCAAACGTATAAGTACGTGGTAAACATTTCGCCAGTGCGGACGGTATTTGCTTCGTGATACATTACCCGTGTTAAAATGGACCGTTTACCAATAGCGGAAAAGATCGATATCGTGTTGATGTATGGCTATTGTGATCAAGATGCCCAAGGGGCATGTGCTATGTATGCTGCTCGGTATTCTGGACGACATCATTCAAGTGTCCGGACCGTTCGCCGGATAGTTACGTTATTTAAGGAAACAGGAAGTGTTCAGCCACGCGTGAAACGTCAACCACGACCTGCAACAAATGATGATGCCCAAGTAGGTGCTTTAGCTGCTGTCGCGGCTAATCCGCACATCAGTAGCAGACAAACTGCGCGAGAATCGGGAATCTCAAAAACGTCGGTGTTGAGAATGCTACATCAACATCGATTGCACCTGTACCATATTTCTATGCACCAGGATTTGCATGGCGACGACTTTGAACGTCGTCTACAGTTCTGCCACTGGGCACAACAGAAATTACGCGACGATGACAGATTTTTTGCACGCGTTCTATTTAGCGACGAAGCGTCATTCACCAACAGCGGTAACGTAAATCGGCATAATATGCACTGTTGGGCAATGGAAAATCCACGATGGCTGCGACAAGTGGAACATCAGCGACCTTGGCGGGTTAATGTATGGTGCGGCATTATGGGAGGAAGGATAATTGGCCCCCATTTTATCGAAGGCACTCTAAATGGTGAAATTTGTGCTGATTTCCTACGTAATCTTCTACCGATGTTACTACAAGATGTTTCACTGCACGACAGCCGGCCGCGGTGGTCTAGCGGTTCTAGGCGCTCAGTCTGGAACCGCGCGACTGCTACGGTCGCAGGTTCGAATCCTGCCTCGGGCATGGATGTGTGTGGTGTCCTTAGGTTAGTTAGGTTTAAGTAGTTCTAAGTTCTAGGGAACTGATGACCACAGATGTTAAGTCCCATAGTGCTCAGAGCCACTGCATGACAGAATGGCGATGTACTTCCAACATGATGAATGTCCGACACATAGCTCGCGTGCGGTTGAAGCGGTGTTGGGTAGCATATTTCATGACAGGTACATTGTTCGTCGAAGCTCAATACCATGGCCCGCACGTTCACCGGATATGACGTCCCCGGATTTGTTTCTGTGCGGAAAGTTGAAGGATATTTGCTATTGTGATCCACCGACAACGCCTGACAACATGCGTCAGCGCATTGACAATGCATGTGCGAACAATACGGAAGGCGAACTTCTCGCTGTTGAGAGGAATGTCGTTACACGTATTGCCAAATGCATTGTGGTTGACGGACATCATTTTGAGCATTTATTGCATTAATGTGGTATTTACAGGTAATCACGCTGCAACAGCATGCGTTCTCAGAAATTATAAGTTCACAAAGGTACATGTATCACATTGGAACAACCGAAATAAAATGTTCAAACGTACCTAAGTTCTGTATTTTAATTTAAAAAAACCTACCTGTTACCAACTGTTCGACTATAACTGTGAGCCATATGTTTGTGACTATTACAGCGCCATCTATCACAAAGCGCTAAAAGTGGTCCAACTAAAACATTCATATTTCTTTACGTACTACACGAATATGTAATAAAAATGGAGGTTAATATTTTTAAAAAAATCGCAGTTGATATCCGTTTGACCTATGGCAGCGCCATCTAGCAGGCCAACCATAGCGCCATCTGGTTTCTCCCTTCAAGCTAGACGAGTTTCGTTCTTTGTAGTTTTTTCGTTTGACTCTTATTTCGTGATATATCTGGCCCGGTCACGATCAATGGACCACCCTGTACACACGAAGGGTAGCCACTCCGTTTTCTACGGAGCACAACAGAGCACCTCAGTGTAACGTTCCATTGGCGACAGACTGGTCAAAAAGGTCCGATAATATGATATCCCCATTCATCAGACTTGAATCCATTCGATTTCTGGCTATAGGGACATTTAAACCTAGATTACTAAACCCTTATAAAAATTACGATTCCAGCTGGTATCATTCCACAGTTCCCAGCAATCGGCTGTTGTCAGTATAGGGTGTAAAACAGGACATTTTGTACTTAGTTTGTATGTGGCACCTCATAGAAGACCTTATAATTGTAATTAACTAGTGTGTAAACTATAATTTTTGACGCTTATTTCGTGAGATATTTGGCCCGGTCACGATCAATGGACCACCCTGTATACATCACAGATGTTTGAAACTTCAAAAGGTCTCTGGAAAAATATAGTTCCAATAGGTACATGCTAATTAAAGAGGAGAAAAATTTCCATCATATCCCAACTGTCATGCATTTAGTTTTTTCCCAAATTCGATTACGGTGAATGCATAGATAGTACTTTTTCCAGGGGAATTGCTAATACAGTCACCATACTTTTTGTATCCGAGATATGGTCCGTCTTTAATGACGTCGTCGTTTCCGAGAGTTTAAACGCTAACCTTCCTGAGACACGCTTGCCCGTATCTAGCACTGTTGTCTGTAGAAGTGCGGCTACTGAGGTGGGCGTTTCCAGAGGCAGAGGCAAGAACACGCACAGTGGGCGACACGCAAGCTCACCGTAAACAACTGAGGACGCGGTCCGCGGAGCGTGAACACGGACACCGAGGTCGCTATCTGCAGCAGGCGCACACCGGGAAATGCGTTTCGCGTGTTCTCGCTGGCGATGCTCAGGTCGTGTCGGGCCGCAAGCATAAGTCCAGTGGCGAAGACGCAGCGCATTATCCAGGGGCGGCAACCTGCGCAAGTGGCCTCGCACGGAGCTCTGTTAGCAACAGTGCAGTCGCATATCACGACGCAGCACTTTGCGGAAGCGATGTGATTAATGCCAGCTACACCTGGAGCAGTCGTCAGCAAACTGCATACAGCTCGCGGCCAGCTGAGCCAGCATTGTGTTGGTCATGATATGCAAAACAAGGTTAACAATGATTTTATGCTAATGTTCAACGGAAATCACAAAATTTGTATTAATACACATTTATTGTGTGTTTCTTTCTTTTAGAATATCATCAGATTTAGGAGTTGTCCACCGGCCGTTGTGGCCGAGCGGTTCTAGGTGCTTCAGTCTGGAACCGCGCGACCGCTACGGTCGCAGGTTCGAATCCTGCCTAGGGCATGGATGTGTGTGATGTTCTTAGGTTAGTAAGGTTTAAGTAGTTCAAAGTTCTAGGGAGTTGTCCCAATATCATGATATAAAAGGTCTAGTTGTTATCTGCAAAGTTAGAAACAACATCTAAAAATAAGATCACATGACCATTCTGCGACTGTCTGCTGGAAGCATGGCAAACAGTAAATGCATGCGACGCAGCGCGTTATGAACACTAGCCTGTTTCTGCCAGGCAGCACGCTTAATATTAATGTTTTTTTTTTGTTTAATGCGAACGCATTAGGTTTCACGTACCGTGACACAACAAGTTTATTTTTAGCAGTCACTGTTTATTCATTTCCACTGCGCCTTTTGAAGGTTAAAAAAAAATGGTTCAAATGGCTCAGAGCACTATGGGACTTAACTGCTGAGGTCATCAGTCCCCTACAACTACTTAAACCTAACTAACCTAAGGACATCACACACAGTCATGCCCGTGGAAGGATTCGAACCTGCGACCGTAGCGGTCGCGCGGTTCCAGACTGTAGCGTCTAGAACCGCTCGGCCACCCCGGCCGGCGAATGTTCAAAACTCCACCATCAGGTGGATTTATGTCTATTAATGTGGCATGTATGTGTTGTTCTACGACCTTAGGATCATCCGTGGCACTGTCTGGGAGAAAAAAATAAAGCATTATTTCAGAACATGGCTCTGTGGAGATCTTTGAGTAAACATTGAACATAAATAAAAAAAATGTAAAAGTAAAATAACTAAATTAGAAATCTGCATGGTCACCGGCTTCCTTCTCCTTCGCGAAACATCACATACAAACCATCACACTTTGTAAACAAAGATGGCGTTTAGATACCGATAAGTGCAGCGAACATATAGCAAAAACAGAAATACTATTTTGAAGTACAAAGAACATACAGCAAACAAAACTACTATTTCGAAGCAAGTCTTGAAGCATTGTGCATGTCTTTGGTTGTGTAGATGAATAGATGTGTTAATATCTCTAGTGATACACCAGTTGTTTCCTGGCAAGTTTATATAGCTTGTACTTTGTACACGTTTGTGTAATCAGGTGACATGTTGAAAGCATCAAGAGTAATAATGATATCAGTCTTCCGATGTGTCTGAAACGGATAGTTTATAATCAGAGGTCATTCGATGTTGTAGCTGAGACATGAAGTACCAGTGAGAAGATGTTCAGAAACTGAGGATTGCTCAGCGAGCGTGTTAGGAGCTACTAGAAGATTCATGAAAACAAACAAATGGATATGGGAACAGACTACAGTGGATGATATACTGAAAACGAAATGGTGGGCGGGACATGTAGCCGCGCTGCTGGGTGATACATACAGAGTTGGTCAAGGAATTGTTTTTCTGAATTCAAAGCCGGCCGAAGTGGCCGTGCGGTTAAAGGCGCTGCAGTCTGGAACCGCAAGACCGCTACGGTCGCAGGTTCGAATCCTGCCTCGGGCATGGATGTGTGTGATGTCCTTAGGTTAGTTAGGTTTAAGTAGTTCTAAGTTCTAGGGGACTGATGACCTCAGATGTTAAGTCCCATAGTGCTCAGAGCCATTTGAACCATTTTTTTAACTATGTAACGCGATAAAATCCCCTCCATTCGACGCGCCGTTTAGTGAGGTACCTGTTCGGATTGTTGACAGCAGCTGATGGGGAGTGTTTGCAAGCAACATGGGGTAAGGGGCAGCTACCGTTTTGATACGATTTACTAACAGGTACATACACAGGACGCGAACTCGTCAACCAGTGCCCTGTTAGTTTCAGCAGCGACAGCGCTCATTCCATTAGACCTGAGAAAGGCTTCGATATAATGGTGTGATTCCAGAGTATACAGTAATTTTTCCTGGTCTGCGCGAGCACTGCCTGTTGTAAAGCACCTCTTATTCACATCTGTCTTAATTCTACAGACTGATATATGTTTACCATATTGAAATAAAAGTGATCTTAAAGACTACGCTTGCCTTTAGCTTGGGAAACCATCATATGTCCATATGCTAATGATGACTAGGACAGTGAACCAATTGTTTGATATAAAGCAGAGTGTATGTGTATACGTATTTATGGGATCTTCACCAAAACTCCTCCATAAACTACAACCAAATTGGCACAGAAACAGCAAACCTCACAAGTGCCAGCACTGTGAGGTTTGTAACCTCCTAGTTCCATAGAGTGGAGATAAGAGCAAAACGTTTTTTTTCTAGCCCCTGGAGTATAGGCTGGCCTGCATGACAGGTATGTTGCTTTGATGTAGTATCAGCCTGCTTTATCGTCCTTCTTTGCTTGGTGGCCTGTATGTCAGGGGCAAATGATTTTCAAGCCCCTGATATGCATGACAGGTGTGTTGTATATCGAACTGATTGATGGAAATGTATTGCAGGGGCTAGACGTGTCGTGAGTACGATTATAGGAGGAGAGGGACAGAGTGATAGGGTGGAAGAAATGAACAGAGAGAGGGGATCAGGGGGAGATGTATGAGGCACGTGGAAGGTGTAGACAGATAGCGTGCAGATGGAAAAGGAAGTGGGAGGAGGATATGGTCAGAGAGAGGGAGTGGAGGAAATGAACAAGGAGGGGAAAAGGAGCTGAAGAGACAGAGAAAATGGGGAGGAGGAGATAAACAAATGGAGGTGGCAGGATGAGGTGAACGTACAGAGGGAGAAAGAGATGGACGCAGAGAGGGCGAGAAGGAGGTGTTTTCATTAAATGTGTCGAAAGCATAGGCAGGCGAAGCTGTAGGGGAAAAGGCTTGGGATGTCAATATGTGTGGGAAACTTACCACAAAAGTGTATCCAAGGAACCACGTCCATTCTTGAAACTTCCTGGCAGATTAAAACTGTATGCTGCACCAAGATTCGAACTGAGGACCTCTGCCTCTGAAGTTCCATACCAGCACACACTCTGCTGCGGAGGGAAAATTTCATTCCGGAAACATGCCCCAGATCGTGCCCCTTCTTCCAGAAATGCTGGTCCGCAAGTTTCGCAGGAGGACTTCTGTGAAGTTTGGAAGGTAGAAGACGAGATACTGGTGAAAGTGAAATTGTGATGAAGGGTCGTGAGTCGTGCTTGAGTAGCTCAGTTGGTAGAGCATTCGTCCCCAAAAAGCAAAGGTTCCAGAGTTAGAGTCTCGGTCCGGCACACAATTTTAATCTGCCAGGAAGTTTCATATCAGTGCACAATCCACTGTAATGTTTCATTCTGGGATGTCCGTTCTGATTAGGGGAAGCTGACCAATATTCGGTCTCATCGGCGTATCGTCTCTGAAGAGAGAACTGCTCAAAAGCGGATCTGAATACTCTGTGTAGTAACAAGGATATCGTTGAAGAGCTGCCATCTGCGGCAGAGCTGGCAGAAAACGAGGGGGCAGAGGTTGGCACGATGTCTGAAGCCCCCTCCCCCCTCTTGTGCGGCAGATGTGGGCGACGCTGAGCCTCCTGCCTACACAATAACTGCCAACCAATCGGCATACATCGGCCGCGACTAATTTGTCCCGGTCGATCCGCAGAGTGACCGCCCAAGGACACATGACGCCACTTTGCAGAAGTGTTGAGTCAACGCCTGACAGGCAGTGTGTGTGTTACAACTTCTCCTGGGAGGTTCGGAGTCATGGTCAGGGTTTCAAGTGTACACAGATGCGTCACTGTTAGCCCCTTACGTACAGCAGAGCGCGGGCGTATTGAGTGAATTAAGAACGTTGCGTTAGTTTCAGGTGAAGTAGGTGAAATCCTCCACCCACTAGAAGCCTGTACGAAGCTGCAGTTTGTCTACGAGGGAGAATGCTTACACAATACTTGCACACCTACTGGCGGGTGCTGCTTAAGTGTGTATGATCCACACCAAATGTTATGTGCTAATGTCATGCACTAGACGTAGTACGACACTCAAGGCCCACTTGCTTTCATAGCACTAAGTACATTTACAACATGTTTTAAAATTATGGACACGTGAGTCTCTGAGGCATCAGTCTTGTGACAAGTTTAATTCGGTCTGGCGCGTCTGCTCATGCAAGATTACTTAAAACAAATGATAATTTGACTTTAAATAGAAATTGGAATTAATCACTCGAAGGAAAACGTAAAACTTAACTGGAGCAGACGCCTTTGTTGATGGTCCTTTATGCTGTTTACAAGAATATATATATAATTTGGTCTTTGGTTCGAATTATAGTTCGCTCCTTTCTGTATGACGGACAGAAGATCGTTAGCATCAGGCGCGTCTGTACGGAGGTGTCCGTAGACTGCTGCGTCGGCTATGGGCCGCTTAGTGTGACGTCACTAACACTGCTGGACGGCCTTGTTATCCCGGGGGTGTCGGTTCAATGAACCACCTTCAAGCTGTCTCTCTACCGTTCCACTCTCGAACGGCACGCGGGAAAAACGAGCACTTAAATTCTTCTGTGTGAGCCCTGATTTCTCTTATTTTATCGTGATGATCATTTCTCCCTATGTAGGTGGGTGCCAACAGAATGTTTTCGCAATCGGAGGAGAAAACTGGTGATTGAAATTTCATGAGAAGATCCCGTCGCAACGAAAAACGCCTTTGTTTTAATGATCTCCACTCCAATTCACGTATCATGTCTGTGACACTATCTACCCTATTTCGCCATAATACCAAACGAGCTGCTCTTCTTTGTACTTTTTCGATGTCATACGTCAGTCCCACTTGATGCAGATCCCTCACCGCACAGCAATACTCCAGAACAGGGCGGACAAGCGTGGTGTAAGCAGTCTCTTTACTAGTCCTGTTGCACCGTCTAAGTGTTATGCCAATGAATCGCAGTCTTTGGTTTGCTCTACTCACAATATTATCTATGTGACCGTTCCAATTTAGGTTATTTGTAATTGTAATCCGTAAGTATTTAGTTGAATTAACAGCCTTCAGATTTGTGTAACTTATCGCGTAATCGAAATTTTGCGGATTTGTTTTAGTACTCATGTGAATATCTTCACACTTTTCCTTATTCAGTGTCAGTTTCGCACCATATTTTAACTATGCTTATGGTCTGGCAGTCAGTTTATTAAGATCTCGCCGTCCATCACAGCGGCCAGAGCTGGGAAATGCTGAGAGGATGTGGGTTTTCACGGGATATGAGTGGCCGAGCAGTTCTAGGCGCTTCAGTCCAGAACCGCGCGACTGCTACGGTCGCAGGTTCGAATCCTGCCTCGGTCATGGATGTGTGTGATGTCTTTAGGTTAATTAAGTTTAAGTAGTTCTAAGTTCTAGGGGACTGATGACCTAAGATGTTAAGTCCCAAAGAGCTCAGAGCGATTTGAGCCATTTGAATATCAGTGCGGGGTCTGAAAAGCTAAAGACCTTCAAACGAAGCAGCGAGCAACGGCAGTTAAATTGGGCTATAAGTAGCAGCGCGAGTTCGATCTGGTTGGAGACCAGACCACATAACAGCATAACTCGCAGCATCACAAGAAGCCTGGATCAGTCGTCGAAATATTGTGTACATAAAATAGCCCTACTGAACACTCGGGAGCACATCATAAATTAGTCAGCATGAGAGATGCAGAACGTGCTACTCGCTTAAGAGACGCTCCTGTGAGTTGAGAGGAGGCCCACGCTGGCCTCGTCCGGTGAGCGCCCAGTGGCCCGCCTTGAGACTCCGCGGCGTCCGTCATCCGTCATACGCCTGGCGTGCGAAGGCCTCGGCAAGCCGCCGGCCATTAGCGCAGGACAGGGGGCCGGGGGCGTGGGCGGCGACTGGCCAGTCATACTCCGGGCACGCCCTGGGACACCGCCAGCGTGCTGCAGAATCTGACAAGGAGAGCGGTGTCCAGAGGTGGGATCGATTTGTTGAAAACGTCTATGCGGTGATCTAGGTTAAGGTCCCAGGTGCTGCCATTCACTCTGGCGGGCTCTCGTTTGGGAGTAAGCTACGAAAAAGATTTACAAAATTCGTGTGGTGCCCTACAGATTTATAAAACGCTTGTTAAAAAGTTGGTTGTGCAGTTTAATGTCATGGGTTCGAATCTTGTTAGTTGCTTTGAAATTTTTCGTTTTAAAAATTTTATCGAAATGACTTTGGACATTATTTTTATTGAATTAATTTGGTTAAATGCATTTTTTAAATTTCTATTCCTTTGTCACGTCGTTTTAATCAATGTACGAGGGCTATTCGGAAAGTAAGCAACGATAGGTCGCGAAATGGAAACTACAGTGAAAATCAAAAGTCTTTTACTTGCAACAGTTAGCTACACCTTCCAGCTACTTCTCTACACAGTCGCCACTCACAGTTGGCCATGTGTCGTACGGTTGTACCTATTTTGCAATTCCCTCTTTATAAAAGACAGCCGCCAGTGCTTTTCTACAATTTTCTACTCTGGACTGCAGCTCGTTGTCTGTGTCAAAATATTGTCTTCATAGCCAGCGGTTCATTTGAGCAGCTATGAACCTCACGGATAGCCAATTACGGGCTATATAGTGGGTGATGATCAAACACTTCCCATCGAAAACGCTGCAGGAGTATCTTCATAGCCCCTGCAGAGTGCGGCCGAGAATTGTTGTGTAGAGCGAACCGTATGGCAGTTACGTTAGGTGGATTGCATAGCTTCAGGCGAAATCTTTCGCCAGGCCCTCACACTTGGCGAGAGACACTAATTTCTAGCCATCTTTATGTTCTCACTGTGAGCTCAGAACTGAGAAGAGTGACATGATGCGATTGCTTAGTGCAAAGCTTCATCAGATTTCCACTGTATTTTCGATTTCGCGACCGATCGTTCCTTACTTTCCGAATAACCCTCGTAATAACTTTTTCAATTGCTCTCATTTTTTTCTTCCTATCCACTTCGAGACATTATGCATGTGAATTTAATTTTTATTTATCTATCACAATATTTAAACATTTCAAACTGTTGATGTATCGGTTAAATAACAAATGATTGTGAAATGGTGTCAAAATGTATTTTTTTTGCAAGGTGTACTTATTTTGGACGGTAATCGTCATACAAACATTTAAAACATAAAGCCTTATTGGGCAGTAGACAAAGTAAGGCAGACGAAGATTTAAATGAAATAAGAGATTCTAAATAAAACAAAATTCAAGGAAAATAAGAAATGGAAATAATGAATGCAATAACTTGGTCAATTGGAAAATTAATGGTAAGACGAAGAAATGAAAGCAATTTAAAAAGTTAATACTGTGATTAATATGCTGTGACAAAGGAACAGAAATATAAAAACATACATTTAACCCAATTAACTGAATAAAAGTAATGGGACAAAGGAACAGAAATACAAACCCAATTAACTGAATGAAAATAATGGCCAAGGTCTTATCGGTAAAGATATAAAAATAAAAAAATTCAGAGTACCTAAGAAATTTCGAATCCACAACCTTTTGCATTTGAGGCCAGTACTATAACCAATATACTGCTCAACCCAGTATGTTAAGTACTTCCTTTTTGAAATTGTAGAACATCATACAAAATTCCGACTTCTTTTCGTCAGTCACTCGCAAACAAGGGCCCACCAGGGTGAAACGCTGCATAGTGTGATAACTGGGATTTTAACCTGCATCACCGCATAGTGTCAACCATGGTATCATCTCTTTGCAGCTTGAGGTTGTTTACGGTGGTGTGCGCACTCCTCTAGCGAACTTAAACACACACAAGAAGAATTTACGCTCACAGGCGAGGGTCTCGTGTGAATGAAATTGATTAGCATAGCTTACAGGCACAACTGTAGGCGGTGATCTTTCTTCCTTCCCTAGCAGAACATCAGATGTTGAAACCTCCCAACTTCCCGTTCGCACTCCTCCCGTCCACCACCCTCCCGTAAAAGTACTATTCCGCAGTTTCTTCTACGAAGATCCTAGCAAATTTTCTAAGTACCTTTAATAAAAATGAAGCACAACGCGCAACGAAACCGACTGTCAAATGAGATTTTACTCAAGTTGGTTTAAACTTATAGCACGGTGATTAGTAAAGAAATTTGGGTCTTTCGATCTGTCGGTTTCATCCGCGCTAGAATAACCACGAAATGGAGAACACATCAGTAACGCCTATTTTCAATGATCTTAACAGGTGATGAAGTCCCATACTCCTTGAGCGTAGGGGAACGATGCGGAAGACTCGCACCGCCGTACTAAGCAAGGTCCTGGTAGACGTGGTTTGCCATTGCCTTCCTCCGACCATAATGGGGATCAATGACGATGATGAAGACGACACAACACCATCACGAGGCAGGTGAAAATCCCTGAGCCCGCCGGGACTCGAACCCGGGACCCCGTGCTCAGGAAGCGAGAACGCTACCGCGACACCATGAGTTGCGGACAGCAGATGCTTGAACAGTGCAGCTGATATACGTTTACACGATGGTTAAACTTGTACTAAAAGAGTACAACTGTCTCCAAGCACAAAGACTCTTGTAACATAAGGGGCGATCAAAAAGTTTCCGTCTGAGGGCGTTGCTGCAGTGTGTATGCAACGTAGCGCTACTCCGATGCCCGTATACAAGCACCGACATGAGGGCAAGGGATTAGGGTGGCGATGGTGTCTCTCCGACCTGTGTGTGGTAAATGAGGAAACGTAAACTATGCCGACGTTATTACCAAATAAATTCAGACATGGACAACATGCTGCCATTGTTTTCTTAGCTGCCGAAGAAGAAATGCTGGTAGACATCCATCGGTGAGAGGAGGATGTGTTCGGGGCAGAAGTTCTGTCGAGAACTTCCGTTGTGGAATGCTGCGCGAAGACGTGCTTCTGTTCCATACTGACGCACGTCCCCATATCGCAAATGTCGTAACGCAGAAGCAACGTCAACTCAAATGGGGGACACTCGAGCACCCCCTTTAGTTCTGATCACTCTTCATGCGATTAGACCGCCTTCGGCCCCTTAAAAACGGCGTTGAAGGGTAGACGATTCCTGTCGGATGAGGATATGCAGCAGGCAATTACGGATTATATCAAGCAGCAGGACACGTTGTTTTACCAAAAGGGTGCGTCGGCGGAATGATTGCCTCAGTGCTCAGGGCGATTTTGCTTGATTGGCCTCCCAATTCTGGACTGTAAGGAAACTTTTAAATCGTCCCTTATATCTTGTGGAGGCAGTGCTGGACAGCTTTTAGGAAGGTTAAGAACTGCATTGTGAAATACATGGCTGTACAACAGTTTTTATTGGAGATAGCTAATTTCGGTCCAACACCAGATCATCTTTGGGTCTCAAATACAACTCAGCTATGCATTCTCACAGTTGAATTGCGAAATGTAACTTATGAAACGTTCCACTACTTAGGTCAACGTTCAGTCGTTGTTTACCTAATCAATTCATTGATTCCTGGAAGATTTAATATTGGTTATGCCGTTTGCCTTCCGTGCAGGGCCTGACATTTGACGTCATCAGTCCCTGAGACCCAGGACGGCTTAAACCTAGGACGAGCCGGCCGCGGTGGTCCAACGGTTCTAGGCGCTTCAGTCCGAAACCGCGCGACTGCTACGGTCGCAGGTTCGAATCCTGCCTCGGGCGTGGATGTGTGTGGTGTCCTTAGGCTAGGTAGGTTTAAGTGATTCTAAGTTCTAGGGGACTGATGACCACAGCTGTTAAGTCCCATGGTGCTCAGAGCCATTTGAACCTAAGACGACATCACACACATCCATGCCTGAGGCAGGATTCGAACCTGCGACCGTAGCAACAACGCGGTTCCGGACTGAAGCGCCTAGAACTGCTCGGCCACAGAGGCCGGCGATTGATTTCTTACTATCACAAATTTTATCAGTCCACATTACTTGATTTATTTTGTAGCTTTCAGTCCGGAACCGTGCTGCTGCTACGGTCGCAGGTTCGAATCCTGCCTCGGGCATGGATGTGTGTGATGTCCTTAGGTTAGTTAGGTTTAAGTAGTTCTAAGTTCTAGGGGACTGATGACCACAGAAGTTAAGTCCCATAGTGCTCAGAGCCATTTGAACCTTTTGATTTTTGTAGTTGGAGCATAGCTGGTCTCGTGGAGACTGAAAATAGACATACATACCTGCCAGTGTTCAGAGGGAACATCGCCAAACTTCCAAGATTCTGCCATAAATTCTGTGTGGTAATCGCGCATTAACGTTGCTCTAAAAAATGGTTCAAATGGCTCTGAGCACTATGCGACTTAACTTCTCAGGTCATCAGTCGCCTAGAACTTAGAACTAATTAAACCTAACTAACCTAAGGACATCACACTCATCCATGCCCGAGGCAGGATTCGAACTTGCGACCGGAGCGGTCGCTCGGCTCCAGACTGTAGCGCCTAGAACAGCACGGTCGACGTTGCTCTCTCTCTCTCTCACTGAGTGAGAGTGTACAATTCGTTACACAACTATTCTGCTGTGTCAGAAGTGTGCATAACAGTAAACACGTATTATATATACCGTATGACAATGCGAATGAGCCTGTAGATCACACATCAGGAGTAACAAAATGCAGGAAGATTAGAGATTGACATTCCGTCGATAGCGAAGTCGTTAGAGATGGGTTAGAGCAGTAGGAGCAACTAGCTTACGGAAAGATCTTCATGGGGATGGCCGGTGTAGATTATAGCCCGCTCTCCGTGACTGCGACTTCTGTGCCGTAACGGTAGCGACCGCCTTCGTCCACTACAAATAAATGTGACACTGCAGTTACTCGGTGGAAGTACGAGGAAGTGAATGACCTAATTGTAAATGTTGATGCATTAAGCTAGACTGGCCGTCTGCATTATTTCTGGTCCGCAGAACCGGAGTTAATTTGTCTTTCTTGTCTGGAAAAGCGTCCGTTCAGAACTGTGTAAGTGTAGGAGGAGTGTAGCGGAATGGACTGGCAGCGAACTCGCGACCCGCGGTCTGACTCACCGCCCGTCTGGGCTGGACACGGAAGCCGTGCTGTGTGGACGTGGGGGGAGGCGCGGATAGAGGGAAGGGGGGCTGCTCGGACTTGTTTGAGACTGGCTCCTGGCCGGCCGCGCCAGGAGTCGAATATGGACTGCGAGGTTCAAGGACACACTCCCGCTGGCGTCGACCAGTCTTCCAGCGACCTTGACCTCAGGAGAGTTGCGAACACTGCTGATCCTTAATGATGCAACAACCGAACGGTTTTATCAACCATTTAGCTATTTTGTTTGTTTCGTTCAGTCTGTGTTTTCAGTCGAATGAAACAACGACATGAGACTAGTTTCTGCGGTCATGTCAACTGTATGAATGCATTCACTCACTGTTCCGGTTTGAGGGTTTCACTCAATGTGAGACAACCGACTGACACTAATCTCTGGTAGTTACAGCAGTTGCATTAATGCTTTGCATTTAGTCTCTGGGTATGAGGGATTTCATTTACGTACACTACTGACCATTAAAATTGCTACACCACGAAGATGACGTTCTACAGACACGAAATTTAACAGACAGGAAGAAGATGCTGTGATATGCAAGTGATTAGCTTTTCAGAGCATTCACACAAGGTTGGCGCCGGTGGCGACACCTACACCATGCTGACATGAGGAAAGTTTCCAACCGATTTCTCATACACAAACAGCAGTTGACCGGCGTTGCCTGGTGAGACGTTGTTGTGATGCCTCGTGTAAGGAGGAGAAATGCGTACCATCACGTTTCTGACTTTGATACAGGTCGGATTGTAGCCTATCGCGATTGCGGTTTGTAGTACCGCGACATTGCTGCTCGCGTTGGTCGAGATCCAACGATTGTTAGCAGAATATGGAATCGGTGGGTTCAGGAGGGTAATACGGAACGCCGTGCTGGATCCAAACGGCCTCGTATCACTGGCAGTCGAGATGACAGGCATCTTATCCGCATGGCTGTAACGGATCGTGCAGCCACGTCTCGATCCCTGAGTCAACAGTTCGACGACGTTTGCAGCAGCATGGACTATCGGCTCGGAGACCATGACTGCGGTTACCCTTGACGCTGCATCACAGACAGGAGCGCCTGCGATGGTGTACTCAACGACGAACCTGGGTGCACGAATGGCAAAACGTCATTATTTCAGATGAATCCAGGTTCTGTTTACAGCATCATGATGGTCGCATCCGTGTTTGGCGACATCGCATTGAACGCACATTGGAAGCGTGTATTCGTCATCGCCATACTGGCGTATCACCCGGCGTGATGGTATGGGGTGCCATTGGTTACACGTCTCGGTCACCTCTTGTTCGCATTGACGGCCCTTTGAACAGTGGACGTTATGTTTCAGATGTGTTACGACCCGTGGCTCTGCCCGTCATTCGATCCCTGCGAAACCCTACATTTCAGCAGGATAATGCACGATCGCATGTTGCAGGTCCTGTACGGGCCTTTCTGGATACAGAAAATGTTCGACTGCTGTCCTGGCCAGCACATTCTCCAGAACTCTCACCAAATGAAAACGTCTGGTCAATGGTGGCCGAGCAACTGGCTCGTCACAATACGCAAGTCACTACCCTTGATGAACTGTGGTTCGTGTTGAAGCTGCATGGGCAGCTGTACTTGTACAAGTCAAGCCATCCAAGCTCTGTTTGACTCAATGCCCAGCCGTATCAAGGGCGTTATTACGGCCAGAGGTGGTTCTTCTGGGTACTGATTTCTCTGGATTTATGCACCCAAATTGCGCGAAAATGTAATCACACGTCAGTTCTAGTATATTTGCCAATGAATACCCATTTATCATCAGCATTTCTTCTTGATGTAGCAATTTTAATGGCGAGTAGTGTTCTAATATGGCCTTCCGGTCATACATAAACCATTTCCTTAAATATGAATTTCTCGTACTTCTGCCGTTAAATATGGAGTTTTGGTTGGTTTTAAAATCTCAGTAACGTGTTACTTTATAAACTTGTTTAAATAAAAGAACAATTACATTTTTATTGAAATTTATTGAAGCTCTGTCACAGTCATCCCCCTGGTTTGCACGTGACATGAACAGAAGGTACATAAGATACAATTTTCCAATTGTTTGTAATCTTAATAACTTGCTTTTTAAGTATATACTGTCATTGTCGGAAGGTGTTTTGGAATAAATATTCGTCATCATTCGTTAATTTACTTTGAATTTCTATAATTAATACTGTTCCATAATAAGCATTATCCTTGCTGATACTCTATGTTACACTGAATTTATCTTGAGGAGCACTTTTTATCAGGTCATATTATTTCTTTCATTTCCACGTCGCTGTTCCAGACACAAAGTTCACTATTAAGAAAACGCCTATACATAAAAATGGTCGAAAAACTGAACTAAATGCAGCTTATTGACACAAAAAGAAACAAATTTCTGGACGGCAACAACAGTTACGACAACTAAAACAGAGGGTACGCAACAATAATGATTTAACAACGGCTAAACGATCAACGTATCCTCAGTAATAGTGTCGCCATAAAGAGTACTGTATGTATATGTGGTGCCTTATGGTGATCGAAAGCTGTGGTTAAAAACGGTTTCTTTCATTTACAGCTCTTGGCGGTTCTGAAACACGACTGAAATGATACGATGGAATGGCATCTTTGGCCTGGAGACACCGTCTGAGGTTTGTTAGGCTGCCTGTGCAAGTCTTTCTATTTGTCAACACTTCGGCGACTTGTGCGTCGATGAAGAGGGGCTGAAATGATGAGTACAGTACAATCACCCAGTCCTCGAGCGACGAAATTCGCCCACCCGGCCAGGAATCGAACCCGGAACACCGCGATCTAGAGACAGCGACGCTAAACACTATTTATCAGACCACGAGTTGCGGACTGAAATAAGAATGCTTTCGAATTAGTATGGGATGCTGAGGCATCAAGGAATTGTCAGTTTGGTTACGGAAGGAAGTGTGGTGATTAAAAATTGTGGAGGGAAACCAAGCCTCGAATACAGTAAGCAGGTTCAGTGGATGTGGGCTACGGTAGTTACGCAGAAATGAAGGGTCTTGCACAGGACAGAAAAGCATGAAGAGCTGCATCAAACCTCTCTTCGGTCTGAAGACAACAACAATGTTTGTATAGTCAGGGAATGATGATAGTAAATGCCGAGTACAACGTGGACTGTCAACATAGCCATGACACTAAGGGCGTGGTCTACCATTACCTGTCTGCGGCACAGTGAACGACGGGTCAGATGCGCAGATATACAGCGTAGATGGCCGTAGTATGTGAGTGGTCGTGAAGTTTAGTGTCGTATGTGTGCCATGGGCGCATAGGCAAATGAAAGAGAGAGAGAGAGAGAGAGAGAGAGAGAGAGAGAGAGAGAGAGAGAGAGTGGGGGGGGGGGGGGGGGGGGAGAAGGAGGGAGAGAGAAGGAGACTTCGACTACCTCAATCTTCCCTGCCTGTCACAACGATTCCAAGAAGTTTGAACAATCAGCCGAGGGAGCTGTTGTAATTAAGGATGCACCACTTTTGCTATACTTCGTTGTGACTGACTTTCCAGCGAGCCGGGTAGTAGCTGCCAGCCACCATCCGATCGTAATTCATTCGCGAGTGCCCCCTTCCCTACTGAAATCTGTAAATCATAGAATTATTTTATTCAAGCTATAGCTCGACCTATTACAACGATCCGAAATCCAGTCAGCTACTGCCCGATTGAGTGTATTCAGGCGCAGAACTGTATCACGATGTTACGTTGTAATCATTAATTTACTTGAGGCGTCATATATCAGACAGAGTTTTCAAAACATAAACTAAAGAACAGTTTAACTACAAAACTTACACTGGATACATTTTTAGTTCCGTGTCACCATTAGCACACAATATTGCATAATAAGTTACTTTCGGAAAAATGTAAGAAGGCACGTGATTTTTCAAAAAGATTCCAACTTCGTTTAGTCCAATTTTATTGTTCTTGTTCTTGCTACCATGTGCCAGCATCTTTAAAAGGCTGAACTAACAAAGACTACAGTTGATTACTAGTCATTTATTTCGATATTGTCTTTTGAATGCAAGTATGCCTGCAGTAAACTCAAACGTCACACAGAATGCAACATAACGAAAACCTCTACTGTAGAACCTATATTTTGCGCTCGCTCTCACCTATTAAATGATACAGCAGTTTGACAAGATTAGTTTATTTAATGTATCTATTACTATTTTGTGTGTAATAAAATTTGATATGTATGCATCAATGCCATTCATTCCATTTTATTTTGAAAAATATCGATACTATACACTGTGTTTCTTAAATTTCAAACACACCAACTGCCGTCTACAATAATGTAAAAAGTAATATTTCCTTATATAGCGTCGTTTAATTATAAAGAGTCACTCAAACTTACACAGCATATACGATAAGTGAGCATCACCAAAGATGTATAAACAACCCCTAAAACATCTTTGTCACATACAATATCTTTAATCTCTAGGTATATTATCATGAAACTGCTTTGACCATTTGCACATATTTTTATTCTCTGTTATGTGTTCGCTGTTCTGTCCCATGGAGGATGAATTACAAATATATTTGTATAATCATTTTTAATAATTTATCAAATATAACGAAGAGAGGATAACTGTACGGAACCTTTGAAAGGAACTCAGTATTCAACAATTAAAGTAAGTACAGACAGTTGTTTGTTAAGATTTTTCTGCCATCGTGAAACTTTTCCGAAATTTAAAGAGCTAACATCCACAGGCCTACATCTTTATTCTCTAAAAAAATGTAAAGTGGGTGGTTTTTCGTGTGACGCTAACATAATGATACAATATCTGTATGCATGTATTTCACTATACAGGGCCAGAGAACCGTTAAACGCATCGAGAAATAGGTCGTACTTAATGTATTCCGAAAATTTTTAGAAAAAAAATCGGTTACTATCGATGCATCAGATTACAGGAACAACATTTAAGCGTGCCAGTTTCTTTGTAGAATATGTTAGGGACGCGAAGAACGAAGCAGAACACGAATAAACGATCCACTTCCGATTGTTGGCTTCAGTGACTTCAGTATTTGGTTATACGTAGATGAAATATCCTGCGTTTGCAGCACTTTTTCTTCCTTCGTTTCCTCACCAAGTCATGCTTATCCTATGTGAAGTATATTATACGAGTTTTGCCGTTTACGTTTTGCCGTTTATTGATTAATCCTTCTTACAAATTATAGAAAACTGCACGTGATGATTTATTTTAGCCCGCATTTCGTCGTTTTCATGAATGACGTATACATGGGTGCGGATCTCCGCTACCGGCTGAGAAGCTGCAGGTTAAATGGGCCAGTAAGTCGGCGTGTAATAGGAGAGGCTGCAACATAGACGTTACCTTTGTAAACATGTGCAGTTGGACTAGACATGGCGGGTTTAAATTCCCGGGGAAGGACAATCCAGTGACGTAGTAACAAAAGCGCGGCAACACATATCGCAATGTTGACTTCCGCGTTAAACGTATGTTAATACGATCAGTTGAAGCGTTAATAGAGCCTCTATTACAAATAACGTTTTGTGGAGCGTATCCGAACAGCAGGTGGAGTTTCTGACACAGTTGCCGACGTAGCTATTTTTCTTCGTGTTAACAGCGGGAATCAATGTAATGGCACCACGGCACTAAAAGCCTTAAATGTTGCAGGATGCGACAGAGGTCAACATATGTTTAGTCAGTTAGTGTTTGTGTTGAAGCCATGTGCTGCTTAGCTCGTTCAGTTTAAATGTAGTTCTGGGGATTCTAAAATAAAAATGAGTGATGTATCAGTATAATAATTTTGACATTTTCTGGTGGTGGTCTGATTTTTTTCGGTCCTAAGTTCCTTGTTTCAGAACTCAGTAGGCTGACGTTGTCGCCAATTCCTCAACTGGTATTCGCGATGTATGTTTGCCACACTTTCGCTCATCTTTTTGTTTTTTCGGAAAGTGTTGTCATTGGTACAAGTTTACACAATTGTAAATGCCTCACGTTAGCTGTTTATATAAAGCATTTAATTATTTTTTAAACGTTTTGGTTCCAGTTGGGTTATTAGCTTGCATGAAAGATTTTTTATTTTTTATTTATTTATTTTTAACCACAAACTCCTGCATTTACACTACCTGTAATAACTTGTCTGTTGTATTATAGAAATTTCTCTCTGTAGTTGTGGAGACATTCCCATATTTACTGAGCGTTCAGTTTACTAATGTTATTAGCAGTACATGGCAGCAGTGGTAATGTCAGCTGTGAGAATACAGTGGGCATGCTTGTGTGTGTTTTGGGGTGAGAGAGGGGGAGGGGAGGGTCACGGTTGTTCACTAGGACACAAATGCAACCAATTGTAACAGTCCATTATACTTCTTATGAATGTAGTCATTTTTTGGAGTTATAATCCTTTAGGCATCGACTACGAAAAGCCCGCATCTCGTGGTCGTGCGGTAGCGTTCTCGCTTCCCACGCCCGGGTTCCCGGGTTCGATTCCCGGCGGGGTCAGGGATTTTCTCTGCCTCGTGATGGCTGGGTGTTGTGTGATGTCCTTAGGTTAGTTAGGTTTAAGTAGTTCTAAGTTCTAGGGGACTGATGACCTTAGATGTTAAGTCCCATAGTGCTCAGAGCCATTTGAACCATTTCGACTACGAAAATTAAAAAGTTTACTGTCTTTACCTTGAAACTTTTCTCAATATCCTCACATTATCCTGCAGTGAAACTGCTTCCAGTATTCGATACAAGCCTCCATTTTATTTTTTAGGAGTTATGTAGCTCAGCTAATTCCTTCATTATATGGTAACTTTCTGAGATGACATTGTGGGGGATCGTATCCCTAGGTTTTGCAAGCTGTTTTTGCTCTTATGGTAGTTTATTATTTTTGTTTTCCGCAGTGTATTATCAGCAGATAATGATTTCCTTGTATTGATGATGCGCCTTTTTGTGTTTCGTATACTTCCATATCTTTTTAATTCAGAACTATGCCAAGGTGATCCTGTGACTCCTCCACCTTTTCCACCTAAATCCGTTTGTAAGCAAATTTAATGAAAATGAAATATTATTGAAAAATATTGCTGAAGTGAGCTACATTAGTGAGAAATATTGCACACAGCAAATTAAATGAGCGTTTTAGTAAATAAATTACGAATTGGTTTTAGCAGATGTATAATAAAAACAGATTTTATTTGTTTCTCGTAAACTATTAATAAGAAATAAAAGAAAATGGACTATAATTAATAGCTGAGACGTATCACTTTACAGGAATTGTGTTTTTATTATAACTTCGCTTTGTATTTCCTTGCATTGAGTGAGGTTAACTCACTGATTATGTCATTATGATGTTTCGCGTCTGTTTGGTGTTCTATCGATGAGGTACCTAAATGTGACAGTCCTCTCCCACCCGCACTCGACCTTAACTAGATTTTTACCATCTTCAATTTGCTGAAACTGCTTTCACAAGATGTTGCAGTCACTGCTATTGCCATAAATATCCTCAAAGCTATTTAGATGTTTGGGTAAGCTGCTCGTGGACAGATTTTTTTTTCCTTTTTTAGCTTACGCTCTTCATCACCCGCTCGCTGACCTTTGTAATCATAATATACTGCAGCGAAGTGGTAGCAAGAACGTTGCTGAACATCAACAAGCGCACTGTTATCGCATAAATCATGTTAGGGAGAGACGTCTGTTCGGTAGCCGTTGTTTCTTTAATACGTACTTGCACGGAGCGCCACTGTGACAACAGCATGCAATAAGTCAAGGGCCGAGGGAAAAGTTTCTTCTCGTGGACAGAAGATAGGAAAGGGAGGGACAGAAGAACTCACCTAACTCTCCCTGTCAGTTCTTACATCATCTTCCTGTCTGTTTTTTGGTCAATTTTTGCGCCCACCATGCAGGTCCCATCGCCCCGCTAGGGTTGCCAACTTTTTTTGTCAAAATAAGAAAGACTTCGGGCCGACAAAATTAATAGGCCTAACACAATTTATTTAAATCTTAAAAAAGTTTTATTGCATGGAACAACCAAAAGAACTTCGTCATAGCAATTCTAAGCTGAAGGTGTACAGAATTTTTTACTTAAAACTATATTTGTTTATACTTTGGCAGCAGTCTGAAGTTTGCGGACGTTCTTTACAAATTGGACAAATTCATCACATGTGTAACAAAAATTAACACTTATTAGTAGTTCACCATTCATTAAATCTAGATTGCAATGGTTCCTATCATCAGACCATTTGCTGTTTATTAAAGAAAAAATTCTTTCAGTGAGAGCACTAGATGCCGGAGTACTGAGAACAAAGCCAAGAATCTTATTTATCTCCTTGGCTTTAATTCCTTTGGCCTCTGCCTCAATCATCGCGGATACTCACTCTTCAACTGTGCTACCGTTGGTGGCAATTTTTGTGTTTATTATAATTTTCAAAGAACAAAATTCATTGTAGATGTTATCTTCATTTATGTTTATCTGAATATGAGTAGGCATGTTCTGAAAATCATTAAAATTAACTGAATTCTTTAGAGACAGTGGGAGCAAGGACTGAATTGTAGCATTGTCTGAAATGTTTACACTTTCTACAACGCAAGTATGAAAGATATGATAAAATTCAACAAGATTACTTTGAATTTTCTTTTGATTGACAGGATCTAATCTATTTGAAATCTTGTGTGTATTGCTCCGAAAAACGAGTCATCTTCCCTTTGCAAAATTTTCTTCGACGAAGCTTCAGTGGCACTACAGGACTCCATTATAGTTAAATCTGAAATCTCCAGATATTTTGAGGTTTCCAAAATAACATTTCCAATGTAAGAAAAAATGTGAAGATATGTTTCTAGAATTAACATTTTTTTTAATATAATCCATTATGGAGTCGAGGTAGCAGTTGTCGTTATACTGGTTATCACTGTTAGCATTCAACCGCGATTCTTATACACATATTTTAACAAGGCGTTTCAAGAGACAATGCTCTCATCATCAGGTTGTAAAGTCTATGTCATGAAATTAAACGGACTAAAAAGACAAAATACCATCACAAACAGTTGGGAAGTCCATATAGTAAAACAGAATTAAAAGTATGTTGGACTGTGGGTCCTCGTCTTACATTGAAGTTGTTGACACAAGTCGATGGCCGTCCCATAGCTACCAAGTATGCTGTCGCACTGTGCCGGCTCGGGAGCCTTTCTTGCATGTAGAAAAGAAAGGGAGGAAACTTGATTTACTAGAGGAATTCGAGATAGCTATCCATGAAAAGAAACAAAGCAATATTCTAAATGCACAAGATAATTTTAAAGAAATGAGATTTTTAGCGGGTTTTTAGAATTATTTTAGGGTAGGTATGCGACTTTAAGTTGGTAGCATGTCACTGACGGAGTTGCTAGAGGCTAACGATGGCAGACCAATGCAATAAGGAAATAAGGCGCCCAATAGCATAACGTTACTGTCAAGCACACGGCTGTAACCACGCCACAACACCCAGGCACGTCAGTCCACAACAGCTCTCGAGCCGGCACAGTGCGACAGCATACTTGGTAGCTATGGGATGGCCATCGACTTGTGTCAACAACTTCAATGTAAGACGAGGACCCACAGTCAAATATACTTTTAATTCTGTTTTACTATATGGACTTCCCAACTGTTTGTGATGGTATTTTGTCTTTTTAGTCCGTTTAATTTCATGACATAGACTTTACAACCTGATGATGAGAGCATTGTCTCTTGAAACGCGTTGTTAAAATATGTGTATTAGAATCGCGGTTGAATGCTAACAGTGATAACCATTAACATTTTGCTTGTATCCTCATCACTAAAACACAATTTAAAGGCTTTTGGCGTTTCATTTGTGCTTTGAAAATAACATATTATTGGCTGCCAGTTCTTTATTAGTTTATGAACATCTGGCGTGAGGGACAGCCACCTAGTAGGCGCATGCCTTAAAATTTCACACCAATCACTACCAACAAAATTAAAGAAATTCTTCCCTGCGTTTTGCTGACATTGAAAAGTGTCCATAAATCTTAACAACGATCATTTCCATGTCTTCATCTAATACATCAGAAGCGTATTTAGTGCCACTATGGATTATGTGATTTGTGCAGTTTGCTTTAAATATTTTGTTATTTTTATTACTCAACAATTTCATTACCGATTTATTTTTGACATATTTGACACTTGCATTATCGGCACTATAAGACGAAATATTATTTACATTTAATGAATGAGATTAAAGGCAGTTTTCTGTCAAAGCATGAATACCACTAGCACTCTCATCTGCTTGTTCCACAAAATCTAGTAGTTTATTTCTGATGCTAGCACAAGGTTCAAAGTACCAGATTACTACAGGAAACATTTCCCTGTTCTTGAAATTTGACGCATCTGAAGCCACAGAAAAAAAGGGTACTACACTTGCCTGGATCATTAAGTGCATTTAGGAAATCACTTACACTTCTAGGCGCTAATACGATTTCTGCTTTCGTCCTGCCACAACGTATTGTTTTGGCCACATCCGAATCCATAAACACGTTCTTTGCAGGTTTATTTGCACAGTCCATGCTAATATAATTTAGGTTGTGTTTCAATGTACGATACACAAACGATAACACACCCACTGCAGCTTTGTCGGATTCGCCACCGGTGGGAGTATCACTTAGGCACTGAAAATAGCTGGATATCTTACAAGGGGAGGCCACGACGTTTGGACGCGGATTTACTGCAAATTTCGTACAATCGTAGTACTCCATGAGGACAACAAAATGTGTAAGCAGTAGCGCGTGCTTCGCAAGCGTTATTGAGAAAATCGCATGTGTGTGTGGGCGTGGCCATTTTAACCATGAAGCGGCTGCAGCCGAGTGGTGCCGGCACGGTAGCTCAGCGTGTTCGGTCAGAGCTTTAGCTACCCTTTATAATAAAAAAAACTAAGCGAACGGATCATTGACGTTCTGAATGGGACGTCCACCATGAACAAATTCAACGAACAATATAGAACAAAATGTGTTTGCCGTTCAAGCCGCTGGATCGAGTTGCGTTCGCCCAACAGTCATTTTCTTTATTATTTATATTACAACTGATATAATGGGGAAAGTACGTGTAATCGGATGAAATTTTATTAAATTTACAATGTTATTTGGGAGTCTACTAATTTTTATTATGACAAATAATGTAATAGTCATAAGTATCGACTAGTAAACGACCAAATGCGTAAAATCATACTGAAAATGTATGCTTGTCTGAGATTTGAGAAATCCCTTATACCTGGATGGAGCCCGACACGACTTGTTACCTCCAAGTTTTGACCGGCACAGACGGCTTTCGACATTACGAGTACAAGTTGCAGGATGGTATTTTTCGTAAAAACATGGAAAACATAAAGTTAAACGGTACCATCTCCATTGAATAAATACTATGTTTCCTAATACGCAAGGTCTTTTGACGTTTTCTGTGGAAAAACAAACCTTGTTAACATTTTCAAAAACCTCTCTTTCAGACGATAGTTTGGAAGCAAACGATGCGTAACGCAATATTTCCTTAAAAATGGCGCTGATAGTTGGTTATGCAGTATCGAGTGTATTTTAATAGCGTCTTTAAAAAAAGATTTTGTTCTATATTGTTCGCTGAATTTGTTCAGGGCGGTCGTCCGATGACACCCGTTCAGTCTGCTCGTTTATCTGTTCGCACAGTTCTTTTATTAGAAAGGGAAGCTAACGTTCTGACCGAACACGCTGAGCTACCGTGCCGTCACCACTCGACTGCAGTCGCTTTATGGTTAAAATGGCCACGCACAGATATATATATATATTCGACGACCGAAATTATCTTGCGATTTTCTCAAAAAAATGGTTCAAATGGCTCTGAGCACTATGGGACTTAACATCTATGGTCATCAGTCCCCTAGAACTTAGAACTACTTAAACCTAACTAACCTAAGGACAGCACACAACACCCAGCCATCACGAGGCAGAGAAAATCCCTGACCCCGCCGGGAATCGAACCCGGGAACCCGGGCGTGGGCGATTTTCTCAGTAACGCTTGAGAAGTACGCGTTACTACTTACAAATTTTGTTGTCCTCATGGAGTACTACGAATGTACGAAGTTTACAGTAAATCCGCGTTCCAAACGTCGTGGCCTCACCTTGTTAGATGTTTTACTTCCCCTAACTCTGCTTTTGTGTCTTTCGGTGTTAGCGTGCTGCTGACAGTCTGTATTACCACCATGTGCTACGCTGAATTCACACTTGCACGGGAGATTGGTTCAAATGGCTCTGAGCACTGTGGGACTCAACATCTGAGGTCATCAATCCCCTAGAACTTAGAACTACTTAAACCTAACTAACCTAAGGACACCACACAATTCCATGCCCGAGGCACACGGGAGATTGTATCTCTCGTATAAAATAAAATCGGGAGACGGGAGTAGGCTTAAAAATTCAGAAGAATACGGGAGTTCGCGTATAATACGGGAGAGTTGGCAACCCTACGCGCCGCCCTTTTGGGACGGCTCTGCTTTAGTTGTCGTAGATGTGTAAGCCGCGTGGTCTATGGCACCTTGCCGCGGTTCGCGCGGCTCCCCCCGTCGGAGGTTCGAGTCCTCCCCCGAGCGTATGTACGTGTATTGTCCTTAGCGTAAATTAGTTTACTTTAAAGTAAGTAGTGTGTAAGCCTAGGGACCGATGACCTCAGCAGTTTGGTCCCATAGGAACCTATCACAAATTTAAAAAAAAAAAATTAAAAAAAAATTGTGTGATTTTGGTTTATTACATAGAATCCGGCAAAGGTGTCGAATGGCTTATGTTATATTTTCTACTCCTAAGGTGCATTTCATTACTGATTCTAATTTTTCGGTGTTTGCCCTATTTTTCTCTGCTTTAATAATATCACTAAAAGATATCTGTCGATAAGACATCGGGGAATTACAATTCGTTATAACCTTTGTTGTTGAACATCTTGAGGCAGCACACACATCTGTTGACAGGATTCACAGTAACCAGTTATTGTTTAGGTTTTGAAATTTAGTTTGTTAACTCGCATTACTTTCGGGTGTATTTATGTTTATCCGTGGAAGATGCTCATTTAGTTCAACAGTACAAGCAAGCTGCAATTTGCTTCCTCTTCCCCATTTCTTGTTGTTAGTTACTTTTATTTTTCATTGGTGATGTGTGCGGAATGCATGTCAGGGCGTATAATGTACACACTTTGAAAAAATAATATTGTTGTTAATGAAGTCTTCTGCCAGATTCCATAAATGTTTTAAATGTTTCAGTTAAATTTAACCGAAAAATTTAAGTCGTAGTAGTAGAAGATGTGACTTTTCACAATGTGTGTCATATTCAAGATTATCGCCGGCCGCCGTGGCTGAGCGGTTCTAGGCGCTTCAGTCCGGAACCGCGTGACTGCTACGGTCGCAGGTTCGAATCCTGCCTCGGGCATGGATGTGTGTGATGCCCTTAGGTTAGTTAGGTTTAAGTAGTTCTAAGTTGTAGGGGACTGATGACCTCAGATGTTGAGTCCCATAGTGCTCAGAGCCATTTGAACCATTCAAGATTTTCGTGTTTAGGGCCCTATTTACACATCGGTGGCTCTTTAATATGTATGGTGTGAGCAAAAGTCAAGAAAGATTAACTAAATTTCTATTTTTAATTTTTTTGTGGTGGTCATAAAGTGAACCTTCTTGGTAGTTCGCGTTAATGCCAGTGCATTGGATTTGTTAAGAGGGTGCTAAAAGGTATGTTCAGGTTCTGGATCTCATGCACACTTCAGTACCTCTTTAAAAAAGAACCTTCTTAACGTAAGTTAACAACAATTACCTAATTATGTTTTTAATTTATATTTAATTGTTTTGCGGGGGAGGGGGGGGGGGGCGGGAGTGGACATAAAGCACATCGTCCCCCCTCTTTGGTAATTCGCGTTATGGAAAGTATGTTGGTATTGCTAGTGTTAAAAATTATACTGCACAAAAGTGAGTGTCAACTACTGATTACTGCCAGGCATTTCTATGATATAAAATTGTCTTTTAACTCCTTGGTCCAGTTCGCCATTGGATGCCGTTTATCGCGCTGTACCTTATGTACGAAGTGTTTTCATTGTGGAACATAATAGTAGGTGCATCGAAAAAGAGCGCGATAATCATCTCGAATTCCTGAATTAGGGTTTTCCTTGTCCCAAAATCGCTTAAGGGAAATCCTGAGGTGGTTTCCTTGGACATTAAGCAAAATAAAATCGCAGATTCTGAAGATGGTTGCGAAATATCCGATTAAAATTAATAAGGGATATTTCAGAACTGATACATAAGACTGCTTCACATCCTTCATCAGGATTCAATCGGTAACACTGTGGGACGTGAAAGAGCACCTGGAAGCACTGAAAAAGGGTCATCTACCTTGCGTGACCGTTTTGCTCGCACAGGCCTATTAGTCAAGCGGAGTTAAAGCGGCGGCAGGTAATATTTTGTGGCAAACATATGCGATAGCGTAACGTGAACTCCGAAGCGTGCGTATCTGCTCTGTTGGTCGAACAGGGTGACGCGGTAACCCAATCAGGCAGCGCCGGGCACCGTTAGGCCTCTGAGTAGCTGCGCCGGAAAATGACACCATTGTCGCCGGGTGGTCGTGAGCGGTACTGCATTCCGCGACCGAGGCTGTCGGCGTGCGCGCCGAACAACAAGAAATATGGATGTCCGTCATGCCGGCCGCGAAGGCGAAGATGATGAACGCGGCGGGCGTAATTAATCTCCGGCAAAAGATTTCACACGTGAAATCGATGTTATCCGACCGCGGTGGCGTAGACGTAACATATTGGACCATTGCTGTGTCATAAAATCACTTTACTCTCATTACCATCAAATAGCAACTTTTACGGTCGTTAATGTTTATGGAGTTAATGCCGTCGGCAGATAGGGGATCAACACTGGGATCAGTAAAGACGACGTAGGCGGACTGTTCAAGAGACACAGTGGGTGAATATAACGTAGCTGACGTAGTTCTTTACTGCCGATATTCTTCTCTTTTGTCTTCATGGCCTTATTAAAATAAGGGTGTTTTTAAAACCATCATCCGATTTCAGAAGACTTTTATCTTCTACATCACTGGTCGTGAAACTTTTGTGCTCGAGAGCCAATGCTGTCATTGTGCAACAGCACCTTGGGCCGCATGTGTATCGATCTTATTATTAACTAATAATCTTCATAAAGCAATATGTTATCAGGCCCCAATACACTAACTGTAGTTAACGCCGCGGTATGTTGGCCGCCGCCGGCTGGGGTGGCCGAGCGGTTCTAGGCGCTACAGTCTGGAACTGCGCGACCGCTCCAGTCACAGGTTCGAATCCTGCCTCGAGCATGGATGTGTGTGCTGTCCTTAGGTTAGTTAGGTTTAAGTGGTTCTAAGTTCTAGGGGACTGATGACCTCAGCAGTTAAGTCCCACAGTGCTCAGAGCCATCTGAACCATCTGTTGGCCGCCGCCGGCCCCCAGGAACTGATGGTTAAAAGTCGCCACCATTCGGAACACTTCGTGTCAACTGTTCTCTGTTTCACATCGGTGTCACCCTCAGCCAACCCAAAGTTGTGATACTGTAATTGCCTGAAAAGTATTGTTGTTCTGCATGTGTGAGCGGATGATTAATTGATTACTAACAGTAATTTTACTTATATTTAAATGCATTATACAAATTAGACACATGTGGTTACGTATTGGACTCGCATTTTCGAGGACGACGGTTCAGATCCCCGTCAGGCAATTCAGATTTATGCTTCCCAAGATTTCCCTAAACCGTTTAAGGCAAATGCCAGCGTGTTCTTTTAGACACCAATATTTCCTTCTTTAAAATGAGACACAATTACAAATATTTAATAGATGTTATGAATGTAATGTTTGTTCTACGCGTTGTGTTGTATTATAACACCCTTAATTTAATTTCATGTTTGTTGTTACAAATATGTACACCAAAAGAAGATTACCAGAATAGCACATTTACGAACCCATGTTACTTCTGTACTGTGTCAAAATTCATAGCGTAGCACCACATCGCTAAAAGTCGCTCACGCCCGTGATTTGTCAGCTCTGGGAGACAAACAAAGAGTTTCCCTACGCCGGCTGGAGTGTCCGAGTGGTTCTAGGTGCTACAGTCTGGAACCACGCGACCGCTGCGGCCGCAGGTTCGAATCCTGCCTCGGGCATGGATGTGTCTGATGTCCTTAGGTTAGTTAGGTTTAAATAGTTCTAAGTTCTAGGGGACTGATGATCTCAGCAGTTAAGTCCCGTAGTGCTCAGAGTCATTTCAGCCATTTAGTTTCCCTCCCCCATGCTCTAATCCCGCGGTGACTGTCCAACTTACAACTTTGCCGTTGAGGTAAGCAGTCAACTTTCCGGCCGTCATTGAAAATTAATCACAGCTTAAAATATTACTCTCCCAGAAAGAAAATTTGTTTGTTGGTGAGCAGAAAAACCTCGCTCTTAAGAACCTCTTTACTTTAGTTTGTGCCTCAACTGGTACAACTGCCTAATATCGTGTAAGACCCCCGCGAGCACACAGAAGTGCCGCAACACGACGTGGCATGGACTCGACTAATGTCTGATGCAGTGCTGGGGGGAATTAACACCATGAATCCTGCAGGCTGTCCATAAATCCGTAAGAGTACGAAATGGAGGGCATCTCCTCTGAACATGACTTTGCAAGGCATCCCATATAAGCTCAATAATGTTTATGTCTAGGGAGTTTGGTGGCCTGCGAAGTGTTTAAACTCAGAAGAGTGTTCCTGGCGCCACTCTGTAGTAATTCTGGACGTGTGCGGTGACCTATTTTGTTGCTGGAATTTCCCAAGGTCGTCGGAATGCACAATAGACGTGAATGGATGTACATGATCAGACAGGATACTTAGTACGTCACCTGTCGGAGCCGTATCTAGACATATCAGGGGTCTCATATCACCCCAACTGCACACGCCCCACACCATTTCAGAACCTCCAACAGCTTGAACAGTCCGCTGCTGACATGCAGGGTCCATCGAATTTGAAACGAGACTCTTCCGACCAGGCATCATGTTTCCAATTATCAACAGTCCAATGTCGCTGTTGACAGGACCAGACAAAACGTAAAGCTTTGTGTCCTGCAGTTCTCAGGGGTACACGAGTGGGCCTCCGGCTCCGAAAGCCCATATCGATAATGCTTCGTTGAATGGTTTATACGCTGATACTTGTTGATGGCCCAGCATTGAAATCTGGAGCAATTTGCGGAAGGGTTGCACTTCTGTCACGTTGAACGATTCTCTTCAGTAGTCTTTGGTCCCGTTCTAGCAGGATTTTTTTCCGGCCGCAGCGATGTCGGAGATTTGATGATTTATAGGATTCCTGATATCCACGGTACACTCGTGAAATGGTCATACTGTAAAATCCCCGATTCATCGCTACCTAGGAGATGCTGTGTCCCATCGCGCTCGTGAACCGACTGTAACACCATGTCCAAACTCACTTAAAGCTTGATAACCTGCCATTGTAGTAGCAGTAACCGATGTAACAACTGCGCCAGACACTTCCTGTCTTATAATTATAGGCGTTGTCAACCGCAGCGCCGTATTCTACCTGTTTACATATCTCCGTATTTATATACGGAAAACACACACACACAAAATGGTTCAAATGGCTCTGAGCACTATGGGACTCAACTGCTGAGGTCATTAGTCCCCTAGAACTTAGAACTAATTAAACCTAACTAACCTAAGGACATCACAAACATCCATGCCCGAGGCAGGATTCGAACCTGCGACCGTAGCGGTCTTGCGGTTCCAGACTGCAGCGCCTTTAACCGCACGGCCACTTCGGCCGGCACACACACACACACACACACACACACACACACACACACACACACACACACACAAAGCCTCTCGAGCTAATTTCAGGAACTACTGTTTTGGCTAATGGATTCACGAGGAAGGTCGTATACATAATGTTATGAATATTTCGTGGAACTGGCTGAACAATGATGAATTACAGTTGGATGACGCTGTGAAAATTCCAGACAGTAGCGAAGCCCAAGTCCAAGTCGAGCCCGGTTGTATAGCGATGAAGCGCGTGTCTGAAAACCGAAAGGCCGCGGGATCGAATGCGGTCGGAACACGGAGGTTTCACTGTCTTTTAACGTAGCTTTCACGTCTCAGTGATGTGGACATTAGCCAGAAGTAGAACGTGGTTCGGATTCCATGCAAAACTGCAGGTCATCTTTCCCAGGTTGGGTAACTTGGAAGGGATGACGTGCAGCTGAAACGCTTGCACCAGGACATTGAGCAACAGGAAAAAATCTATAGATGTTTACGTACATTCTCGTTCTATACATGTTATAAAAATGGTTCAAATGGCTCTGAGCACTATGGGACTTAACAGCTGTGGTCATCAGTCCCCTAGAACTTAGAACTACTTAAACCTAACGAACCTAAGGACATCACACACATCCATGCCCGAGGCAGGATTCGAACCTGCGACCGTAGCAGTCGCGCGGTTCCGGACTGCGCGCCTAGAACCGCGAGACCACCGCGGCCGGCTATACATGTTATAAAGTCTCTGCCTATGTATGATGGCTAATAACTATTGTAGAGCTTTTGATAAAGTTTTTGCTAATAGATAAACTGATTCACAAGGAAGTTCATAAATGGCACAAACGTGTTGAACTACGATGAATTGCTGTAGCCCGACGCGTTTTTCGGTCTGTATGTGAAGGCTACACTCAGGGATTTTTATTCTCGCGGCGTCTGGCGCTAACGAGCCAAGCTGCCGCAGAGCGTTTGACGCAAGGCTCGCATTGTTAGCGGCTTTCGGCAGCGCCGCCTATATTAAGAAGCCCGTGCACTGAGCAGCCCACGTACCAAGAGTAGTGACACCAGCCTTTTTGACCCAACAGCAATTTCCACTGGTAGGCTCTTTGAGAAACGCTTATTTGTGGCCACATATTATGTTTCTAGCGACATACATCACCATTTTAATAAAATGAGTCATGTAAGCCATATTTCATTTCTGTAGATGCTGATAATTACATTTTATAAATATTTGTGGTAGAAATTTATGAATGATTAGTTGAGTTATCTTAACGACGTCCGTGTCCGCCCATTGATTTTAGGCCGCCTGTTCCTTTCCAAGCCACGTTATTCAAAAAGCAGGATTATTACTTTGGGACGCCAAAAATGCGAAAATAGATCCCCTTCTCCAGTCACTTAGCAACAATACGAAAACTGCTACTCTTGCCTTCCTTTCTACTGAGATTGTTTGCCGAACCATTAATCCAGCAACTGCTAAACATAACGCATAGTCATGTATGCTGCACATTGAAGCCAGCTGTGAGATAATGCAATTTGAACTCTAGACTTGTTTAGTCCAAAGAAGGACTAAGCCAAATAACAGCTGAAATGTGTGTGTTTGCGCAGCACGGTAGACATTGTGATAACCCCTACATACGTAGTGGTCTAAACCGATAACAAAACAGTCTGTCTAAAACGAGTTACGTAGAGCATGCCAAAGCACACGGTGATAGATTCTTATTTCTTAACAGGCTTCCCCTTCAGGTCAAGGAAACAACTGGAATAGTACAGGAAATAACAACACGTTGTACGCTAAAATTTGCAGGCAAGTGCTACACGCATATTCCAGTAAGAAACTGGCGTTTAGTGTCTTGTAACTTCCACGAATTGGAGGGCAACGCATTGAAACAGCCAAGGAAAATAAAAATTGCGAACTCGCAGGGATTAAATCCTTGTATAGAGTTTATGTAGAGCAGTGGATGCTCTTCATTGACACACGGTGTTCAGTTTAAATCTCCCATTAAAAAATTTAATATATATTAATGACGATAATAATGATGCAATATCGCCAAAACAGTAACACAGTAGGTGCTAAGTTATGTGTAAATTTAAGGTTATGCTTCTTGCTATTAACTTCATACTACAGTATAATCATAACGGAATTTAGTGACTTACATTTCTTGTTTTCTGATATTTAAATGTTCAAATGTGTGTGAAATCTTATGGGACTTAACTGCTAAGGTCATAAGTCCCTAAGCTTACACACTATTTAACCTAAATTATTCTAAGGACAAACACACACACCCATGCCCGAGGGAGGACTCGAACCTCCACCGGGACCAGCCGCACAGTCCATGACTGCAGCGCCTTAGACAGCTCGACTAATCCCGCGCGGCTTTCTGATATTTAAATTTTTCCTTGGGATATCTCGTTTCCGTTTTCCTAACAACTGTTATTCCATCGTAAATAAAAAGCTTGATGTATAGGTCCTGTCCGATAATTTGCTTTACACCCGGCCACACAACTTCTGTAGGGCATTTTTGCCGTTACTAACACAAATCTGAAGTGTGCATCACATAAATAACATTAAGAACATTCTAAAACAGTCCCACTGTGCAACATTCACGTGTTCGCAAGGTCAGCACAAGGCTGCACAACACTAGTCTCTTGCTGTTGACTACTCCTGCGCAGGCTGCGTCAGGCCTTCTTAATCTCGGGCACCCCGATCGCTCCTTTAGGCACTGCAGTAAGCCAGCAAGTGCCGTGTGCTGTTTAAATCGATTAAGTGATATGTAAGTGATGACATTACAGTTACCTAAAGTCGTTCTCTGCTTTTTAATTGGAGCTCTACCTGTTGTTGTTGTTGTGGTGTGCAAGCTTCTTCGTCTCACAGTACCTACTGCAATCTGTATCCTTCTGAATCTGCTTAGTGCGTTCATCTCTTGGTCTCCCTCTACGATTTTTACCCTCCACGCTGCCCTCCAGTACTAAATTGGTGATGCCTTGACGCCTCAGAACCTGTCCTACCAACCGATCCCTTCTTCTAGTCAAGTTGTGCCACAAATTTCTCTTGTCCCCAATTCTATTCAATACCTCCTCATTAGTTATTGATCTACCCATCTAATCTTCAGCATTCTTCTATAGCACCACATTTCGAAAGCTTCTATTCTTGTCCAAACTATTTACCGTCCACGTCCACGTTTCACTTCCATACATGGCTACACTCCACACAAATACTTTCAGAAACGCTTTCCTTGCCATTGCCAGTCTACATTTTATATCTTCTCTACTTCGACCATCATCAGTTATTTTGCTCCCCAAATAGCAAAACTCATTTACTACTTTAAGCGTCTGATTCCCTAATCTAATTCCCTCAGCATAACCCGATTTAATTCGATTACATTCTGCATTCCATTATCCTCGTTTTGCTTTTGTTGATGTTCATCTTACACCCTCCTTTCAAGAAACTGTCTACTACGTTCTGCTGCTGTTCCAGGTCCTTTGCTGTCTCTGACAGAATTACAATGTCATCGGCGAACCTCAAAGTTTTTATTTCTTCTCCATGGATTTTAATACCTACTCCGAATTTTTCTTTTGTTTCCTTTACTGCTTGCTCAATATACAGATTGAATAAAATCGGGGACAGGCTATAGCCCTGTCTCACTCCCTTCCCAACCACTGCTTCCCTTTCATGTCCCTCGACTCTTATAACTGCCATCTGGTTTCTGTGCAAATTGTAAATATCCTTTCGCTCCCAGTATTTTACCCCTGCCACCTTTAGAATTTGAAAGAGAGTATTCCAGTCAACATTGTCAAAAGCTTTCCCTTAATCTATTTTCTAAGATAAGTCGTAGGGTCAGTATTGCCTCACGTGTTCCAACATTTCTACGGAATCCAAACTGATCTTCCCCGAGGTCGACTTCTACCATTTTTTCCATTCGTCTGCAAAGAATTCGTGTTTGTATTTTGCAGCCGTGACTTATTAAACTGGTAGTTCGGTAATTTTCACTTCTACCCAGTGACCCATAAACAAAATTACCACTACGCCAGACAAGTCATTCGGTCGCACGTACTTACAAGGGAAACTACCTATCGCACTACCCCTCAGATTTAGTGGTTAGATGGCCCAGTGGACAGATCGCAAAAAGCTGAACACAGATCAAGCATGAAAACAGGAAGAAGATGTCCTGAACTACGAAAAAAGAAGCAAAATCGAAACAGTGAACGGGTCAAGCTCAGGATGTGCAACATCGAGCGAAGTTGAATAGCCACGGTGTCGTGGTGATGTGGGCACGGTGATGGACTGCAAAGATGGAGATCCGTGTTCGAATTCCCCCTCGTGCCTTTTTTTTTTCACAAAATTATGAACGGTCATTGACGTGTCTGTTCGCTGTACTGGAATTTGTATCTGTGTCGTAGTGCAACGTCGGTTTGCAACAGTGAGGTATAAGGAAGAGACCCCCAGATGTACGTACCTCCTCCTTGTTCTACACACGTACCACCTGTTATGACTCTTTCGTTCTGTATTGGAAGTTTTGACTCTCGAATTCCTTTGTTGTAACATAGCTCACACCCGTTTATTTGTTGTTTTGATTTCTGTGAGAGGTCTGTGCGACATCTTGCATGCTCTCACTATTCTTCACCTTTAGTTGCGAAGGAAATACATTCTTATCGCATGGCTCATGTTTTATAACCAGTGTATAGTATAACAACTACCAAGACTACAGATGGAGAGTAGATGCATCAGTGAGTGGACGCACAGTTCGTAATTTTGTGAGGGGAATAAAGAAACAGATTACGAGGGAGATATGAACATCGTGACCACATAAATCCCCTCGATGTTTCACATCTGAAGCTTGGACTGTTCACTGTTACCGTTTAGCCTGTTTTTCCACAGTCCAGTACATCTCGTTCCTGTTTTCAAATTGACCTGTGTTCAGTTTTTGACGGACTGTCCTCTGTGGCATTTTACCACTAAATCTGAGGGAGATGCGATGGGGAGTTTTCCTCGTTAGTGATAACCGTGCAAAGCCGGGCGCATGCGCTGTTTGACGACCAATGTCCTACATGAATTTTGGGTGAGATAACTTAAGCATCGAAAATGCAGCTTTTCTTAACGTCAGTCTTTAAGTTGTCGATTCATGGGGTTTCTGGTAGGGATCCTACTGGCGCAACTGGCTAATTCGTTCGCTCGCTCGTCTTTCGTTACGCGAGTTTGGGCGAGTGGAGATGGCGATAATACAGCAGCTAAAGACGTTCTGCGGTCTCCGTTTCAAATATATCTCGGCCATAATGAGCAGACGGTTTTCGCATTTTACTAGTACTCGGTAACAATTCACTGGAAAGAGTGGGTCCCTCACACCTAACACGAAACATCCCGGAGCAACTTCCGAAATTTTATTGATAGAATTCGGGTGCACTCTGCATAACAGACTTTACACGGGTCAGCGATGACGCATCTGCTTCCTCGCTAACGGTCTCTCGGCCACCGTCGGAGTTGGTGGTGTTATTGTTATTTCGAAATGGCAGCGGCGTGTGCGGATGTGATTGCAGCAGACTCCGGCCACGTGCGTGACCGCCGGTGCGGGGGCGGCCTTGCGACACGGCCGCGGCTCCTCCCGTGGTGGAGCCGAGGGGGTGCGCGGCGCCCACCTGTAACGGGCTGCCGCCGTCGTTAGTCTTTAGCTCTCCCGGCACACGTTTCCGCGTGGGACGCCCCCCGTTACCGGGTTGCGAAACCGGGACTCTGGCGACGCGGCCGCATATCGTCCTGGCACCGCGCGCTCTCGCCAAGCGAACCGAACCGAGAGAACATGACGTGGGTTACTTTCAGATGACTTAACTTGTCAGTGACTTCAATTCATCCCCGAGGAGCGATTTAGGAGTTTCTTTAAAACATTTATGTATAGCCCTCCAGTCTATCTACATAGGATTAAAATCACCTTCCACTCAAACGTATGTTTCCGCGTGAGCGTGTGTGGAAGCCGGAAGCTGCCATATCTGCTAAATGGGGGTACTTGCCCGCGGGATTAGCCGAGCGGTCTTAGGCGCTACAGTCATGGACTGTGCGGCTGGTCCCGGCGGAGGTTCGAGTCCTCCCTCGGGCATGGGTGTGTGTGTTTGTCCTTAGGATAAATTAGGTTAAGTAGGTTGTAAGCTTTGGGACTGATGACTTTAGCAGTTAAGTCCCATAAGATTTCACACACACAAATGGGGGTACTTTATATCACACACATTCTCCATTACCAAAATATCTGTATTGGTAGTTTCTCATAAAATATGCTTCTTGTACTCCTGTGAACCCATACTCCCTCTCGCGAATGTAGCTATCCAGTTGGTCCACAAGACTTCATCACTATTGGGCAGTTGATGTTTTCCAAGAAAGGTGTCCACAACGCGAAGGTTGTTTTGAACACTTCACTATCATATTGGCGAACTCCTTCTTCCAAAATTTCACCTGACCTATCCAGAGAGAGAAGGAAACGAAATAAAACTTCATGGGTTGAGACGGGTATGCGATGTTATTTCATTGATTATAAATTAGTCGGTGTGTGATGTTGAAACGTCCCCTTAGAAAAATTATACATGACTGTGCTTAAACTGACACACAATATTTTTTAGCGCACGCAATCTGACTTTCAATAATCCCTACAAGAGAATGGCCCCGACTAAATTAACCTATACGTGTCACAAATCACTTACCTCACAAAAATCTTCGTTACTCGAATTACTGCAATACAGCGAGCGTCACTACTGCCAGCTAAATAAAAGATTAGAACTACTGAAGGCACTAACTACTGATAGGCATAGTTAGCAAAAGAAAGATGTTGATAGAGAACAAACAATGTATTTATCTTAATAGTGTTCAAAAGTCATAATATATATATATTAGTCAATGATATCCAATATTACAAATTTACTCTTTCTGATGGACACACGTCCAGATCGTTCGCTCTCAAAATTCCGCCATCTCTCCCCCCACATCCACCACTGCTGGCGGCTCACCTCCAACTGCACAACGCTACGCTCTGTTAACAGCCAACAGCCCGACACTACAATGGCAGACAACAATGCAAACTAGCCACAGACTGCACACAGCACAGTCAGTGATTTTCATATAGAGCGCTACGTGTCGTTACCAATACAAAAACATAAACAGCCTACTTACAATGTTATTTCACTGATTATAAATTAGTCACATTTATAAAGAACTTGGCAGTGTGAGCTACTTATCAACACCATGTTGTGCCTTTTGTGGGCCGCATGTATGCACAGAATAGCTGGAAACGGTGTTACACAGCCGTTATATTCCCTCCTGATGCAATCCGGACCATAGCTGTTGTAACTGGTCTTTAATATCCTGGATACTGACACTGTGATGGAGTAATGTCCGATATGATCCCCATCTTTGAATCTTGCGGGAGACCTCAACATCAAACAGACAGTTCATAGACACATGTTATGCCTGGACGACCATTGTCCTGTTGAAAAATGGCACCCAGATACTGTTGCATGAGAGTTAATACTTGATGTACGCCCGTGGTCTCAGAGTTGCCTTAATCAAATGGTTCAAATGGCTCTGAGCACTATGGCACTCAACATCTGAGGTCATCAGTCCCCTAGAACTTAGAACTACTTAAACCTAACTAATCTAAGGACAGCACACACATCCATGCCCGAGGCAGGATTCGAACTTGCGACCGTTGCAGCTGCGCGGTTCCGGACTGAAGCGCCTAGAACCGCTCGGCCACGACGGCCGGCTTGCCTTAATCGCTATCAGCCGTGACCTGAAGTCATACCGCTGGATCCTTACACGACGGCGGCAGGAGCACCACCGCTGTGCCTCTCCAAAACATTGGAAAAATGGGAACTAACCCCAGGTCGCCACCATTCCCGCCTGCGATAGTCATCTGGGTGGTGCAGAACCGCGATTCATCGCTGGACACATTGTGATGCAACTCATCGGCAGTCTATGCTTCCCGCTCACGGCACCACTCAAAACGCAGCCGTTTGTCTTGAAGTGTTGAGGGCAGCCTGCAGATAGCGCGGCTGCTGCTAGTCTCGGGCCAATGGTGCAGTGTTGTAGGGAGTCAATTGCTTGTTCTCGGATGACAGGTCAGATGTGAAGGGTTTACGATGTGCTTCGTGCACGATACGGCAACCCTTTCTTATGGTGGTCAGGCGTGGCCGCACGGAAGCTTGACGACTAGTATGCCTGCCCTCACGTTCCCATGGAGTCCAACATCGGGCCACTGTCACATGAATACCCCACAAATCTAGATACTGCACGATTGGACCAGCTGGCCAAACGGAGAGAGATCGACAATGAGGCCCCTTTCAGATTTTGTCAGGTGCTGATAATGCCGTGTCATACGTGTACGCGGCATCTGCATATCCTTCACAGTAATAAAGCAAGATCTGGCGCTCTTCACTCCCCTTACATACTCTACCAGGCCTGGGAGCAACACTAAACGGAAACGGTACTAAAGCATTCGTATGGCGTTCTAACCGCCACAGAGACTTTAGACTCGAATCATTTACGTACCCGCCGATGGTGTGTAAATGTACAAAGTTACATTCACATCCGACCACACCATCTGCGTCTTAACTTTTTGTATCAGGTAGTGTAGTTTAACGTGGACGCAGAATCAAGGACCAATTTGTTGATTTCACATCAACAACCACTGCCAGTGTAGCAAGAAGTGATGCGCGAAGGCGCGCGCACACGCATGCACACACACACACACACACACACACACACACACACACACACAAAGCAAATATATTCAAATGTTTGGTTGCCATTAACGCGAAGCAAGGTCAAAGCTGCTAGTAAGAGTAGATGGGGAAAACGTCTTCACAGGTTCTGTTTGCATCTCCAGTTGCGCAAGCAGGGCTAACCAAAAAAAAGGCTCGAGGAGCACCTTCATTGTTGTTTTTTGTGTAATTTTCGTTCTGTTTTATAAGAGGTGGAGCAGGCTTTTTAAGGTGGGGCCCGTTACATAGTCTCGGTCCTTTCAGCCGAATACTCGTACCGAAGGCAAGCTCTCATTACTGCGAGAAAATACGGAAAAACGCTAAAGGCTTATTCATTCAGGATTATTGTAAAAACACGGAAAACACACAGCAACAAAGATTACTTCATTCTGAAGTTTGTTAGCTATCAGAATGGAGAGTGCTATCACGTTCGTTTCTGCTAGACACGAGACAAACTTCTTCTCCTGGAAAAAAAGACCAACTGCATCACGGTCTGTACAAATTCATCAGATATCAATGTTCTCTTATTTGAGAGACGTGTAACAGACGACATTACACAGAAAGCGGACGTACTGATTAACATCTGTGTCTATTCGCAGCGATGGACTTTTTTACAATTACGTGGTTGCTATAGAAAAACAAATACCCCCTGTGTTCTCGCATTATTCTCGAAATATTGACGCTGCTTGGTCTAGAACCAGCAAGCCACTAAGCTCCGTAGCCATAACTATCGTTAGCCCCAAACTGGCGATGGGCGGATTTTACCTGCCGGGAACGTATTGTTCGCTTGCAACTTCCGAGGGCTACTCGAAGGTCAGAATAAAACTAACGGAACACGAGGTCCTGAACACAGTAATTACAATCTCTTCTTGGATAGTTATTTGCATAGTCCTTGTGGACTCCGTAAGTCAATGTTTGGAAACTTAATTGCAGTTCCTAATTTCTTGTGTTTTGTCTTTTATGAAAATATTAGTAGTAGTTCGATTTATTTGCAATGTAAGTAATGTAAAAATTTAAATTAAAAGAATTCCCCCGCATAGGGGATCGAACCCAGGATCCTGGCGGGACCGTTCTCTACATTTTTCACTGCGCCGACCACTGCCTGGCAACTACGCAAACATAAACGACTCAACACTTGTCCGACCCGAGCCGAAAATGCTATTTTTTTCCAAACGCTTTGCCACCTGGAGTTCCCATTTCTGACCAAACCCTACACACAACATACATTTGGACCAAATGGCACGGAGTCCTTTTATACAAGGAGAGGTCAGCAGCGGAGCCATCAACTTTTTGAAACTACCTATACGGTGATGTAGGTTGAGATCCCAGGTTTCAGACACTACATTCATTCACCTTGATGGACTCCACGTATGCGAGGAGTAATTGACGAAAAAAATCGGAATTTTGCATGGCAATCAGTAGCGTTAAAAACGTTCTATACCGTAGTCTGGTTGCGTGGTAGGACAACGGGTTTGCATGTAGAAGGTTGTGGATTCGAATCTCGTCAGGCGCAGCAAGTTTTTATATTTATAGTTTTATCGAAATGACTTTGATCATCAATTTTATTCAATTAACTGATCTAAACGTAATTTTTACTCCATTCCTTTGTCACATAATTTTAATCATAATAAGAATAGCTGGCCGGAGTGGCCGTGCGGTTCTAGGTGCTACAGTATGGAGCCGAGCGACCGCTACGGTCGCAGGTTCGAATCCTGCCTCGGGCATGGATGTGTGTGATGTCCTTAGGTTAGTTAGGTTTAATTAGTTCTCAGTTCTAGGCAACTGATGACCTCAGAAGTTAAGTCGCATAATGCTCAGAGCCATTTGAACCATAATAAGGATATCTTTGTTTGCCCGTATTTTTCTTCCTGTCATTCTTTCTCCACTTGATGTCTTCATGTGTTTTTAATTAATTTTATGTTTTAATTTCGATCTAATTTCTTTTATCACACTGGTTTTTCGTCCACATTATTGCGTCACTACATCTGTTTCTCATTTTTTATCAGTTTTAAATATTTGTATGACGATTACCATGTAAAAGCAATTGCACATATGGTAACAAAAATATATTTATCACACAACTGCACCTATATAAATAAATTATTTCGTCTTTTCTTTTTTAACTCATAGATCAGAATTTTCAAATAATTGAATATCATAATAGATAAATATAATTAAATCTATATTCACGAAAATTCAGACTGGAAAAAGAATGATATAAAGAAAAAATGAAACAAATGAAAAAGTTAAAGTTGTGATTAAAATGATGACAAGGAATGGAATTAAAGAATTACAATTAAATCAGTTGATTGATTAAAAACAAAATGTTCAAATGTGTGTGAAAGCTTATGGGACTTAACTGCTAAGGTCATCAGTCCATAAGCTTACACACTACTTAACCTAAATTATCCTGAGGACAAACACACACACACACACACACCCATGCCCGAGGGAGGACCCGAACCTCCGCCGGGACCAGCCGCACAGTCCATGACTGCAGCGCCTTAGACCGCTCGGCGTTTTAAAAATACAAGAAAACTTACTGCACCTGACGAGATTCGAACCCACAACATATGAAGCTATTACCCTATCCATTATACCACCCAGCTGGTACTTGAACGCTATTGGGTTTCACACAAAATTCAGAATTGTTTTCATCAATTACTCACAAAAGGGTTCCCACCAGGGTGAATGGCTGCCGTGTGTAATACCTGGGATCTTAACCTAAATCACCATACGGATATTTTCAAATAGTCGATCATACCGCTGTGGACCTCTTCTTGCTAGTGTAACTTACGTAACAAAGTAAATTACCGTGTTGTTCCGTTTTGCTTCGTGCTCTGATGCGTCAGGGATGCTTGTTTGCGTCTGAGCGCAGGTTGCGCGGCTGCAGTTGCAGCAGGACCTGACAGGAAAACACATTATAGCACAGATCTGCCGGCTAGAAGCGTGCCGTCATGCGCTATACTTACCGCCTGAGGTCACACCTACGGCCTGCCGCCGCATACGGATTTCCCTAACAGCCTAAGCGCCTGTGACAGCACAGTACCCCGTAACTTTGCAGAGCACCCAGGGAAGCGTTCACGATGCTTGGATTAATTCGCGTTGTCGATTTGGCTTTCATGTAGTAGTGGAGGTACCTTTATTGTTACAAATAATATCCCACGTAGTGACACAACTATGCGTAATACTTGTTGTTGTTGTTGTTGTGGCCTTCAGTCCAAAGTTTGGTTTGATGCAGCTCTCCATGCTGCTCTATCCTGTGCAACCCTCTTCATCCTCGATTAACTACGGCAACCTACATCCGTCTGAATCTGCTTAGTGTATACATCTCTTGGCCGCCCTCTGCGACTTTTACCCACCACGCTTCCCTCCAGTACTAAATCCGTGATCCCTTGATGCCTCAGAATGTCCGCTATCAACCGATCCCTTCTTCCAGTCAGGTTGTACCACAAATTTCTCTTCTCCCCAACTCTATTCAGTACCTCCTCATTAGTTAACGGGACAGAACGCAACAACTGTTACCGTTGAATGTGTAGTTTTCCCACAAGCCCCCAAATACTGACCTGTTTCAGTTAGTCCGCTATAATCAAAAATATATTTTTAAAAGAACGTTATTACAAACTGTCAAGATGCCTTTATATACACTCCTGGAAATTGAAATAAGAACACCGTGAATTCATTGTCCCAGGAAGGGGTAACTTTATTGACACATTCCTGGGGTCAGATACATCACATGATCACACCGACAGAACCACAGGCACATAGACACAGGCAGCAGAGCATGCACAATGTCGGCACTAGTACAGTGTATATCCACCTTTCGCAGCAATGCAGGCTGCTATTCTCCCATGGAGACGATCGTAGAGATGCTGGATGTAGTCCTGTGGAACGGCTTGCCATGCCATTTCCACCTGGCGCCTCAGTTGGACCAGCGTTCGTGCTGGACGTGCAGACCGCGTGAGACGACGCTTCATCCAGTCCCAAACATGCTCAATGGGGGACAGATCCGGAGATCTTGCTGGCCAGGGTAGTTGACTTACACCTTCTAGAGCACGTTGGGTGGCACGGGATACATGCGGACGTGCATTGTCCTGTTGGAACAGCAAGTTCCCTTGCCGGTCTAGGAATGGTAGAACGATGGGTTCGATGACGGTTTGGATGTACCGTGCACTATTCAGTGTCCCCTCGACGATCACCAGTGGTGTACGGCCAGTGTAGGAGATCGCTCCCCACACCATGATGCCGGGTGTTGGCCCTGTGTGCCTCGGTCGTATGCAGTCCTGATTGTGGCGCTCACCTGCACGGCGCCAAACACGCATACGTCCATCATTGGCACCAAGGCAGTAGCGACTCTCATCGCTGAAGACGACGCGTCTCCATTCGTCCCTCCATTCACGCCTGTCGCGACACCACTGGAGGCGGGCTGCACGATGTTGGGGCGTGAGCGGAAGACGGCCTAACGGTGTGCGGGACCGTAGCCGGTCACACCGGTGTCAATGTGTTCTTTTTTCCATTTCCAGGAGTGTATAAAACGAAACATTGGGAATTGCATGAGCAGTAGTTCTGTGTACTGATTTGGATTCTAAAAGTAATTTAATGATATAAAATAGTTTACGTTACTAAAAACGTTCTTTTAAACTGCCTTGTATATTTTGCATTGCACATGAGCCAGTTTACATTGTTACATTACGTCGACCACCATATGTACCTTTACCTGGACATAGGCCGTTTCTGAAACTTATATTCTTATTTATTTTTGTCATATTCTCTGTCAGATTTTTTCGTAAATAATTAGGTCCACAGTATCACCATAAAATGTTGACCCTGTGAGAGGGGGGTAATTCACAAACTGTGACTCAGGAGGCTTTGCCTGCTGGGTGATTCCCGAAGACCCAGCATCGGTTCAAAGGATTGGCGAAGTACACAGATATCAGCGCCGGAAAAGGCACAACAATGAATCGAATTAAATGAACAGCTCTGCCACACAAATATTGCACAGCGCGGTGGAATGCAATGACAGTAAAAAAAAACGCATTAAAATTCTTAAAAGAAGGAAGAGACTATTTACTAATAAGGGCATGGCAGTGTAGGTTAAGAGTGAAGCTACACGACGGACGGATCGTACTCGGTGTTCATACCCCCATGTGGGATTGAGTTTGAGCGTCAGTGGGAAAATGTGGCGTTTCGCAGTAAGCGTCCTGTGTGTAAGGCGTCGCAAAGGGCAGATGGTTGCTTCGGGGCGCGCCTTAAACTCTTGACTGCAGGTTACTGGGACTAATTTCACTGATGATCGACTGTAATTTCGTCTACTTAACTGGATTTGTTTAACCTGGTGAGCCTTCATTTGTTAAGCCTGAACTAATGGTTTTGATTCATTGCAGATCCATTCTATTGTAACGTCCCCACCCTCGCTTTAATAAGAGTAACTTTGTTAGAGGCTCACAACGAGTTTTAAAAGGATTTCTTCATGTGGTGAGGCCAACTTTTATTTGGTTGCTTCTTCAGAAACCCATTAGTTTGAAGGCCAAGCGCCGAGTCTTGTTGGTGGTACTACATGGATTTCTCTTGTACACGGGTATTGGTAATTGAGGCGTATTATGATTTCCGTGCCCAATAACACTCAGACAGTAATTACTTTCGACAGGAATATCATGTAACATGGCCCGTTGATTAGGTGTATTTTTTCACATAATTATATGTATGGCATACGTTCAACTCTGTTTTCGTTTTGTTGTAGTAAAGTGGTCAATTAGCGCGAGTCGTCTTCGTAATGTGTAAAATACACTCTCACCTGTAGAGCGCCGACCTTGATACATATGTTGAATCAGCGGCCTTACTAGAGACTAGCAGATTATAATTTTATTACTTTTAATCACTGAAGTTTTATTCTATCGGTTAATCTTACAAATGGTAAATTAACTCTTAAGTTTTAGCTGAAGAGTGTTTCCTTTTTAGCTGTAGTAAGTTTCCTTGAAGGCTGCTTTCGTGACTGTAATAGATCAATCGAAGATTTTTTTGTTGAAACTATGGTAAACCGTCTTTCAAGCTTCCTTTAGCTGTGCAAAGTTTTATTGATACTTCCGTGCAAATTATATTTCGTAAACAATGTCAAAATTTCTTGAATTTTTTTATTAAAATGAGCCAAATTTTCTATGTTAATGCCTCTGGTAAAAAAAAAAGAAAATGGTTGTGTAAGAATTTTAATTTTCCGGAGCCCAGTACTGTACCGCTCCCTGCTCCATGCCTTGCTATACCTTATCACAAAAATTGCCGCTGAACGAGTTGACTTTCCTTTGTCTGGTGTTCTCCGTATCCTTCTACGTGAGCGCGTAGGTAAGTCTGGCTTGTGTTTTCCCAGGGACGCGAAGCAAGGATATCGTTCCTTCTTTCGCCAGAGACCGTAGTACAGGTAGGTATTCTAATTGTGGTCAAGCTACCAGGCTTCTCACATTCTCCCTTCAACCAAAGAATGTCTCGTATCTTCAGGTTGACGTGGCATCCGTCCATCCCCGAAGGATGATGTTGCAGCATACTTGGTTCAGAGTCTGCAACGCCTTCTGTGACTGAAAAGTCCCACTCAGGAGTGGCAGTCCCTGCTGCAGCTTGCGCACGTGAAACGTGAGGGACTTAGACCAGAATCTGCTCTGCCTTTCCGTCTTGTCCTCGTCCTGGTTTGTTCTTGTGTGCGTTCGTCCCCTGCAAGCTTGACTTCACCTCGCCACTTGTAACGTTCATCAGCAGAACTTTGCCACCGACTTGGATTTGTACTGACCTTGCTCAGCTCTCTCTTGCAGAAATGCTGAAGTTTTCCGTACAGCAGGGTTTTTTTTTATTCGCTCAGAATCCATGCGTCTGACATGCCCAAGACGCAGTAGATGTCGGTGGCCCAAGAGTGCACGAATGCTGGTGCGTTTTCGAGCTATAAGGCTTCAGTGTGTGGTACTCTATCTTTCCAGGAGACTTGAATGATACTCCAGAGACACAGAGATGAAAGCTGTTCGGCCGAGATTCATGCTTAGCAAGAGTTGTCCATAAAGTAAGTGTCGCGTGACTAGGGCGTCCCGTCGGGTAGACCGTTCGCCGTGTGCAAGTCTTTCAATTTGACGCCACTTCGGTGACATGTGCGTCGATGAGGATGAAATGATGATGATTAGGACAACACAACACCCAGTCCCTTAGCGGAGAAAATCTCCGATCCAGCCGGGAATCGAACCCGGGCCCTTAGGATTAACATTCTGTCACGCTGACCACGCAGCTACAGGGGGCGGTCAAGAGTTATCCACGTCTCCCTGCAATGACAAGGGTCTGATAACACAAGCATTGTATCAGGACATTGTTCCATACTCTGTTTTTTTCCATGTAGGCACGATAGATGATGCTTTTGCGATTCTGTTAACAATCTTACTTTCCTCTTTCAAATTACTACGTTTTATAGATCCCAAGTAGGTAAAGTCATCAACTACCTGGAGAAAATTGCTGTCAATGCTGATAGATGGCGGCCGGTGTGGCCGAGCTGTTCTAGGCACTTCAGTCTGGAACCGCGCGACCGCTACGGTCGCAAGTTCGAATCCTGCCTGGGCATGGATGTGTGTGATGTCCTTAGGTTAGTTAGGTTTAAGTAGTGCTAAGCTCTAGGGGACTGATGACCTCAGATTTTAAGTCCTATAGTGCTCAGAGCCATTTGAACCATTTGAGCTGATAGATGAAGGGTTCGTTGTGCCGTGCGCAGTGAGCTTAGTTTTTTTAAAAGTGATTGCAAGATCAGTTTTTTCACACGCATGTGATAATTTGCTAATTAGATACTGCAGCTCATCCTCTGTGTTTGCTAACAGAGCTGCATCGTCTGCATACAACAACTCACGAATAACAACTGTATTTACTTTGGTCTTGGCCTTGAGTCGAGCAATGTTGAAGAGATTTCAGTGAGACCTAGGATGTTCAGGTCAAAGCCTCACCAAATGAGCCGTCACACTAGCAATGTAGATGGTGTATTCTGGGGGCTTCCTCCTATGCAGGCACATTTCTTTCTATCTCGATGTATGCAGTATAACGACTGTTGCCAGACAGGAAGTTGGTCAGCCCCCTAGAGGAAATCAGGTGCTACAAACCAAGTCCTTGTTTAATATTTGGGAAGAAATTGTGGGTTCTTCTTCACGACGAAATCACACATAGATTCCGAAGAGCAGTACGACTTACGCTCAGCGTGACCCATCGGTGCGTCCTGCGGACAGTGCGGCTGGTGGCAGCGCGGCCGAGAAGCGAATTATCGCAGAGGAAGCACCGGCCAGTCCGCGATGCGCTGCTGCGTGGTCCTGTGCGATGGCCCGGGCCAGATACGTCTGCCGGCGCGCAGCGGCGGGGCGCGTACGCACAGGGACTGACACGCAGCCTGCGCCGGCTTCCGCACGCACTCCGCCATCTCTCGGCAATCTCTGGATGTCTCAGCAAAGCGCCTTCGAACTTCCGAGAAATTCTTGCTCTCGCTGTTTCCCACAAGTGGGTGGCGTTAATTGTTGACATCTTTTACGTTATGAATCTCTTAGTTCTCAGAGACAGGTAGCATCGTATTGTTGACTTAAGTGATTTTGTATAAGCTCCCCTCCTGGTGCTTTTGTACTTATTAGAGATCATAAATGAGCTCTGTATACTCGATTTAATGACTCCAGAGGGTCCAGTGACATCATCGCTGAACTCACCGTCTCCGTACGCACGGAGACTCGACTTGCTACTCTCTTTCGCTGCCCATTTAATTGAAAACTCGTCACTTGAGTATGTCGTCTGGTACAAGTGGACAGTAATCCCATAGACAGTAGAGTGAGTACATGAGTTCGCTAGCACAGTGTGGTTACAATTAAACTTTCGCTACTTGAGAGGGTTCCCACGAAAAGCGAGTGATCGTACGACAGTGAAACTTTGACGAATCATTTTTAATGACATGCGGAAGACGAATAAGCCATTGAAAGAAACATGCTTTAATTTCCACATAGGAGGGTAGCATTTGTTAATTGCGTACCATGTATATGTTCAAAGCTGCAAACTTTGCTCAATATGACGACCAGCTGCATCCGCGACAGCCAGCAAATGCACTAGAGATTCCATTTCACAACTGTTTGCAGCCCTGGTATCTATGCAATGTTCAGCTATCATGGCACAGCTCGCGCACTGCTTCAAGATAGCACAATTGCGTCCAGCATTCTCAGCCATGGCAATAGTAACTTCAACGACTTATGGCACAATTGGCTGTCGACCTCTCCCAGGAACAATTCCCAAATAGCCAGTTGATTCGAAGTTCCGAATAGTGTTGTTCAATCCCGTTCCAGAAAGAGGGCCTCCCAGTATTTATTTAATACGTCGATACTCGTGAAGACCAGCAGTACTGTTGCTGTTGTTTTGTTAAACAGTTTTACGAATAAAGCCCTGCTCACCTTGGCCAGACCCATGTTGAATGTCTGCAACTGTTATGCCCGCTGATGCTTATGTTTCAACTCTATGTAGCCGTACCAGTACCGCCGCCTAACAGCAGGTCATGACACTAACACTGCTAACAATGAAAATCCTGCAGTGCACGATCTCAACATCATTCCTGTAATATTGCGTACCCACATGGTAAATAGTTTTCCGTCTATCCTGTCTCAAGTAGCGAAAGTTTAACTATAACCATGCTGTATAAGCGAGAAAACATGGCGTTGCCGTACGTACGTACCGTATTCCCATCTTTATTCAGAGTGTGGTCATCAATTACGTCGATATACAAACAATTTCGACACTTTACCGGGTTTTTGGCGACAGTACAATAAAACAGGACACGAAAATGACGTATATTCTCTAAACTGTGGTTAATTATTAAAACAAATTTGCACTAGCCTTCGAAAAAGTTACGGAAATGGATGGTAAGCTATACAATTCACTATTAGTCCATAAACGCAGTTTGTCATGACCAAAGAATGCCGCATAGAATACTGTAGCAGGCAACGTTGCTCTGTACCGTGTTTCCGTTTGACGGAGTGCGTATGTTTTCTCGTGGTGTCGGTGGAAGTGGAGGAAACAAGGATACAACCTCTTTGTTACCATTGTACGAATTTCGTAAGTTCTTCGTGTGAAGAACGGATTATAGCACCGACCTTTTCCAAACGTCACCCTTCCTCTTATGGAACACCTTTTCAGTTGCGTACGCTGTGTAACTTAATTTTCGTTTTACAATCTTTACAGCCTCAAAAAACACATCGTCGTTAGAAATTATCTGATCTCGACAATTAGTTTTTTCGTACTGCCTCTGCTAATTAACAGCAGCAAGATTATGCAGTCACCTTCAGCACTATGTCATCACTAACCTGACACTCCTCGCTTCAGCAAGAGGAAACAAATCGACGAGATGGAAGCAACTGCTGCACCACCGTACTGACTCGCCATACTAGCGGATGGAGGCCGGTATCACTGACGTGAAAGTGACTCCTTGATTTCTAATGTGTGCAACTCTCAACATTACATTCATACTCGCTCCGTTTCTGATCTGTAGTTTTTACCACCCTGCGACCCAGGCATCAGCTTCCTGTCGTACTTGCAGCCGTAATTAACCCTGGCCTCTCGTTAAATCTCTCTAATTATGATCAAGCTAAGGACAGAAGTTAAATATAGGTGAGGAGATTACAAAGTCACATAGAGTTGTATGTTGACTCAATGAAACAGGTAATTATATTGAACAGAAATTGGTATGATATCATTGAAATGAGTGATAACTAAGTTTTCTAGGTTATTAGGCAAGCTGTCATTGCTCTATCAGCGGAAGAAAATCACACACAAGAAATATTGAAATACACACGGTAACAGAGGTGAGCACCAGAACATTAAGCATCACTTGAGCGGCGGCATCGATGACTTCGAGTTTTGTGCGTACTTTCCAGCTACCATTGTAATATTTATTAATAAAGTAGTTGCAAATAGCGAGAAACACAACACGCTAGGCTAAATGGTTTATTCTTCGAAATCTAATAGACTGCCCTGACTTGCTACAACATGGTACCTAAACTGTAGATCCATACTGACCTCACCAGAACGGTCCAAAAAGTGATAAAAATGGCTCTGACCACTATGGGACTTAACATCTGAGGTCATCAGTCCCCTAGAACTTAGAACTACTTAAACCTAACTAACTTAAGGACATCACACACATCCATGCCCGAGGCAGGATTCGAACCTGCGACCGTAGGAATCGCGCGGTTCCGCACTGAAGCGCCTAGAACCGCTTGGCCACCGCGGCCGGCAAAAAGTGAGAACCCCTGGGTGTTATTTAAAACTTCTGACGCCAAAGAAAACCGTCGACATTTCAAAGTGATACAACGTTTTATGGCCAAGAGATGTATTTTGCAGCAGGTCTACAAGACCACGCAGAACGTAAAGTTGCCAGACAATGACGTCTTCTAATGGCCAGCTTACCTAATAGGTGTATCCCTGAGCATGAAAGTGTTCAAGTTCGTACGAAGACTTGATTTTAACGGAAATAGGCATGTTCACTATAATTAGTAACTTTTAATACAGCTAACTATTGACTCGTAAAAATCGTGGAAAAATACCCGTATACCTATTTATCCTCATTATCTCTTCATTCTCTCTAGGCCGCCGGCATATGATAAATAAAATTGGTATTTGTACACTCATTAATTGCTGAAGTTTGCAAATTAATTTTTAGTCCCGTGTGATTCATTTTCTTTGTTATAATAACTGTAAATTGTTATCACTTTATCACCGTCTCTCGAGGATATGGGCTCACTGTATCTCAGTGTACAACTGAATAAATTCAGTTAATGTTTAGACATAATTCTGTATCCTCGAAAAAAGTCCTCGAAGAAGGAAGGCTTCTATATAAAATGTAAAACAGCGAATATCCTCCAAGCAAATTCAACACCCAAGAGAGAGAATTTCCAAAGCGCAGGCATTTACCAAGTTAAAGCACCAAACGTTTAATGCAGTGTTCGTAAGAACAGCATAGCCATAAGCTATGAAAATTATCTGACGAAATAATTACAACGAATCTGTCGCCCAAACGGAAGGTGACTAAAATATCAAAAAGGCAAAGAGAAAGCAGTTGAAGTACAATCACATTCGCATAAACAAGAAGTCACCACTAAACCTTGCCAAAGATCTGTAAAACACACACACACACACACACACACACACACACACACACACACACACACACAAGGAACCTGAATGTTATAACAAAGTGAAACTGCATGTATAATTTGTGTGCCTTGCTGACAAGTCTTAAGAGTGCTGGAGGAAGAAGAAGAGCTTCAGTAGCAGAAAAGCGATCACACATATTGTGCAACACAAAAACACTCTTTAACTGATAAAACACGTATTGAGCAAGAAAGTTACAAGGCCAGAAATGTTTGTAAAATATACGTTTCTGTTGCGTTTGCATTGCTGAAGTCTTTTCAGCATCAGCAATGTTGCTTTCTTTGTGTTACTTTTTCATGCAACAAATCGTTGATAAACACTTTGTGTCTGGATTTGTTTTTGAAGAGGAAAACACAATTTTTATTCCCCAGACATGTTTTGCTGAAGTTTCAGCATGATCAATGGGTTTTTTATTATCTTCTATAAAAGAGGAAAAATGCTTTTTACTACTTGTACACATATTAATTTGAGTTTTTAAAGGTAGGATTTACATATTTGAAAAACAGACAAAATTTTCTGTATATATCTTGTTACTACACGCTGCGGATTTACAGAATTATATCTAATTTCATGAAATTGTTTAACTTCAGTTTGTCATCTGCAACCGTATAGAACTTAATGTAGAACAGCTATTTACTTCGCAAATTTACGACTGGGAATGCTATGGTTATACCTACTATTAACTAATACCATGTCGAAGATTGTGAATGTTTTGTGATACGGTTCTCTTACTTTTTCTGGTTTGTGTCCGTATAAAGCACGATATAGCACTGCCTCTTTACACGAGCCTTTATTGTTGTACGTTACCTGCTGAGGGGTTTTCACTTTCTCCGGCGGCTCAACAATGCTGTGTGGGATTTCATGGTATATGCGAGGTCTTGCAGTACCCTCGTTGTCTAGATATCGTGTTGAGGCCCTTAGTCTTGTGTGTTCCTTGTTCGCATAGGTTGTGTATTTTACGTCAAAATCGGTATAGGTACTGGTCGTTTTCGTCCACGGGAGACCCTTGAAACCGGCTAGAGGGATTTGGTTTGGGGTCGTTGGAAGGTATCCATGTTGCTCTTGCGCGTAGTGCCATGGGGCGTGACACCAAAAGCATGACAAGTAGGATTATAGCTTTATATATCTGTAACATAGTTCAAGGCGATGTATCTTTGCTGCGAAGGAAAAATACCAAGCTTCGCATTTTTTTTTTCAAAGGTTAAGTTTCTTATCAGTGACGGGGCGCATATGTATGTTAGCTGATCGTCTACTGTTTTCGCAAGGTATATAGGTTCTTGTTTATATCCAGTAATGGTGTTGTCTATGCAGAAACTAGTCCTAATTTACGGTATTTTGCACTTGAAAAGTACAGGAATGATTTTTTTTCTGGTCCAACTTCAGAATGCATTCAGTTATTCTTGGAGTTTGGGGACCATGGGCTCTAGGATTCCACCGCGCGTAGGGAAAGTCCTGTCATTACCAAACTCAACAAGTGCCATGTTCCTTTTCATCGGTATGTCTATGAGAGTAAGTTTATAAACACAGAGTATATAAATTAAAAGTACTGCACTTATGTATAGACGTGAATGTGTATCAGGTCGTTGAAGACATTCAATAAACTGATTTGAAACATTTACGGCAAAACATACATTGTATTTATTCAGTTGCACGCAGACATAACCTCACTATCAATGTTGTGAAAAGTCGTTACAAATTTAATCAAACGATACAGATCGAATTTATAAGTACTAGAAAAATATATTTCCATTCTGGTTGATTGGAAGATCCATGAGGCACCCCTCTAGAATTTACTCGACATGATTTTGGACGACATATTTCAAATTACCGTACGGCGTTTGTGTTCCACCGAGTTCCCATAATGAAGGATGTAACAGAACTCCGTATAAATAGACGTGAACGAACACCCATTCCTGGTATTTGCATGGAGGCTGCTTTACGGCGCTTGGCCGGAACGGATTTGGCGATAAGAAAACTACTTGGTAAGAACGACCTTTGCGGCGCTAATGCCCTTTTGTTGTCGGAGGTGGGTACTTGCGCTGCAGTGTACATACATGATGCAGAATGCGGTGACGTGGCGTCTCAAATTGTGTCGCGGCCTTGCGTCTCATGGCGCTGTCTGCTACTGGCTCTGTGCTCGGACGATTACGGCCTCAGAGCTGACTCAGTCACGTTCTGCACTTTCTTTGTGGTGATTGTGCGGGAACGGGGGGGAGGGACGGGCTCAGATTAAGATTCTTCTCGAACTTCTAGTTGTTGCTGGAGTCTTCAGTCTACTTTGCTGAAGCTCTCCATGCTACTCTATCCTGTACAAGCCTCTTCATCTCTGTCTAACTACTGCAACCTGTATTCATTTCAACCTGATTACTGCAGTCTAGCCGTGGTCTAAGCTATGCTGCTTACATCTGTCTCTGAGCCAATCCAGTAGTCAATGTTTAATCAGCAAGACGCGCCGTACTTGTCAGAGTACGCAGACGTGTAGGATTGGCCAACTCGGACCGACAAAATGCAGATGCCTAAGGCCTTACTTCCTTGGACAAGGAAGAGCAGTTTGAGGAGGCAGAACAAAAATATACTGCCGCTTTGGAAAACTTTTATTCAATAACGATCGGGTAATAGTACTTGATTATGAACAATCCTTACATTGAGCCATTCAGGAATTACATCACATAACTGAAGCACTTTATCTTAGCGTCTCAACTTACAAGACCAAAGCCATGGCGTCTGAAGGACCAGAATTTATTAGACAGAAGCTAGTAATTGACAATCTATTAATAAAAGGGGATTAATTCATTTAATTTTGTAGGATGTATCTTGTCTTTAAAAGGAGAAATGGACAATGGAAATGAGAGAGGATGATTTAATTACACTGACAAAATATCATGCAGAATTTTTTTTTTTAAATATTGCGATTAAGGTCTGTAAAACCACAGTAATTTACTTTTCTGTATGAGATTGATACGGAAATTCTGTAGCAAAATAAAACGCGCTTACTACTACTACTACTACTATTAATAATAATAATAATAATAATAATAATAATACATCTGCTTTTGTCAGGAAAGCATATCCACCTTACTTTGTCCTAATTTTACAACCTAAAAATTCAGTATCCGTTTTTAAGCTCTGTTTTACATTTTTCACGTTTCGTGTCCGCCTTGTACTACTAAATACATGAATTTTTTATTTTTATTATTGTTATCATTTGTGATTAAGCCCACAAGCACTACGGTAGAATGCATTGGCCTTACTTTGAGACTGTATTTCTTTCGTTCTCCTCCTTTCGTTGTATTAAGTCATACGTGTCCGAGGAAAGAGCCATTTAGATACTGCTACCTGTGCCGAGGGCGGTTGATAGCAGATGTTCCTTATGGCGGTCAGCTGAGCCTATATATAAATACGGCCAGAGAGGCAGCTGGAAGAGACACTAAGCACAGGGATATCGAACTTTCCGCGTCAGTCTAACGCCCGTGTGCGTTATGCCTCGAATGACGTCAGAGCGGAACAGACTTGAAATACTTTTCGGTAAAAATAAGAAGTGAACTCGCGAGGACTGTACACCGTCCTGGACTGCTTAGATTTCACGGAAGTAACTGATTGTGTACCGCTCGTAATGTTGACGAAACCGCTTGGCAAATGGTGAGATAATTTTGCCATTTTAAGGCAAACAATTAACTTCTGGTGATGAGAAGCCAGGGCGATAGATTATTTTACTTGGAATTTCCCGCAGAGGTCGCCTCTGAACTGTTAGTAGTGCTGTGTCCGACAGGGATATTATTATTATCATTAGAGATATTACTATATTTTGTGTGTGTGTGAACTTTTACTAGATGTATCAATCAGTTTAAACGCAAAAACTTTTATTTATAGTCACAGTTCCTGAGTCTGCTGAATAAGTAGCCGGTTAGGAACATTTTATTTGAAACTTCATTCTGGAAACATTTTATTTCATTGTACACAAAGAGAAGAAGGACTTGCAAACAGGAGAATACGGTTAGTGTGTTCTCCATCGCTTTCTGGCTGATGCAAAAATTGTATTCTGGCTCTTGTAAACCGCGAAGGTAGGTGTAAAGCAGGCACAGACAATTTAAGTACCTATTATAATGAAAAAAATATTTACCCGCTGCCCCACGCCAAGTCTACAGTTTGTTCCCCAGTAGGTGCGAAACGCTCGGCTCTGACACTAGAGACGGAGGAGGACGTGCCGATGACAATGTTCTAAGAGGATCCAGCCACCTGCAATAGTCAGGTGCCAAACAGACTAACAAGACAGTACTACCTCACATTTATTAGAGATGTTTTGCCCACTCTATTTGATGTAGTGCTAGTAAATGTTCGGATGGACACGTCGTTGCAACACGACGGAGCTCCAGCACGCAATTATGTCAATATTTGCAGAATCACCTCATTGTCACTTGTCCCAATCGATGGATTGTTAGCGGTGGACCAGTTCCATGGCCAGCACGGTCGCTGGATATGAGACCTCTTGTCTATTTTCTGTGGGGCAGCATGATGAGTATGGTGTATGGCACACCTGTATCGTCAGTGTAGGATTCTAATGTTCCAATCCACGGAGCGATTGAAATACTTCAAAGACAACTGCAAGCACTGGCTGATGTGCCCAAAGCCTATTTATATTGCAGACAGCGCGATGTGCTAATGATGTTGGGTTTATTGACGTAATACGGAACCCACATCCAACTCACAACTCGACGCTCTCCAACGGCCTAGCCGTGCGCTTCCAGATAGCAGTTCCTCCCTGAAACCCATCAGTATATCTTCCTGCACAACATACAAAGCGTTTTCGGTGTTTTTCTGGAATTAATAAAAACGACAAACTGCAGCAACGGGTTCTTGACTGGAAATGGAGGAAAAAAGGTCCTCTGAACATGTGTTCGGAAATACATCTTTGCCACGGTAGATGGCGCTGACGAATGAACGTTGCTATGACCACATGCTGTATGTTCCTTGTATGTTGCAGGCTGTGTGATTGGCGCAGCGTACTGTAAGCAGCAGAATGTTCCGTTATTCATGTCGGGAACAAGCCGAGATGGTGTTTGTGTACGATCAAGCAGACGGAAACGGTCGAGAGGCAGTACGGCTATATCAGAAGAAGTATACCCTCGCAGACACCAACCACAACACGCAACAGTTTTCCTATTTGGGCTCTGTGTGATCTTGTGTCCCTTCAGACAGACGACGTGCACGGAGGCGGCACACTGTGCGTGCACCAGATGTGGAGGATCGGGTTGTGCAGGATACTGAGACGAACCCTAGAACAAGCTCCAGACAAATCGCCTGCCAACATGGTGTAACACAAAGTACGATTATGTGTTATCTGCATGACAACCGTTATTACTCCTGTCACCTGCAACGAGTGCAACGAATGCAAGGATTATCAGCAGCGGATTTCCCTCTACGGGAAGGATTTTGTCGATGGAGTTCCCACGAGACAATCACAATTATGGGATTTCTGTCATCAATCCTCTTACCGACGAAGCAATCTTTATCAGAACTGGCATCATCAATCTGCATAATCGTCATCTGTGGGCTACAGGCAATACTCAGGAAATGTTCGAGGCGTCTCAATAGCATCGGTTCAGCATCATTTATTTATTTATTTATTTTTTTTTTTTGTTCTTGACGACTACGTATTTGGGCCGGTTATTATTCCACAACGCCTCGATGGAGGGACTTACCTGAAGTTCCTGAGGAATCCTCCGCCTGGGCTGCTTGGGAATGTGCCTTTGACAATATCACAGGTTATGTGGCTTCTGCATGACAGGGCACCACCGCGCTTCCACATTGCAGCTCGCCGACACCTCAGCAACATCTTCCCCGTACGTTGAATAGGACGCGAGGGCCCTGTAGCACGGCCTGCTAAATCACAGGACTTAAACGCCCTGGATTTTTGCCTCTGGGGGCATCTGAAAAACGCTGTGTACGCTGAACCAGTTCCAGTTGTGCAGACCCTTCGACGTCGTGTTCACGACGCCTGTAACGCTATTTGGAGAGAGGCCGGAAAGAGTCCGACAGTCCATGATGCGACTTGTGAACGCGTGCATTGCTTACCATGGGGGCCACTTTGAACATCTGTTGTGACGTCAAAGCGATGGAGCTCTGTACTGTGTTCCGGGACTATCCGCTGTCGCATGCACACCGTCTATTTCCGGAAACGTGTTCACAGGCCTTTTTTCCTTCATTTTCAGTCAGGAAAACGTCCCTGCAGTTTGCCGGTTTTATTAATGTTCACTCTGTGTATGCATGCCTTTTAGCAAATTTTAATTTTCCGTGCCATGGGTTTCGAAACAAAAGGGTGGTGCAAATTTTTGTTGAAGTGTGTATTTACTGTAAGGTACGTTCTTCTTCTACGTGCCGTTTGAGCTTTGCAAAAGCTTTATTTGGAGCAGAAAAAGTTCATGAAATTCTTTAGGTATTCTATGAAAGCAATTTTTAAACGAGTGCCGCACGGGATTAGCCGAGCGGTCTGAGGCGCTGCAGTCATAGACTGCGCGGCTGGTCCCGGCAGAGGTTCGAGTCCTACCTCGGGCATGGGTGTGTGTGTTTGTCCTTAGGATAATTTAGGTTAAGTAGTGTGTAAGCTTAGGGACTGATGACCTTAGCAGTTAAGTCCCATAAGATTTCCCACAAATTTGAACATTTTTTTTTTAAACCAGTGCTTGAGGCAGCTTTAGTGTATTGCATTCACAATACTGTTTCTAAGAAGCCTAGACCAGAGCCGGTGGCACCGCAGGCCGGGAGGCGACGCGACGCGTAGTCATCGTGTGTGTGTGTGTGTGTGTGTGTGTGTGTGTGTGTGTGCGCGTGTGTGTGTGCACCCGCAGATGCCAGGCGGCGACACGCTCCGCCGGCCGTGTCTCGCGCCCGCTGACCCGTGTGCGACACACAGATGCACATTCCCGTTATTAATGCGCCCTCTGCGACCACCCACCGCACCAGTCCTAGCTGTGATACACAGGGTAACTGGTGAATGCGAGCCGTGACCAGCGAGCGGCGTTCGGTTAGTCTCCAGTACCGCATCTGAAATTCTCGTCTCCTCACAAAAGAACCACCTGCGTTACTCTAGCGACCGCTTCCTTGGTTTGACGCGCGCCTGAGCTGCATTGAGGGGAACGGAAAGCGTTACACCGTGAAGAAGTTGACCGAAAGCTACCAAACTGATACCCCACTATTACGGCTACGTTGCGACCGTCTAATTAAAACGGAATGAAATACTGAAACTTACTGGCAGATTAAAACTGTGTGCCGCACCGAGACTCGAACTCGGGACCTTTGCTGTGAGGACGGGTCGCGAGTCGTACTTGAGTAGCTCGGATGGTAGAGCACTTTCCCGCGAAAGGCAAAAGTCCCGAGTTCGAATCTCGGTCCGGCACAAAGTTTAAATCTGCTAGGAAGTTTCATATCAGCGCACACTCCGCTGCAGAGTGAAAATCTCATTCTGAATGAAACACTGTTTTTGTGCCACATGCGTTTCACATTTATTGTTTGCAAGGAATGTTTAGTAGCCTGGAATATGTACATATTTTTGTTTGTACGATTCAGTTTACATTTTGGACATTGTACGAGGGCGAATCAAAAGCAGGTCACTCTAGCTTGCCACCAGAGCACGCTGTTTGTTGTGACCGTGGGCAGTGTGTAGCACGCGATAGTATAACTGCTGACACGTCCGACAGGACGGGTGGTGTGGCATCCCCTCGTGTTGTGTGAAGAGAGTGCGCTAGGCTCAGTGGCGCGCCAGCTGGATGTCACTCCAAACTGGAGGTGCTTGCAACTACCTGATTTCTGTGAGCTAACAGGCACAATTGTGTGGACGGTTCGTGAAATCACTGCTGGTGAGCGTGCAATCTCTCGCCAAGGTATTGTAAACTGGTGTAAGCAACAGAACCGACAGAGGTACTCAAAGTACCCTGCTCCACACACCGTCAGGTGGCTTGCGGAGTATGGAAGTAGATGTATATGTAGACGCCGGAAGCACGAATCTCACTGACGAATATCGCAAAGGCAGGCCCGCAACGTCCAGGACTGTTGCAAACGTTGAGCGTGTGGATGTGATAATTGGAGAGGATCGGTGCATAACACTGCAGGAAATTGCCAGCATGCTGAACATTTCGTATGACAGTGTGTTCTCTATTGTTCACCAGCTCCTTGGATATAGTGAACTACGTGCCACTTGGGTCCCCCGGTTGGTCACCGAGGTTCAATCGTAACTGGTGTTTTGGGAACGGTATTATGTGGAGGACAACAAGTTTCTGCGAATTCACCCCCGAAACAAAAACATCGATGGAATGGGTGTATACCATATCACCACAACGAAAGAAGGCCAAGGTCCAACCGTTAGCAGGAAAGGTAATGGGGACAATGTTCACTGACGAGGGACGTGGTGCACCTGGAATTTGTGCCGAATTGCGCTACAGTCAACGCTGACGCTGCTTTACACTGTTTATGTTGCACCTGTTGCGTAAGGCAATTACAGACAAGCGGCGGGGAAAACTGAGCGCCGGTGCGATTTTGTTGCACGAAAACGCAACACCGCATTCGGTCCGCCAAATGTCAGAACTGCTGCAGCGATTTAAGTGGGACTTACGGCAACATCTTCCATAAAGTCCAGACCTAGCGATTACCATATATTCGGCAAACTGAATGAGGATCCTGGTGGACGACGATTCCGACACGGTGCGAGGGCGAAAGTAGCTGTATCCAGGTCGCTACAAAGCGCTACAGGTGATTTCTACGCATCCGCAATCTAAAAGTTGTTTACCCGTTCCGAGAAATGTATACAGTCTCTCGGGGACTATGTGGAAAAGTGACATTACATTGTATGTTATCGCGGCCATGTTACCTACATGTATGTGGTTTAATAAGTGGCCATAAGCTGGATGTGTAGCTTACTTTTTGATTCGCCCTCGTATATATATTGGCTATAAACAGCTCTGTCACTTTCTGCTTTTCTCTGGTGCAGTAATAATTTAAAGTTCCACTTAAAGATGTTGTGGATGTTGGTCTACGTGTTGTGTTTTTGTTCCTTTCTTACTGTCATTTGAAATTTTGGTTTCAGACTTCGCAGCATTAGGAACTGAACTCACGTTTTGATGTTTCATTTTGGTCGGTGTTGCCAACTATCGAGTGTTCCTGTCAACCATTGAACAGGTTGTTGTAATATACCGTTGGCAACACTAACCAAAACAAAACATCAAACGCCGGCCGGTGTGGCCGACCGGTTCTAGGCGCTTCAGTCTGGAACTGCATGACTGCTACGGTCGCAGGTTCGAATCCTGCCTCGGGCATGGATGTGTGTGATGTCCTTAGGTTAGTTAGGTTTAAGTAGTTCTAAGTTCTAGGGGACTGATTAACTCACATGTTAAGTCCCATAGTGCTCAGAGCCATTTTTGAAAAACATCAAACGAGTTTTCAGTTTCCAGTGCTATGAGGTCTGAAAACAAAATCTCAAATGGCAGTAATAAGAAGGAGAGCAGCAGTGGAAAGGAACAAAAACGCTTCACATAGGCCAACATCCACGACATTTGTAAGTAGAATTTTAAATTATTACTGCCTAATAGAAAAGCGAAATGTGCCAGAACTCTTTGTACCCTACAAATACAATGTCCAAAATGTAAACTAAACAATATAAACAAAACTGTGCATATTCTAGGCCACTGAAGATGCCTTCCAAAGAACGAAAATAAGAAGCAGAGCAGCAGTGGAAAGGAACAAAAACGCTTCACATAGACCAACATCCACGACATTTGTAAGCAGAATTTTAAATTATTACTGCCTAATAGAAAAGCGAAATGTGCCAGAACTCTTTGTACCCTACAAATACAATGTCCAAAATGTAAACTAAACAATATAAACAAAACTGTGCATATTCTAGGCCACTGAAGATGCCTTGCAAAGAACAAAGGCGAAACGTGTATGACAAAAAAAAACTGTGTTTGATGCAGTTGTAATTAGATGGCCCCAAAATAAAAACTACCAACATAGTGTAATATTATTCGCAATGAGGACGACAGGACTACAAAAGTTGAGAATGTTTTTACCACAGTGTTGTTTCTGTGTTTGTGGGATGTGTTGATTACAATTTAAGACGTATGCGAGCCCATTTTCAGTACAGGAAAGTCTTTCTTGTAGATGAAGAATGGTCTGATTACGTGACGCTCACTGATTGTGTCTAATTTTACTGGAACTATCCAGGTCGAAATCCCAATACAGCACGCTCCAGGTACGTACAAAACCCATCGTCATCTTTCCGACTTTGAGAAAGGTCAAATCACTGGCGAGAGGGTTAAGGAAATATCGAACCTGTTGTTATGCTTGTCATCACCAGGATACTACATGTCATTTTCCAGCAGGGTATTGCAAGATACCACACTGCAGTTCACACCACAAATGCCTTAAGGAAAGCACGATTCCGTGACTGCCTAGTCTCCTAATTTTTCATCGATTGAGATTGACTGGGATGCGATGGAACGATGTATACTTTCTTACAGACAGCAATCTTCATGAACTGACGCAGCGTATGTTATATTCTTGGCAATAAATTCACCATGAGGCTGTTTGTTTTAAGAGTTTTTTCGTGACTGTGAGGCTCACACGTCATACTGATGTTTTTGATTGACATTAGTTCCAAATAAAATGAAATTTTAATCATCTAACACTTCACTAGGTTTGATAAATATTGAGACTGCTGCTGCATTGTTTAACACTTTCCGTATCTGTATCCGAGATCGTCACAGGTTTAGGCCTAGTCGACTCCAGACCAGAGGAGAGCGATAGTTGCGGGACACGATGCTAAAAATCACGAGACGTGAACGCTGTCTTTCCTTCCCGACCTGCCCGCTATTTCCCTGAAGGGCCTCATTATTCGCTAACGGTGGAGATTCCAACAATCTGCATGTGAGTACCTCTGAGTGAGGTACTGCAATTTAGTTCGTGATGAACCTTTTTTTTTACCCTTAAATCTTGCTGTTGATAGCTTATACAGTCCGAGTATTGTGTCTTTTGTACAATGACGTCGCTACATTGCTCAGTCAAGCGATGGTCCACATAATACTAACAAAAGAGTATAAACATGTGTCACAGTCACAATAACACCGCAGGAAATCTGAGGCCCACTAAATTAAATCTTATTTGCTAATTTATGTATTTAACTTGACCTGATTACGGCTATCAGATCCTCTTACATCGGTATAGGGTCTCACTGATTCAGCACCTTTTATACATTATAGATATATAAGATATAACAATTACAGTATCACAAATAGTATTCTGAGTTGCTGCTGTCACTAATAATGATAATAATAATGAGAGTTATAATAATAATGACAGTGGCAGATGTAAAAATCATCATGCAAAGATGTACTGCCTCGAACGAATAATCTCTTCATATGCTGTTATTATTGTTGTTGTTGTTGATTGTCGCCCACAAGACTGTGGTTATTGGCCTCCGTAAAAGAGTCTTCAGTGACCAGAATACTAAAAAATAATAACTATGTCAATGTGTACATGTATTAAAAAAAGAAAATTCCCAGCTTACGGTAAGGACAGACCCTTAATCACCTGGCCATCTCTGCCATAATATGACATCCCTCCAATATGTGAAAGGCCTTTCATCCCAGTTCGCCCGTTAACTGTTCCCTCTACTCCACTCGACCAGCTTTTATATCGTAAATGATTCCTCATAAACCTTAATCATGCAGATGTCTGCTGTGTGCACATAACACAAGCGGAATGCAGAGTTGCCGTCAGTATGTCGTGCTAAGTGCAGCATTATTGTTGTACTACGACCTTTCTGCTTTTTACAGTTGGACATGCTTACATCGAGCACAGTAGTTATTGTCTCTGACCCCAACGATGGTTCACTATGTTTCTTTTACAAATATTTCGAGTACGATCATTAGCTTTAGAATAATCAGGAATAATCAGGAATAATAATCAATGTACATGTAACCAAATGGTCATTCTCCCTCACCAGTAATCATTACATAAATACAAAATGACTAACTCCGCCTGAGTATACAATGCTGTTTCTTTCCAGCCTAATGCAACAAACTGCTGTGGTAGACAATCAATCCCTTCCACACCCGTTCAGTGGGGTTGCCTGCTGTCAGGCGCTAAAGCTGCCATGAGGCACCACAGAACTAAATGATTGTGGAAGTTTAAGACAGCCTTTGTGCTCGACAAAGGTGCGCATGTGACAGCGAGGTTGCTGCCGAACTAGAGATCTTAGAGGAACTGTTGGCTGTTTTATTCACGTACATATCGATGTTACACCCATCCCAGATCATACCACAGGACAGCGCGAAACAGGGGGGCGGGGGGTTGAAAAAGCATAAACACCCTTTGCTGCTTGGGGTCGTGCTCAGATTTCGTCGAATGGTTTTGAACGGTGCCTACCGGCTCCACCCTACAAACCAGAGCAAAATTTACGGTCGCAATACGATGCGAAGGGGTCATATCACATTCAACAGGACTGCAACACCACGATGTCCTTAGAGTAGCGTTGGGTCGTCCGAATGGATGTCAGCCGTGTCGGAAGTTGTCAGTGTAGTGTTGGCAGAAGAGCCAACACTGTTTTTCTAGATGAGGCCGAAATGCACGCGTTTAATTACACGCTGACTGGCGTGAGGTCTGGAACAGGACAATATCTTGAGAATTGCAAATAAAGTAAGTAGTTGATATAATACTTAACTTTAATCCACAATTGTAGAGCATCTCTCGTGACGGTACATGTTATAACCACAATATATATAGCAAAGGATTATGGCGCCTTGCTAGGTCGTAGCAATTGACGTAGCTGAAGGCTATGCTAACTATCGTCTCGGCAAATGAGAGCGTATCGGTCAGTGTAGCTTCGCTAGCAAAGTCGGCTGTACAACTGGGGCGAGTGCCAGGACGTCTCTCTAGACCTGCCGTGTGGTGGCGCTCGGTCTGCTATCACTGACAGTGGCGACACGCGGGTCCGACGTATACTAATGGACCGCGGCCGATTTAAAGGCTACCACCTAGCAAGTGTGGTGTCTGGCGGTGACACCACATTCCTCCCCCGCAAATCGGCGAACGGTGGTGTTATAAGGCTTCCGCCCGCCGTGGGGAGGACCCCATGTTGACGTATGCGATGAGGTGGGGAGCCTAACAACAGGCGAGGCTGTGCCACCTGCACCCGGCCATTCGGTTCGAGGGGAGCTAGGAAACGCCTGAAAACCTAGTCCAGGGTGCACGCCAACATGCGGTTTATGCGCCCGTAGAGAGACAGGAGGGGCCGAAGGGTCGACCTCCATTGCGTCGGGGTACCCGACGGGCGAAGACGACATCTGGTCCGGAGCGGGCAAGAGTTCCATGTCGGAGGACAGCTGATCACGGGAAGGGATCGGCAGCGCGTGACCCAGGGAGGCGCCAGGCGGTTGCAGCGAAGCGTCCACTGCGGGCGTCGCCGGCGGGAGAACAGGCGGCGGCGGCGGCGGCGGCGGCGGCGGCGCGTCGCCATGTGGCAAAATGGAAGGCAGCGTCGGTAACACCTGGGGATGAGGCGAGCCAGTAGATGGGTCCCCAGGGCGCTGACCGGACGGCACCGTCGCTGAAAGCAGACGGGGAGCGGCAGAACCCGTGCGACGACAGAGGCGCAGCTGATTGAGATGCCGACGCACCTCACCGGAGGCCCCCAAAACCAAATACATAGCGCGGCCGAGGCAGCGAAGAATGCGCCCTGCGAGCCAACGCCGTGAACCTCGATAGTTGCGATAGTATACAACGTCGCCTGGAGCAAAAGCAGGCGTCTGCCGCTGCACAGGAACCTGATGCGGCGGATGCAGCAAAGACATCAAGGTTCGATGAGGACTACCGTGGAGCAACTAAGCCGGCGAGCGACCATCTCGGGGCTGAGAGAGATACGAGGACAAGAAGAGCAATAACGCGTCCTCCCGAGAATGCGACTCTTTCAACTTCAACATTTGTGACTTGAAAGTCCGGACCAATCGTTCAGCGGCACCGTTTGACTGAGGCGAAAACGGCGCGGATGTCAGATGTTGAATACTATTGGCCTTGCAAAATGACTGAAATTCTGCGGACATGAATTGTGGGCCATTGTCGGAAACAATAGTCTGTGGAAGACCTTCAATGCAAAAGATAGCGGATAACGCTTGGATGGTGGCTGAAGACGTCGTGGAAGACATCCTGACAACAAAAGGAAAATTACTGAAGGAATCGACAACAACCAACCATCGAGCATTCCAGAATGGACCAGCAAAATCGATGTGTAAGCGTTGCCAAGGGGAAGTGGCTTTCGGCCATGCAAAGAATTTCCGCGGTGGTGCGGATTGTTGTTCGGCACACGCCATGCAACAAGAGCACATATGCGTAATCGCAGCATCGATTCCGAACCAAGTACAGTGCTGACGAGCAAGTTGTTTCGTTCGCACTATACCTCAATGTCCTTGGTGGAGAAGCCGTAAGACAGAGGACTGTAACGAACGTGGGACCACGACCCTGGAACGATCATTATCAGAACGCAACAGCAAAACACCACGTCGTACAAAAAGTCTCTCCTTGTGAGCAAAAAATCGGCGAACCAACGGATCCTCGATCCTTGATTTCGACAAGGGCCATTGTGTAGCAACAAAACGCAAAACGGTAACAAGGACAGGGCAGCAGCTGTGGCTGTAGCTACACGACGAAAATCAATCGGAAACGATTCGACCACGTCATCGGTTTCCGGATCAATGAAAATGCAGGCAAGTTCGGAAGAATCGAATGCTCTATCCTCAGCAACAGGCAAACGGGACAACGCATCGGCGTTTCCGTGCTTAGCAGTGGACCGATACAAGATATCGTAGCGGTACTGCGAGAGGAAAATAGACCAGCGAATGAATTTCTGCGCTGTACGTGGAGGTACAGGCATGTTCGGAGGAAAAAGTGACGTCAAGGGTTTGTGGTCTGTGATGATTGTAAAGTGACGACCATACAAGAAATCATGAAACTTAGTAACACCAAATACGAGAGCCAAAGCTTCTTTCTCGATCTGTGAATAACTTCTTTGCGCAGACGAGAGCAATTTCGACGCAAAGGCAATAGGGCGATCATGCGAACCATCTTTGTGCGCAAGCACAGCACCGATCCCGAAATCCGATGCATCTACCATCAACAAAAGGGGTTTCCGGGGATCGCATGGCGTAAGGCAAGTATTTGAAAGCAACGCCGATTTCAACTGGCGAAAGGCGCGTTCGCATTCCGTCGTCCAGACGAACGGAACACCTTTACGGCGTAAGCGATGAAGCGGAGCTGAAATGGAAGAGGCATTGCGCACATAGCGATGGTAGTAATTTATTATACCCAGCACACTCTGTAGCTGCTTCAAATTCTGCGGCGAAGGCAAGTCTTGTATGGCACGGAGGTGCTCTAGACTGGGATGTATGCCTTGGGCATTGATTACATGTCCCAAATATGGTAAGTCACGAGCAAAAAACACACATTTGTCCTTCCGCAAGCAAAGACCATTTTGACGCAAGACCTGAAATAATGTTCGGAGATTGGCTAAATGTTCTTCTTCCGTCTTTCCAGAGATCACAATATCGTCCAGATAGTTTGCTGCAGTAGGGACCGACGCACAACATTTTGCAGATATTGCTGAAACAATGCAGGGGCGGATGCACACCCGAATGGTAGTCTTTTGAATCGATACAAACCAAGATGCGTGTTAACCACCAAGACTCACTGGGATTCTTCATCCACCGGCATTTGCAAGTACGCATCTGCTAGGTTCAATTTTGAAAAATATTTACCCGGGCACAGTTTGTCAAAAAGATCTTCCGGGCGGTGTAAAGGAAAAGTTGAAATCACTAATTGTGGATTCACTGTTGCCTTGAAGTCCACACAAAGTCTCAATTTTCCGGAAGGTTTTGGCAAAATTACTAAGGGTGATGCCCAGAGAGAAGCCTGCACACGTTCAATCACACCTTGTGACTCCAAATCGTGTAACGTTCTTGCGACCTCATCACGCAATGCGTGGGGAACATTGCGCGCTCTGAAAAATTTCGGTTGCGCGTTTACTTTCAGGTCCAAATGTGCTTCATAGTTCGTAGCACAACCAAGGTCCGGTGCAAAAATGTCTGCAAACTCTTCACATAGAGGAGAAACACTGGCGGAAGGCACAGTCTGTTTCACTGAGATGACCTGATTTACTATAGACAAGTTAAACAACTGAAATAAATCTAAACCAAACAAGTTCACTGCAGAAGAAGAACGAAGGACGTAAAATGACACAAGTTTTGTTTGTCCCTTGTATGTTGCAAGAAGGCTGCACTGTCCTAACACAGGGATATTCTGACCGGAATAACTATGTAACTTAACATTTGCGGCACGCAACGGAGGTGTGCCCAGTTGTTTGTACGTGTCGTGATTTATGAGTGAAACTGCAGCTCCTGTATCGAGCTGGAATGGTATCACGTTGCCATGAATGTCCAAGTCTACAAAAAGTCTATTGTCCTGCTGACGACAAGAGCGACTGTCTCGTGCAATTTGAACAGACACTGGTACAGAATCACTTGCTAGTTGACGTGATTTCCAGCGACGTCGACGCACACTTTTTGTGGGATGCACACAGTCACTGTTAGAGAGAGTGGCACTGGGCGGAGTGGAATTAACTACATGAATGTCCATGGGCGAAGGTTCACGAGCCTGAGTATTCCTGGTTCGATTCCCGCGCGAAGCAAAGGGCCTGGAATTGTTGTGTGTGTCCGATCTGAGCTTTTTCTGGCAAACACTCTGAACATGTCCTTTTTTATTACAGAAAAAGCAAATAGCTTGGCGTGACAGGCAGTTCTCATGCGAATGTCTGGTTGCACACCGCGGGCATGATTTTAGCACTGCATTTGCTTGCTGCCGCGGGGCACGTGGTTGAGAGCTTGGCGGCAGCTGAGCGGACGAGCGCGAGGGCTGTTTACTGTTCCGTGCAGCTCGCCCGGCGGGCCGGTTAACGTGACACACAGCTGGGGAAGTTTCAAATGATTCTTTGAGCAAAGTCAAGTGTGTCTTGCCTATCCAATATGTCTATCACTTGTTGAAGGGAGGAATTGACTAGTTTCAAAATCTGTTCCCTTACACGAACATCAGAAACGTTCTGTGCAATTGCATCACGTACCATAGTATCTGAATAAGGGAGGCCACATTCACACTCAAAAGCACAATCCCTTGTAAGGCCTTGCAAAGTTGCAACCCACTCCCGATTAGTTTGACCGGCTGTACGTTTTGTACGAAAGAACGTATACCTTTTTGCAACTACATTGACCGATTCCTTGAAATATGCATCTAATGCAGACAAAATTTCTTTGTAGGACAGAGTTGCTACGTCGCGTCGGGGAAACAATTTCACTGTCACACGGTACGTCTGGACGCCGGCACATGATAATAAGTGAGGCTGCCGCTCATTACCTTGAATTCTGTAGGCGGCGAGATGGAATCCAAATTGCCGTGACCACTCCGTCCAGCTTTCCAGTGCCGCATCAAACGGACGAAAAGGTGGTGCAACTGCGTGTTGTGGCTGCGGTAGCGGTGGAGTGGTGGCCGCCGCATCGGTTTGCATTGCACTTTGACCCTGGACGAGCTGTGCAAGGGCATCCAATAAGGCCTGCGTCTGCTGATTCTGCAAGCGATAAAATTCGGACAGTACATCTGGAGATTGTGGTGAAGCCATGACAAGTAAATTAGAGCAATACAACCGTTAAATCTTCGTCGCCAATTTGTAGTGTTGGCAGAAGAGCCAACACTGTTTTTCTAGAGGAGGTCGAAATGCACGCGTTTAATTACACGCTGACTGGCGTGAGGTCTGGAACAGGACAATATCTTGAGAATTGCAAATAAAGTAAGTAGTTGATATAATACTTAACTTTAATCCACAATTGTAGAGCATCTCTCGTGACGGTACATGTTATAACCACAATATATATAGCAAAGGATTATGGCGCCTTGCTAGGTCGTAGCAATTGACGTAGCTGAAGGCTATGCTAACTATCGTCTCGGCAAATGAGAGCGTATCGGTCAGTGTAGCTTCGCTAGCAAAGTCGGCTGTACAACTGGGGCGAGTGCCAGGACGTCTCTCTAGACCTGCCGTGTGGTGGCGCTCGGTCTGCTATCACTGACAGTGGCGACACGCGGGTCCGACGTATACTAATGGACCGCGGCCGATTTAAAGGCTACCACCTAGCAAGTGTGGTGTCTAGCGGTGACACCACAGTCAGGAACGTAGTTGTGTTGCCGACTGTCGCTTACGACCGCAAATGTGTGGGAATCAACGCCCCAAGGGAAGAGGTGGTTTCATTGATGACCTTTATGCCACATCCTGAGAGCTCTTTGTTTCGAGCGGTTCTGACCTCCGTCGTTGAGGCCTCAAGAGAAGGAACGAGGGGTGTGATGACCTTCCGACCGTGTGAAACGTCCACGGTGGCGTTGGGCAGAATTGTGGAGAAATTTGGTGCCAATGTGACTTCACTAGTCCACCTTACACCTCACGTGAACTTCCGAGCTATGGCGCTTCTTCGTATACATCGACATCTTGCTGTCTGAAGTGTCGCCGAGCCCGACGGTGACTTCGCAGCGCTTCGCGGGTTGCACCGTTACAGAGGAAGTTCAAATGGCTCTGAGCACTATGGGACTTAACATCTATGGTCATCAGTGCCCTAGAACTTAGAACTACTTAAACCTAACTAACCTAAGGACATCACACGACACCCAGTCATCACGAGGCAGAGAAAATCCCTGACCCCGCCGGTACAGAGGAAGGTTGCAGGCAGCTTTGAGCCTAATTACAAACGTGTAAGTCGCAGTGGGAGATCATCACGGGTTTTCGAAAATGTGATACTTTTTTGCAGTGTAGGAAAACAACTTACGATCGGAAGACAGATATTTGACCGGGCCAGCAAAATCAGTTCAGGCCTTAACTCTTAACTCGCCAGCGAAAGTTGGCTCCGACACTCTATTTTTGTCGTGCGGAAAGTGGTTCGCACGTAAACGTAGCAAGTAACCGATGCGGGACGCCTCTCGCGGCGCAACACCTGCAGCCCTTTCCACCCGACACGTAGCGGAGGCCGTTAACGTCGCCGCAGCCGAGATTTACGGCCCGTCACTCCTCCCGTGCTGCCGCCACAGGCCGCCGCATGGAAGCCGGCGTTGCGCAATCCATCAGTTGGCGGCCGGAAATATCCCACTCTAGCCTGCCTACGAGCTCCTGCTTAGCCAGCCGACGACAATCACATCACTGGCCTCTAACTGCACTGCGCTTCTGCCGCTTCCTTAAGCCCGTCTCACACGGAGCAAGATTCGCTGTTAGTTTCCTTGGCTGGCTCGCTCGACGGCTACTTTGCGATCTCCGTCGTCTGCTAGCAGGCTACCTTGCTGGGAACCTTGTAAGATTTCCAGGATAGGTCCGGTGCTATTTTTCTTGTAAGGCTCCCTGCGTGTTACTTGCGTTGGCCAATCATGAGACGCTTCGTTTGTTACGTCAGACATGGAAAGCTTGGGCGGGAAGCCTTTGTTGATAGTCGCTTTTCTGCTGTTGTGAGGTGCGGTAGGAAGTTCTTATAATTATTAAATAATGGCACCGCAGTGGTCCAAGGAAGCGACTGAAGCATTGATACGTACTTATAAGGAAGAACAGTGTCTGTACGTCGTGAAAAGCGCAAACTATTATAATAAACACTTGCGTGCAGAAGCACTCGAAAGAGTTACAAGTGCCGTGTGTCTTGTTCGATCAAATACGACGAGCAAGGAGTGCTATAGCAAAATGCACAATTTACGTACTCAATTTAAAGTGGAGTACGCCAAAGTAAAATCATCGAAAAGCAGTGGTGCTGAGATGAACGACTTAAGTACAAAACTATGAATTTTGTGTTGAATGTAGAAACCTACTACTTGCAAACATCGGCCACATTTAAGATTATTTCCTAGAAATATCACACTGAATATTCACCCGATTTTTGAAAGCACACAACAGTTATGCGAACTAACCTCAACTCTTTATGAAGCGTTTCTCCTCTTAATCGTTTTTCGTCCATTCTTTCTTTGTTCTTCTCTCATTAGCATGCATTTCTGCATCGTTTAGTGCCAAAACAGCTAATAACGCCAGTTTGCTCTGAACATATGTACTTGAAGCAGCCATCTTCGTTCGATACAACATTCAGCCGACCACAACACAACTAGCTGCCGATCTTGCACTGTGGGAGAGCTTCGGCATGGACGATAGCCGGCTCCTTTCCCTGCAAGCCGGCAGGCATGCGCGCCATCTCGCAAACTTGCGGCGAACCTTGCTCCGTGTGAGACGGGCTTTAACTCTGAAAGCACCAGTTACTGCTTTATGCTTCTTCAGGACTACTGACCGTGCAGTGTCGAAAGTTGCTGTGACTACGACGACTATCAGAACTATTTCCTCACATTCTTAGTCGCAAGTGTACTGCAAAGATACCAAGCAATCGATTACTGAAGTTATCATACATAGTCTTTGAGCAACTGAGTAGGGTGTCTCAAAGGAGACACTAGCAAGTTGTAGGTCTAACCAAAGAAAAGCGAACGCGGAAGAGTTTCTGTGAAGTTCGGGAGGTAGTAGACGAGGTACTGGCGGAAGTGAAGCTATGAGGACGGATCTGAGTCGCTCTTGGGTAACTCAGTTGATGGAGCACTTGCCTGAAAGGCAAAGGTATCGAGTTCGAGTCTCAGACCGGTACACAGTTTTAGTTTGCCAGAAAATTTCACACAAGGAGAATATCTGTTGAGACTGGTTCGGGGTGGGGCTGCTTTTAAAACATCGATACATCAAAGATATTTTTTCAGCGGTATATCGATAATTAGATATTGAAATGATAAAATCGAGTGCCCGTTTTTTATTTTATATTATATTTTCTTCGCAATTTTCGGTAAATATTTGAAAATGATCTTTTGTAGTTGTAGTAGAACATAATTTTACTTTCACTGTGTGAAGGAGTCTTACTGCTTTTTGAGCTTTCATGACGTCCAGTCTTCCTCTTTTCCACTTTGACTGTGTGAAGCAAATGTGGGTGGCACAAAGAAGTCCGACTGCACTGCAGGGGGGGGGGGGGGGGGGGCTGTGTGAATGGAATAACAAGATTTCCAATATGAAGAAACAGCACACAAGTTCCGTTAAAGAACGACTTTTATCGCAACAAGTGTGCTATTTTTTCGCATCAGCATTCTTCAAAAACAGTTGCTGAAAATGATGAAAAAAAAAATAAGATTCGTCTTTGCGGTGGACAGAGACGTGTGAGAGGAAATGATGACCTATCAGGTACTCAGTGCTAACAACAGAGACTGCAACGTTTAACTGCAACTCGCAATTTTGACACTACAACCGTTGTGCCCTTGCCTTTACAGAAATGAAAAAACAGAGAAGTTGACATGAAGTGTTCCGGATAAATCCAATATGTCACTAGACGGAACGACGAAACCACCGGACACATTTAGTGTGGCACTTACACGCAGTTACCATTGTTAGCAAAGTGGTTATAACCAAGCGTGAATGTTCGTTATTTTCCTTTCAGTGTTTGCTCTTAGGGGGATGTACAGAATATCTGATAACAAATCATTACTTAAATATACGGCTCTAAAACTGCCCATATATTGATAACGTGCAGCCGATATTTTTATAGGCCATTACGTCGATATTTTTCCGTCGATATAGCAATATATCGATACTTTTTGATATATCTAGGGCCAGTACTAATATTCTTTTGAATATCGATGTATCGGATTCCCTATATTTTTACAAATGTCAATAGTCCCAGTTCGTGCCGCGCTGTCACATATCCGAAAACCCCGCAGCCGCTGCTCTGAGAAGCCGGCGTCCCTGCGCCGGTGGCAGTCAGTTTGCATGCAAAACCTGCGGCGCTTTCTAAGCGTCCTTGGCGCGCCGCCATTCCGTTACCCAATGCGACACCGACAGCGATCTCCCGTGAGGCAACACCTGGACGCCGCGCCGGCCCGGGTCGCCGTATAAGGTTGTCGCCCTGCAAGATGGCCGTCTGTCGCCATCCGACGCCGCGCCAGTGGATTCTTGAGTGGCAGCGCCAGCGAACTGCAGGTCGGATCCGCACCGGCACATCCTTGGGCAGTCGCAGGTGAAAACAGCTCGGCCGAGAGCGAATTCCGACGCGTCTGTCCCGCTTGCCAAGATCCTCGCGTGCCAGCGCTGCTGCGTGACGACTTCTGTCGCGATTCTTACCTAACAGCCGATCCGGCAGTTCGAAGACAAAATGGCGCTTTGGGCCGAAACCAAGGAAGGTCTTGGGATAACTGCAGGGAAATTCTCTTAGCAGTCAAATAAAAACCGAACACTCGCCACGACAGGGTCATGGAATGGTTCCATTCATAATGACCACAACGTTATGACATTTCCCATTTGGAGAGGAGACGATCAATTCCTGTTTCGTAGAACGCGGTCGGCCACTGACGGATCCACTCTTGCACATCCGTATCCCACTGAAACCGGCGTCCGTGCATGTCTTTCTTCAGGTGGCCAACGTTGTGAAAATCGGGTGGTGAAAGATCGCGGGCTGTACGTAGAATGTTGCAGTGTTTCCCAACCAGATCGTTCAAGCGTAGCCTACATCTGTTTGTTAGTTTGATTGGGCGTTATCGTGCAACAGGGTGATTCCGTCCGACAGCATTCCTGGACGTTTTGACTTAATGCTGCTGCGCTCAAGGAACGCGACGAGTGGAGGGTCTCTTCAGACGAAGAAAAAGGTCATTGTGACCTCACCGGATATCGTTGACGGGAGAGATGCGGGATGTTTACGCTCCTAGCTTTGTAGTTTGCCCTCAGGCTCGAAAGTGTGGCACTACGTTTCGTCCGCTGTGACGATAAGGGACAAAAACGCATGCTCTTCCTTGTTGTACCATAGCAGGTCACTCAAACCAGACGCCATTCTGTCCGTATTTTGTCCCTCCATCAAGCGTTGCGGCCCCCACTGCGCGCAAATTCGGCTGTTATACAGGTGGTCTTCAGCGATGGCTTGCACGAAGCCATAGCTAATATCGATCTGAACGCGAATTTCATCCTCCGGTCCTCGTCGGTCTTTCCGGAATGGCCTTCAGTCCACCCCATCACATTAAGACTAATGATTTGATGAGCCTGTCGTGGGCGTGGATCGTCTTGCAGTAATGTGCGCCCTTCCCGGCAGAGCTGAGGAACATCATCGGCACACTCGGTTGTTCGGTTGTTCTAGCCTGAGAAGTCGGCAGTGGCGGAACACTGCCTTAACGAAGGACACAGGATGATGTATGAAAAGACACAATTGATCTCTTCTGCTTCTCGCAGTTGAGAATGTGTTCTTAAGGAATCTATTGAAATTAGATAATCAAGTAATATTATTAACAGGGATAAAGGTTTTCCTCTAAGTAAGATATGGAATCCGATTTTGTGCGACATTAAACAACGGTCTTCTTTTCGATCATTGGATTCTTCCAACTAGTGCTGTTGCGATTTATCGTTTCTGCCGTCTTCTCCCACCGGCGCGCTGCGCGTCTACCTGCCGCCGGGAGGCGCTGCCCATCATCTCGCGCACGCGCAGCGCTCTGTCCGTGGTGTATAACGGTTTCCGTCGTTGTGGCTGGAATTCAGTTCCGGCGAGGCAGTGCACAGCATTAACTCACCTGAAGATGGCGGCCAGCTGGTCCGCCGAAATATTGTGTCTGGACGACGATATGACCCGGCTGCACACCCGTGAAGGATATCAGGAATGATCTTCGTTTTTAGCCAGTTGTTGTGTATTCTTCCTTGTCTGTACCGCATATCCAGCAAGTGCATGAGCCTAGCATGTAAGATACTTCCACCATATTTCCAGCACTCAGCAGAAATCCCATACTTCCTGTTACTTTTCTGTTTGAGATATTGATGGCGTCGATAATCTCCTCACGACGGATGTTGTCTAATCCGTGAGGTTATTCAGTATATTTCTCTTCCTCGGACTACTTAAGTAACGTATTTGTAGCTAACAGGGGGAGGTCACGACATTGGGGTCACAAATTTACTTCAGGCTTTGCGCATCTTTAGAACGCCATTAAAACAACATAATGTGCAAGTAGTAAGATGCACTACTATGGATGTTAGATTCGTGGTTGTCAAGAGTTCGAGCTAGGAAGACAAACGTGTACAAGGCGACGGTTCGACTGCCCGCTCAAAATTAATTATTAATCTATTTTTTCCCACTGGTAATATCATTTAATGTATATGACAGTTAAGAGGTAATATAATTAAAGGAAACTACGTGTAGTTGCATGAAGTGTTAGTGAATTTCATGTCGACTACAAAGTATTTTTAATTAAATTTAATTATTAGAACAATCGTTTTTGTAAGTATCGGCAAGTGAATGAAGTTTTCCCGAAAATGTATGCCTGTCGTGATTTGCGAAATCCCTTATACATGCAACCTGGTCAGGTACCCGGAACTACTTTGCACCTCGATGCTTCGAGCTGCAGACACAGAGGCAGGCCCCATGTGGCAGTTAACCTGTGTAACGGTGACACGTTTCTAATGTAGCAAGAACAAATAGTATAGGTGCAAATTTTTTGAATATCACGGAGTTTACACTTGTGCTACAAAAATGAAGGTTTGAGTGGGAATGGAACCGGCGGCTCATACACGATCGTGTTACGAAGCTCGAACGCTAATCACTTTTCAGCGCCAAACTCTAACGTCCAACGCCTATGCTCAGATACATCCATTACATAATAGACGCGTAAAACTTCTCTTAGGGTTTTCTCGGAATTGCCAGAGTAGTGCACCTTACTGCTTGCACATTATGTTGTTTTAGTGGACTACTAAAGGCGTACAAAGTTTGAAGTAAATCTGTGATCCAACGTCGTGGCCTTCCCTTGTAAGACTTTTTAACAGACCTTGGAAATTCTCTGCGACTGCGTCTATTCTTCTGGAAGTTCAGCACTACACTCTCCACTGTTAGCTTCTGCTGGAGAAACTCAAGTGGAAGTAAACATCGTAGAAGTAGTTTGTTTTTATACAGACTCATGAAGCCGCAATTTAACGATCACTAAAGAAGTTTGCGCTTAATCAGGTTTCGTTTCGACTGTGGAGTGAAAGAATAAAGTTGCGTATCGTCCCTAGCAATTATCTTCAGCTGAAATGAACTTCTTCCCGTTTGTTAATAACGGAGAAGTTAACCGAAGAATCTTCTGCTTGGTTTTATGTTCCTGTATGTTTGCTAAACACCTAACTGTAGTTTGTAATGTAGCAGCTACCCTCTTCTATACGGGGCTGCCTGCCTGTGACCGTCAGGAGTTTACGTAATGAACGAGGCGGATGAGACACCCAGACTCACCCCCAGACATAGGGGACCTAAGTGGTCAACAGTGCGGAGTCTGTGGAGCCGACCAGAGACAGCTGCAGTGCTTCGCTGTTATGTCACCGTGTGCTTGCGCACGGCAAACGTTTTTTCAAGCATCGGGTGGTTATACGAGGGCTGCTCGGAAAGTAAGGTCTGGTCGGTCGCGAAATCGAAACAACAGTGAAAATCCGATGAAGCTTTGCAGAGATACGATGGGCGGTGTCTCTAGTATGCCCGTCGATCGCGACACGTCACTCTTTTCAGTTCTGTGCGCACAATGAGCAAGTAAATAGTGTCTCCCACCAAGTATGAGAACATGGTAAAAGATTTCGTCTGATGTCATGCAGTCCACGTGACATAATTGGCATGCATTTCCTACTTCACGACAATTCTCAGCCGCATGCTACAGGATCCGGTTACCCGAATACTTGCAACAGCAGTAAGAATTAAGGACATTCCTACATTCCTTGGCCTTGTTAACAGAACTGTAACCTTTGTTTACAAATCAGTGGAGGCATTTTTGAAATTCTACTATAATTGAAGTAATTGGGTTAATGTTGTTGTCCATTGGTAAGAAAGAATTAAAATTTGTTTATGTTACTTTTAGTCCTCACATTAGAAAAAGTGTTTCCATCGTCCTATGTAACCTCGTAGTTTTTGTTAGTTTAATTAACCTTCAGACAGAGAAAACTCTCTCTACCGGTTTAAAAAATCCTCATGACTTTCACCCTGCATGAACTATCTAAAAGACAATCACACAAGCTCGTAGTAAAAAAAAAAAATCAGTATTATGCAAACTAAGCCTCAATACTAAAACAACGTAACTACACGATAAAACTTTTCGGCTTACCAGAAGAAAGAATCTCGTTTTTCTCCAAAACTAACACGAAAATAACAGCAGCACTTTTGTACCACGTTCGTTCACAAAAGAGATTCCTCATAGTTAGCGGGAGCTGCTTACTAGCGGCGCATTTGTGAAATAGGCACTGGTCCGTGTCACGCAGTGGTCCAAATATCCCCGACTTGCTCTACCTGTGGGGAAACTACCTACAGGAGAAGCAGGTGTCAGGCTGCAATTCATTGGAGGACTCGTAAGGGAATACAGTTCACTGACGAAAGAAGTGGTTTACAAAACACACGTTTGTTCGACCTAGTATTCTTGAGAATCGCTCGCTAGCATAAGTAGAGGAGACAGAGAACATTCAAAGAAGAGCGACGCCTTCCGTCAGGGATTCATACACCAACAGCGACAAGCGTGGCGCTGTCCACCACATCGCCTACAAGACTAGTGATAAAAGTCAGGGAGCGTACGAGCCACGAAGAGTCAGACTTTTCCGCTCATACACACCTCGCAAAATTATCACGACGTAAAAATGTGAGAAATTTGAGCTTATTGTAAAGTCAGCGCCGGCACGCCAGACGGGAACGACAGGGAAGAGAAGGCTGTGAGGAGAGGTCATCCGATCGCACGCTGACCGACCTCTCTGCAGGACGACAGTGGGACAGCAGCGGCCCCTGCACAAAGACGACATAATCGCCGCGCTCGACAGGTGGCAGCCCACTTCGATAACAGCTTAAACGTTAGCCACTTCGTTAGCCGATGCATCGTAGCCTCCTCATTAGCACTACCTACGTAGCAGAGGTAGAGATCAGCAGTAACTGCAGTTCAGTTGACAGACTTTTGTTAGAAACGATCGCTAGGACCAGAAGTGATACTTGTGTTTGTCTGTTCTGAAGAAGACTGATTATTTTGCACGACGCCCTTTGCTTGCGACTCATCTGTGTAATTCCACTTGTGGACTCAAGAATTCTCAGATCAAAGCTAAGTGTCTGTACTTGTCTTGTTGCAATAAAACTCATTAATACGAGTTGTTTGATTGTTTGTCTAGCGAACCGACTAAGCAGGATTCCTAGACACAACACTTCCTACGTAACATTCGAGAATGGGGCAGGAGAGGTGCAAAACGACCGTTTCTGTAAATATCGTGAGCCGCTTATCGCCAGGTGACCTACGGTGTATACAAGTTGTCAGCAGGCTGTTTAGGTTTTTATGTTGGCAACGCCACGTAGCAGTCTGTATGAGAATCACTAACTGAGCTGTGTCCAATCTGTGGCTGGTTGGGATTGCTGGAATATTTGCTATTGTAGCGTTGCGCAGTTGGAGGTGAGCCGCCAGCAGTGGTGGATGTTGGGAGAGAGATGGCAGAGTTCTGAGAGCGGACGATCTGGACGTGTGTCCGTCAGAAAAAGGAAATTTGTAAGACTGGATGTCATGAACAAATATATATATATATAAACATTTGAACACTATAACACTATTAAGGTAAATACATTGTTTGTTCTCCATCAAAATCTTTCATTTGCTAACTATGCCTATCAGTAGTTAGTGCCTTCAGTAGTTAGAATCTTTTATTTACCTGGCAGTATTGGCGCTCGCTGTATTGCAGTAGTTAGAGTAACGAAGATTTTTGTGAGGTAAGTGATTCATGAAAGGTATAGGTTATTGTTAGTCAGGGCCATTCTTTTGTAGGGATTATTGAAAGTCAGATTGTGTTGCGCTAAAAATATTGTCAGATTAGTGTTGATCAGAATAAGTAAAGAGAGAAATGCCTGAGTATGTTCAGTTATGCTCAGCTGTTTGAAAATCAAATAACGTAGAGGTTTTCCAGCATTGTCATTTGTAAATTTTTTCTAAGGGGATGTTTCAAAGTATAGCTAAGAGGTGCACTGCGCGCAGGTAAGCTCTCGCTTCCGATACGCACCCTGGGGACTTGAGATCTTTAACTCAGTTTAGTCCATAGTCTTGGTTTATAAAATCGACTCCAGTTTACGTACTATCACGCATATCCATAATAATAAGAGAAAATTAACGGTTTAGATACAAGGTGTAGATAAGACATACACAAGAATACTGTACCAGTCCTTAGCGGAAGAGGGGAGAGGTTCACAACGTAAAACAGCGCATTACTGCCCAGTCGCATGATGAACGAACTCACGCGACTACCTTACTGATGCTGGACTTTCAGTTCCGACAAAGATTCGAACCAGCTACCTCCGGGTCGAGAGGCGTCGCACGGAGGTGCGCTCGCGACCTCTGCTACGGAGGCTGGGCCTGCTAGGTAGTTATGTTAAAATGTTTCATGAATTCCTCATCAGGCTCATTTGAATTTCGCCCGATACGGCAGCGTGCAACGCCGGTGGCAGCGGCGAGAGGTTCGCGGCGCGCCGTTCGGGTCGGCTGGCCGCCACAGGAAGTCGGAAAGGCCAGCCGGGCAGCCAGCGAGCGAGAGGGGGCGTGGGTGTGGGTGGGTGGGTGTGGGTGGGCGCTAGCTGGCCCGGCCTTGGACCGCCGGGCCGCGCCGCTCCGGCTGTGCAGAGAGCGGCGGCAGGTTGCCTGGGTGCCGCAGTCAGTTGTTACGGTGTGGGTCGCAGATGATGCTCTCACTTGCCGTGCAGTAAACCTCTCACTAGATCCAGGTACGCTGCAAAATGATGAGGACAGGATATCTCTTTCGTGCAAAAAAACGAAGACGATGAAATTAGAGACGTCCTCCACCTCAGTACTAAAAAAAAAAAAAAATCGTTAAATTTCGGTTACGCGATGAACTCTATAAATTTTAAATACCTAGGGAGTACAGTTACGGACAACTTGAACTGGAGCAATCACAGAAAATGTTGGTGGAACACCAACCAGAGACTGCATTTTGTGAGGTTTCTAGTCTATGTTTTTGTGTTCAGTGAAAGTTCTGTGATCTCTCTTTTTGTTCGACGGGGCATACTTCATATTTGTAAACTGGGTATTTCTCAAACGGAAGTCTTAGATAGTCGCTGTGTCACGCCGCAGCGGTTCAGAGTACAAGCAGTGTGACCTTTGCTTGTCGTTGCCGGCGGAGCTATTCGGTGAGAACTAAATGAGAGTTGAGTGTCGGCCACGCAGTTGAGCGGCCTGGAAATAACTAGCAGAACACGGAGAGAGGATGTTGCTTTTTGGAAATACGATTCTGTAAAGAATGATTTGGGAAGCGCGAAGATATTCAGGCAATGTTGTCGCTGCATTGATTCCTTGCGCTTATGAGTTTGGAATGAGCAAATTTTTAGCATGATTTTTCTTTATTGGTTTGAGTCAGTTAATTTCATTGCCGAGACGTGAATAAGCAAAATTATCTGCTTGCTTGGCTCGCACTCGGAGTTACAGTTTCACCACACCTTTACCATTCCAGTAACGCATTATATGGCAGAGTAATACTTTTTAATCAGAAATGAATTTTGTAAAGAATGTTGTAATTGTTAAGAAATGAGTCTCATAATTCACACTACAGTTTTTGAATGGCAGTGTCTTCATCATGCGGTAAATTCAGCTTCTACCACCACACTCTTACGGAAGTTTTATTTTCTAATTGTGGTTTGTCGCACTGCACGTAGCGAAACACAGTTGCTCAGAACATAAAGCATGATGCGCTCAGTGTCGTAGCTGCTTTTCCGTACGCCGAACTCAGCTAAGGTTTTTTTCTTTACTTTAACTGGTTTCCTGTAGCGCTGCACTTACATTTTCACCACTTTCCAGCAGTACAGAGCCTGCGTTGCAACAAAGTAGGCCTAAGTCATCAAAATTTGTTATGGAAAGTTTAAAATCACAGTTAGGGCACAGATCAGTAATAGTTAAGTGTTGCCTTTTTAAATTATCTTGTGGGTCAGTTTGGGTAAACTTCAGTTCAGATTTCATTTCTTATGCTGGCATTTTCACTCTTGCAGTGCAGTTTCACACTCGGGTGTCTATCATCTAATGTTTGCAATTTTATTTAGTCAGTCTGCGTACATAAATTTAAAGGGCATGGAAGCATATTGCACAGTTATTCTTTCACAGTTCAGCCTGCAATTTTATGCAGGCTCCTTATTCTGTTAGTTTCCTGTGTGTGAATTTCAAGGCATCAACTATGTAGCACCGCTCAGTGCACTGTACAATACAGAATTTCAGACGATAACTTATTTAGTATACAGTTTTAGAATTTCTAATTATTTTTTTGGTAAAAGTCATTTACAGTACAATTACACTGTTTCTGATGGATTTGGCGACTGTTTTTTTATCAGATAGCGTTTATGTAAGTACACTGCTTGCATTGTTCAAGTTCACTATACAACAAAGACACATATGAAAGTAAGCAGTAGAAAATCAGTTTACACACACATACACAACAAACAAATAGTAATAAAAACAAAATAGTTACAATTTTTTTTGGCAGAACTCTTAGAAGATCAAACGGATCCACTAAAGAGACTGCATTACACTATGCTTGTACGTACTCTGCTAGAGTTTTGATGTGTGGTATGGAATCTTTACCAGAAAAGATCGACGGCGGACATAAAGAAAAGTTCATAGAAGGCAGCTCGTTTTGTATTATCACGAAACAGGGCGGAGGGTGTTACGGATGTGATACGCGAGTCGGAGTGGCAATCGTTAAAACCGTGGCGTTTTTCGTTGCGAGGAGATCTTTTCAGAAAATTTCGGTTACTAGCTTTCTCCTCCGAATTCGAAAATATTTTATTGACTCCCAGCTACATGGCAAAAGCTTAGGTGTTCGTTTTTACCGTGTGTTATTAGAGATCACAACGGCCGAGAAACAATCTGATGTGGTTCTGTGAGCCTTCTGAATGGTCACCGTAGATGTAGATGTGGACCTGTTCTGTTCCAGTTGCGACTAGATCAAGGTAAAAGTGGCAGAATGCGACCAACACTTCTCTCACGTTGTTCTATCTATATCACGGTTATGGGATGTAGGATGTTTGGGACTCCTTCACAATATGCAGGATGGAAAAAAAATAACCTGATGGTAAACTCAGAGTAGGACAGGGACATCAAATAGGGCAGAAATCTCCAGATAATCGTAGGTCGTAAGTGCACCTTTGTGGATCTACGGGCATAAAACGACAGCCAATCAGCGACGATCGTGCGGAAGTTGGTGCACCTTGTCCCAGCTAATATGTGTTACGCTGAAGAGTACACTCACTGAGTTGTTAGGTGAAATAATGGTTCAGCTGAACAGCCAAGCAAACTGTAGATTCCTATCCATGGTTCGTTATATTAAACGCGAGTTTTCTGTGATGTTTACTGAGTAAAATTTTACTACTAAATCAACTAGGCTAGAAATGCCGTATTCTCATTACGTTGTTAAGATAATAAGCTCTATTGCAGAAAGAGCAGTACAGTAAGACAGTCGACTTGTGGTACGGTGGGGTGCAATGTTGTTAATAATGAAAGCTTAAGTCTACATGTCTCAGTTTGTTGCAATATACAGAAAGCGTGAATAAACTTGAATTCTACAACAGATCAGCAAGGCGCGGTTCTCACTTAGGCGATACGATACGTGATCCGACACGTTGCAATAAAGGTCGCACGACTGACGGTTATTGGTGCGACCGTCGTTTCCTCACAGTAATCCTACAACAAGCAACAAGACACAGCAGGCGGAGATAGTCTCGCGTATGGCTCATTGCTGCAAGCCTCATCGCAGAGACTCCAAAGAGTTATGGCTCTCCTTCTAGCCTTAAGTACAGTCTCTGTATGTTAGCTACATTTGCTGTACAGCACTGTATGACCTAAGACGCACCAAACATAAACTGGCCACCTAATGCATTTTTACCGAAAACTTTTCAAGATACTTTGTGTTTCATTTAATTGCGAAGTATCACAATAACTATGGGGAATAGTGAAAAGGGAACCAGTTAATTATATCAGACTAACAAGAAAATTCAGTTATTTTTACCGGCCAGTTTTCCCAAAATGGAACGAGGAAGACTGCTTCGCGCAAGAAATGTGTGAAACCAATTTTATGGGCAGTTTTTATCTCGGATCACAATCTTTTACTGCAAATAGTCAAAATTCCTGAATCCAACATCTAAGCGCAACAACCACAGCATAACACAGGAGCAGCTTAGTCGGAGAAAACAACAGTGCTTGCTTGCTTCGCTTACAAGGCAAGCTCCCGCGCGCTCGTCTCTTATTGGCTGACGTTTTATGGCCGTAGTTTCACAAAGAACTGTTTCCGACCAAGGTTACTCAGAAAATTTCTCTCGATTCGCCGTACCCTTACCTACTTTGACATTATCAGGTAATGTTTGTCCAGCCTGTATACAAACAAACATCCTCTAAATTTACCAAACCATTTGGCACGATACAGTCGTCGTACATCAAACGATTATTAATTAAACTTATCTCGTATGCAACAAATTCTGAGAAAGCTGTTGTAAACACTTTAGATTTCTCTGCTGAGACTGTCTTCTTATACGTTCTAACAAACAGATAGCGAGCAATGTGACGTAATGATGGAGACACTTGACTCGTATTTGTAAAATTTCAGTCGCTCTGTTTTCTTATAGTTTCATCTGACAAACTGAAATATACTTGTACATTGCATGCCAAGTAAGGTCTACTCCCCCCTCCTCCTCCCCCCCCCCCCCCTCCTCACTACAAACAATTCAAGATAGCGGAACGAGGATTTCGGTAAGTTGTAGCACACAGAGAAGCTAGCGTTTTTCTGTTTTATAGATGTTGACGAATTTCCTTTGATATGATTAAGCTGAAACAATTGTAGCTGAAACTTTCTAGCAGATTAAAACTCTGTGACCTTGACGTAGAATGCTTTAACTGACTGAGCCATTTTCCAACTTTCCAAACATTACAGATGTTTTCCTGACTACCTTGCGGGACTAGGTCTCCTGGAAGAAAGGAAAGCGCAAACTGAAAGTTCCATTCTTGAAACAGTACCCTAGACTGTGGCTAAGCCAATTCTCCGCAGTATCCTTTCTTCCAGGAGTGCCGGCATCAAAGCGAACGCAGGGGCATTTAAGACTACCGCCACAGACCAACTTTCGTTCTGTTACAGTATGTCTACTTGCCAGCTGAGACGAAACAGCTGTGTGTCAATGATGTGGCCTTTACATTTAAAACATTTCCTCCTCATTTTGATTACACCATTACGCGAACTCACTAAGCTCCTTGAAAATGTATAGTGTTTCGTTATGAAATAGTAGCAGCTTCATTATAGCAGCAGCTTAATTATCTCGTTTCGAGGAAATCTTTGATTCTCATATACTACACAGGAAGATACTTAGGTACATATTTTCACCTGACAGTAACCTTGTTTCCAAGTTTTGAATATAAATACATCTACTATCTCTGGAAATAATTAGACACTTGTGCCCCGGATCGGTTCAACCAAGGAACACTCGCTAATTGCCAGGTTTCAGAAGCAATGGAAGGAAATTAGGGCTGTCGGGTATAAAAACTTAATGGAACGCATTCCTAAGAGATTGAAGGTGTGAAATAGCAAGAGCACACCTTAAGCGTTATCAATTGCAACGAACAGTATTGTTTTCTGGACACTTTGGCCTATGGAGGCAGATGGGAGCATCGGCGACAGTCGTAGTTGCTGTGGTTGTTGTTTTTCTGCTGCTGCTACCATGGTCTTCAGTTCGAAGACTGATTTCATGTTGCTCTCCACGTTAATCTATGTTGTACATGGCTATTCATCTGTGCGTAGCTACCAGAACCAGCGTGCATTTGAACCTGCTTACACTACTCCACTACTCACGTTTCTGTCCCTCTCTCTCAACACAATTGCAACGAACATAACTGATTCGCCAAAATGAGCAATGGATCCTCCTACAGTGCGGATGCACAAGTACGTCCGATCTTCTGTGGGAACGCCGGCCGCGGTGGCCGTACGGTTCTAGGCACTGCAGTCCGGAACCGCGGGACTGCTACGGTCGCAGGTTCGAATCCTGCCTCGGGCAGTGTTATGTCCTAAGCTTAGTTAGGTTTAAGTAGTTCTAAGTTCTAGGGGACTGATGACCTAAGATGTTGAGTCCCATAGTGCTCAGAGCCATTTGAACCATTTTTCTGTGGGAACCTCAGAGGAGCGAGCATGTAGGAAGTGGACAGGGAGGGATTGTGGGTAGCTGGCGCTCTGTGAGAACGGGTGTCGGCCAAGAGGCGATCCGTGTTAGTCCGCGCATTTGTGATAACACTGTCCCGGAAGGCGCACCTGCCTAGTAAGCAACAGATCCCGGGTTCGAATCCCCTTCCGGCGCACATTTTCGCTCGTCGCCACTGATTCCGCCTTATGTCCCGATTCAGTTGACATCAGCATCTCCTTCACGTTCCTTTCTCCCCTATCCATCTTCAGTTCACGTATAACAGTTCATTATTGTTTGATGCCTCAGAAGGCGTATTAGAGGCCTCTGCCTTTTCTGCTCAAGTTGAGCCATAAATCTATTTTCTGCTTAATTCGATTCAGTACTTCTTCGTTAGTTACCTAATCTATCTAAATTTCAGTATTTTTATGCAGCACCGTATTTCAAATGATTCTATTCTCTTGTCTGAACTCTACGTCGTTCACATTTCCCTTTCGTGCGAGGGCACACACGAGACAGATAATTTAGAACATACTTGCTGATAGTGAAATTTGTATTCGATGATAATTTTTTCTAGAAACACTTTTCTAGCTACAGCCAATCGTCATTTTATAGCCTCTCTGACTCGAGCGTCGCCAGTTATTTTGTTGCCCAAGTCACGAAACTCATCTATTACTTTTAGTATTTCATTTCCAAACCTATTTCGCTCAGCATCGCCAGATTTGCTTCGACTATCTTCCCTTGCCCTCGTTTTACTTTTGTTGATAATCATCTTGTAGCCTGTTTTCAAGGCACTATTCAATCCGTTAAACTCATATTCCAAGTCCTTTGCCGTATCTGAGAGAATTACAGCGTCATAGACGAACCTCAAAATTTTCATTTTTCACCCTTTACTTTAATTTCCTTTACTGCTTGCTCAGTGTACGGACTGAATAACGCTGGGAAATAGCTACAAATCTCTCTCTCTCTCTCTCTCTCTCTCTCTCTCTCTCTCTCCAGCCGCCCGATGTGTCCGTGCTGTTATAGGTGCTTCAGTCTGGAACCGCGCGACCGCTACGGTCGCAGGTTCGAATCCTGCTTCTAAGTTCTAGCGGACTGATGACCTAAGATGTTAACTCCCATAGTGCTCAGAGCCATCTGAATTTCTCTCTCTCTCTCTCTCTCTCTCTCTCTCTCTCTCTCTCTCCCCCCCCCCCCTTCTCCCCCTTCTTAACCGCTACTTCCGTTACATGCCCCCGTGCTCTTGTAGCTGCAGTTTTGTCCCTGTACAACTTGTAGATAACACTTCGCTGCCCGGATTTTATCACTGATTTCATCAGAACTTAAAAGTGTGTTTTCCAGTCATCAGTGTCAAAGGATTGTCCAAGTACTACGCACTTAAGAGAGATTTGGGTTGATTTTGCGCCATTGTATACGTGTACGGTGTGTACGTAACTACATGTGTGTAGTGGTGCTATGGGGGAACCTCTACAACTCACGCCACCCGAGAATACTCGCAAAAGCGAACGGGAGCTTTATGGCGGAGCACGGCGGTATCACGTTTCCCGTTAGTCGGTGTCGGAGCAGCAGGCAGTAAACCGTGCCTTAACGCGCTGCGCCGCGGTAATCGCCAGTACTCGCCCGAGTTAATAGCTCATCACGCGTAACAGGTAGCCGTCAAACACGGCCTCCGCTTGATGGCTTTTATGCGTTGTTAGAGGAATATTACAGCACACCTTGTTGGGTCATTACGCGAACAGAGTTTGTAAATGTTAATTCGATGCAGAAGCATACAGGGCATTTATTTTTTTATTTATTTTTGGTGAAAAAAGTATTCCATAAACTTGTAATCTTTTATGAGTTGTCGTAAGCGTGCAGTTATTTTTTCTGCTACTGAAGGGATTCAGATACCTTCTCTAATACGACATCCGCCATCCTTGTTAATCAGCAAGATGAAATGGAACAGCGTAGGTTTTTAGTTCTAGAATAGCAGTTCTTGATGAGGTCCGCTGCTTGGTGATGTTATGTACCTAGCTTCTCGGTGATAAAAACAATCGCATACATAAAAACAGATCAATGACATTCCGTGAATGAAATATTTATGTAGCTGCATCATCAGCTGCTGTCACAAGCTTTATTAAGTTTCGGACTACGAGGTGTGTGAGAAAAGCATTGCCGCGCGGGATTAGCCGAGCGGTCTAATGCGCTGCAGTCATGGACTGTGTGGCTGGTCCCGGCGGAGGTTCAAATCCTCCCTCGTGCATGGGTGTGTGTGTTTGTCCTTAGAATAATTTAGGTTAAGTAGTGTGTAAGCTTAGGGACTGATGACCTTAGCAGTTAAGTCCTATAAGATTTCACACACATTTGAACGTTTTTTCCAGAAAAGCATTGAGAGCGACGGTGCTGCAACGCTGTGTTGTCTTGCTTGTGTGGACCGCTTTGTTCATCCCTTCCAGATGCTCAGTCAGAGTTTCAGCTCCATTTGGTCACGACGTGATTTTTGAGAACGCCAACAGAGAGGTAGTGTTTTAGTTGTGTTACGAAAATGGAACGGCGAAACTTAGAGCAACGTTATACCATAAAGTTTTAAGGAAACCGCGAATGTGACCTTTGAAAAGTTGAAACATTTCTTAGCAAGAGTACAAGTTTTTCGCTGTCACAAGTCATTTTTGGAAGGCCGAGAACACGTTCAAGATAAACCTCGCTCGGGGAGGCCTTTAACTTCAAAAACTGATGAAAGCGTCGAACGCTTGCGAGCTCTTCTGAGATTTTTCCTCCAAAAAGTCATTTAAAAGCACAGGAAAAGGGTGAATCGAGTGAGATCGGACGTTCGAAAGAAGTGGATGCTGCATCATGACAACGCATCATGTCACACAGCCACTGCCATCACGGATTTTTTTTTCTCAAAAGACATTTTCTGTTGTTCCACCCAACCCCCCTCCCCACCCCCCCACCCCACTCTTATTTCACGTGGTCTGAGTTCTTGCGACTTCTCTTTTCTAGAAACTAAAAATGTCTTAAAAGGATATGATTGTGGGGCTGTGGAGAAGATTTGTTAATGTTATTGAAAAGGCTGTGTATGTAGGATAATAGATTATTTCATTTCACATACTTTGCTGTCAAATGTACCGAGCGATTTAACAACTGAAAATGCTACATCTGCTTTGCTCTGTGAGGGACTGGATGGATTAAACAAAAGGTTTCGAACGCTAGGCATTTTTTATTTAACCGAGGCGTGTGATTGTGTTGATCACAAAATATTGCTGCAGAAGGTGGACCGTTATGGAATACGGGTAGTAGGTAATAATTGGTACACCTCTTACTTTAACAACAGACAGCAAAAGGTCGTTATTCACAGCGCTGAGAATGGCTGTGATGTGGGGTCTGAGTGGGGCAGAGTCAAATGGAGGGTGCCCAGGGATCAGTTCTGGGGCCTGTCCTGTTTCTTATTTATATAAAAGGTATGCTGTCTCGTATTAAAAGTGATTCTAAAATATTTCTGTTTGCTGATGACATTAGGTTAGTAGTAAACGATGTTGTGTGCAACACTGGCTCTGTTTCAAATAGTGCAGTTCAAGACATAAGTGCATGGCTTGTAGAAAATAAATTGAAGTTAAAACACGGTGTAAACATTCATTTTTACAGTTTCTAACACACAACACAGCCTGACGTTCTGACTACACAGAATGGGCATATGGTTAGTGAGACTGAACAGTTCAGATTTCTTGGTGTTCAGGTAGATAGTAAACTATCGTGGGAAGCCTATGTTCAGGATCTTGTTCAAAGACTTAATACTGCTATTTTTACTATTAGAACAGTATTTAAAGTAAGTGATAGTTAGACACGAAAATAGTCTACTTTGCTTATTTTCATTCTTCTATGACGCGTGGCATTATATTTTGGAGTAACTTTTCCCATTATCAAAGGATATTTTTGGCTCAGAAACGGGCGGTTCGCGCAATAAGTGAATAAGTGGTGTAAGTTCGCGAACCTCTTATCGACCCCTATTCATTAGTCTGGGTATTCTGACATTGCCCCCCCCCCCTCTCTCTCTATTCTTTAATGTCATTTCTTGTTAACAATATCAGCTTATTCCATTAGTTGGCACCTTTCACTCAGTTAATAATAGGCCGAAATACAATCTGGATTTGGATCGCACCTCTTGACTCTTGTACAGAAAGGTGTGCAATATTCTGCAGCATCTGTTTTCTTTAGGCTAGTACAATAATTCAAAAATCTTAGCTGTAATCCACGCGCTTTCAAATGTAAACCGAAGAGTTTCCTCATTGGTCATAGTTATGTAGACAGGAGTGACACCACCAGCAGTCGACCAATGGTGTAAACGCCCAGAAGATGACCCCTACGTCGGGCTGAAACCGGTTGGCAGTATTATAACAATAACAAATGCGATTAAGACCTTGAATTATTGACTACTCAAGTTTATTTGGCCCTCAAAGGATATGTTGTTCACAATGCTTTTCTATCTTGTTACATTGGTGTCTTGACGCAAATAAAGTCATAATAAAAATACTACGAAACCCCCAGCCCGAACACCTCTCCCCCCATACCACACGCTACAACAAAATGCACCACAAAGCAAAATGCTATAACGCATTTTTGACCGATGCCAAAAATGATTCATGTACAGACCGAAAATTAGTAAAGTTGATGAAGGCAGCTGAGGATGTAGTTACATAAATATGTCTTCCAAAACATCTTGCAACGGTGGAGCGCCACCTTACTAAACAAAAATTACGTTGAGGTGACAAAAGCCATGGGATAGCGATATGCTCATGTACAAATGGCAGTACTATCGCATACACAAAGAATGAAGGGCACAGCCATAAGGGGGGCGGGGGGGGGGGGGTGTTGTCATTTGTACTCAAGTTATTCATGTGAAAACGTGTCCGATGTGATTATTGCCGCACGACGGGAATTAACAGACTTTGTACGTGGAATGGTAGTTGAAGCAAGACGCATGGTACATTCCTTTTGGGAAATTGTTAGGGAAATCAGTATTCCGAGATCCACAGCGTCAAAATGTGCCGGGAATACCAAATTTCAGGCATTACCACTCGCCACGGACAACTCTGTGACCGATAGCAGTAGTGTTTGTGTTGTCAGTGCTAGCAGAGAAGCAACATTGCTTGAAATAACCGCAGAAATCAATGTGAGATGTTCGACGAACGTATCCGTTAGGACAATGTGGTGAAATGTGGCATTAATTGGCTATGGGAGCAGACGACCGACGCGAGTGCCTTTGCTAATAGCACGACATTGCCTTCAGCGGATCTCATGGGCTCGTGACCATACAGGTTCTACCCTAAACGACTGGAAAATCTTGTCTTGGTCAGATGAGTCCCGGTTTCAGTTAGTAAGAGATGATGGTAGGGATCGAGCGTGGCGCAGACCCCACGAAGGCATGGAGCCAAGTTGTCGAGAAGGGACTGTGCTGGATGGTGCTGGCTCCATACGGTGTGGGCCGTGATTACATGGGATGGACTGATCTTCTGGTACAACTTAGCTGATCATTGACTGGAAACGGTTATGTTCGGCTGCATGGAAACCATTTGCAGACATTCATGGACTTCATGTTCCCAAACAACAATGGAATATTTACAGATGGCAATGCGCCATGTCACCGGGCCCCAATTTCTCGCGATTGCTTTCAGGAACATTCTGGACAATTGGAGTGAATTATTTTGCTTCCCATATCGCCCGACATGAATCCCGTCGAACATTTATGGGACATAATGGAGAGGTCACTTCGTGCACAAAGTCCTACACCGGCAACACTTCCGTAATTATGGACGGCTATAGAGGCAGCATGGCTCTTGTTGAGTCCATTAGACGTCTAGTTGCTGCGCTACATCGCGAGGAGGAGGTCCTACACGATATTAGCAGGTATCTCATGACTTCTGTCACCTCAGTATCATAAAGATTCGAGATTGACAATACATTTACAAGCAGTATAAATTAAATGAACTTCGGTACCTCTGCCACCGTCCCTACCCAGTGACGTGGCGCAGTGGTAACACACCGGACTCGTATTCGGGAGGATGGTGGTTCAAATCATCTACATCTACATCTACATCCATACTCCGCAAGCCACCTGACGGTGTGTGGCGGAGGGTACCTTGAGTACCTCTATCGGTTCTCCCTTCTATTCCATTCTCGTATTGTTCGTGGAAAGAAGGATTGTCGGTATGCCTCTGTGTGGGCTCTAATCTCTCTGATTTTATCCTCATGGTCTCTTCGCGAGATATACGTAGGAGGGAGCAATATACTGCTTGACTCTTCGGTGAAGGTATGTTCTCGAAACTTTGACAAAAGCCCGTACCGAGCTACTGAGCGTCTCTCCTGCAGAGTCTTCCACTGGAGTTTATCTATCATCTCCGTAACGCTTTCGCGATTACTAAATGATCCTGTAACGAAGCGCGCTGCTCTCCGTTGGATCTTCTCTATATTTTCTATCAACCCTATCTGGTACGGATCCCACACTGCTGAGCAGTATTCAAGCAGTGGGCGAACAAGCGTACTGTAACCTACTTCCTTTGTTTTCGGATTGCATTTCCTTAGGATTCTTCCAATGAATCTCAGTCTGGCATCTGCTTTACCGACGATCAACATTATATGATCATTCCATTTTAAATCACTCCTAATGCGTACTCCCAGATAATTTATGGTATTAACTGCTTCCAGTTGCTGACCTGCTACTTTGTAGCTAAATGATAAAGGATCTATCTTTCTGTGTATTCGCAGCACATTACACTTGTCTACATTGAGATTCAATTGCCATTCCCTGCACCATGCGTCAATTCGCTGCAGATCCTCCTGCATTTCAGTACAATTTTCCATTGTTACAACCTGTCGATACACCACAGCATCATCCGCAAAAAGCCTCAGTGAACTTCCGATGTCATCCACAAGGTTATTTATGTATATTGTGAATAGCAACGGTCCTATGACACTCCCCTGCGGCACACCTAAAATCACTCTTACTTCGGAAGACTTCTCCCCATTGAGAATATGCTGCGTCCTGTTATCTAGGAACTCTTCAATCCAATCACTCAATTGGTCTGATAGTCCATATGCTCTTACTTTGTTCATTAAACGACTGTGGGGAACTGTATCGAACGCCTTGCGGAAGTCAAGAAACACGGCATCTACCTGTGAACCCGTATCTATGGCCCTCTGAGTCTCGTGGACGAATAGCGCGAGCTGGGTTTCACATGACCGTCTTTTTCGAAACCCATGCTGATTCCTACAGAGTAGATTTCTAGTCTCCAGAAAAGTCATTATACTCGAACACAATACGTGTTCCAACATTCTACAACTGATCGACGTTAGAGATATAGGTCTATAGTTCTGCACATCTGCTCGACGTCCCTTCTTGAAAACGGGGATGACCCGTGCCCTTTTCCAATCCTTTGGAACGCTACGCTCTTCTAGAGACCTACGGTACACCGCTGCAAGAAGGGGGGCAAGTTCCTTCGCGTAGTCTGTGTAAAATTGAACTGGTATCCCATCAGGTCCAGAGGCCTTTCCTCTTTTGAGCGATTTTAATTGTTTCTCTATCCCTCTGTCGTCTATTTCGATATCTACTATTTTGTCATCTGTGCGACAATCTAGAGAAGGAACTACAGTGCAATCTTCCTCTGTGAAACAACTTTGGAAAAAGACATTTAGTATTTCGGCCTTTAGTCTGTCATCCTCTGTTTCAGTACCATTTTGGTCACAGAGTGTCTGGACATTTTGTTTTGATCCACCTACCGCTTTGACATAAGACCAAAATTTCTTAGGATTTTCTGCCAAGTCAGTACATAGAACTTTACTTTCGAATTCATTGAACGCCTCTCGCATAGCCCTCCTCACACTACATTTAGCTTCGCGTAATTTTTGTTTGTCTGCAAGGCTTTGGCTATGTTTATGTTTGCTGTGAAGTTCCCTTTGCTTCCGCAGCAGTTTTCTAACTCGGTTGTTGTACCACGGTGGCTCTTTTCCATCTCTTACGATCTTGCTTGGCACATACTCATCTAACGCATATTGTACGATGGTTTTGAACTTTGTCCACTGATCCTCAACACTATCTGTACTTGAGACAAAACTTCTGTGTTGAGCCAACAGGTACTCTGAAATCTGCTTTTTGTCACTTTTTCTAAACAGAAAAATCTTCCTACCCTTTTTAATATTCCTATTTACGGCTGAAATCATCGATGCCGTAACCGCTTTATGATCTCTGATTCCCTGTTCTGCGTTAACTTTTTCAAGTAGTTCGGGTCTGTTTGTCACCAGAAGGTCTAATATGTTATCGCCACGAGTCGGTTCTCTGTTTAACTGCTCAAGGTAGTTTTCAGATAAAGCACTTAAAAAAATTTCACTGGATTCCTTGTCCCTGTCACCCGTTAGAAACGTCTGAGTCTCCCAGTCTATATCCGGCAAATTAAAATCTCCACCCAGAACTATAACATGGTGGGGAAATCTACTCGAAATATTTTCCAAATTATCCTTCAGGTGCTCAGCCACAACAGCTGCTGAGCCAGGGGGCCTATAGAGACATCCAATTACCATGTCTGAGCCTGCTTTAACCGTGACCTTCACCCAAATTATTTCACATTTCGGATCTCCGTTAATTTCCTTCGATACTATTGCACTTCTTATCGCTATAAACACGCCTCCCCCTTCACTGTCCAGCCTGTCTCTGCGGTATACATTCCAATCTGAGTTTAGGATTTCATTACTATTTACATCTGGTTTCAGCCAACTTTCTGTCCTTAGTACTATATGGGCGTTGTGACCGTTTATTAATGAGAGCAGTTCTGGGACCTTTCTGTAGACGCTCCTGCAGTTTACTATTAGCACATTAATATTGTTATTCCCTGTTTCATTTTGCCTACTCCTACCTTGCTGCGTCTCAGGAGGCGTCTTGTCGGGCCTAGGGAGGGGATTCTCTAACCTAAAAAACCCCCATGTGCACTCCACACGTACTCCGCTACCCTTGTAGCCGCTTCCGGCGTGTAGTGCACGCCTGACCTATTCAGGGGGACCCTACATTTCTCCACCCGATAGCGGAGGTCGAGAAATTTGCACCCCAGATCTCCGCAGAATCGTCTGAGCCTCTGGTTTAAGCCTTCCACTCGGCTCCAAACCAGAGGACCGCGATCGGTTCTGGGAACGATAATACAAATAGTTAGCTCTGATTTCACCCCGCGAGCGAGGCTTTCCGTCTTCACCAATTCCGCCAACCGCCTGTACGAACTGAGGATGACCTCTGAACCCAGACGGCAGGAGTCATTGGTGCCGACATGAGCAACAATTTGCAGTCGGGTGCACCCAGTGCTCTCTATCGCCGCCGGCAGAGCCTCCTCCACATCTCGGATGAGACCCCCCGGCAAGCAGACAGAGTGAACACTGGCCTTCTTCCCCGACCTTACCGCTATTTCCCTAAGGGGCTCCATCACCCGCCTAACGTTGGAGCTCCCAATAACTAATAAAGCCCTCCCCCCGCGTGCCTGCACGGACCTTGCTGAAGGAGCAGCCACATGTCCACTCACAGGCAGAGCGGGCGATGCCACACGGCCAGCCTCCACATTAACCCTCCGCCTCGTGCGCCGCGAAAGCCGCTGAACCCGCCACTCCCCTTGGGGAGAGGGTGACCCAACCGCGCCCAGTACACGCGAAGATGTCTCGACAGCAGGGACATTGGGTGAAGCATGTAACACCTGGGGTGTACCTTGCGACGCACCAGACTCCCCACTGCCGCTACACTCCGAGGCAGCAGCCTGAAGACGGCTGACCGCGGCCATCAACAAGTTCAGCTGTTCGCGAACAGTGGCCAGCTCCTCCTGCGTCCGTACACAGCAGTCACACATCCTATCCATCCTAAGGAATCAATTTACTGAAGAGAGTTAATCAACCTTTAACTAGACTGCTAATTCACTAAAGGCGGCTGTTTATTAACTAAACTGTGGTTGCTAGGCACTTCTTGTAGAAAACAATGAAAATAGCACTACCTGTCTCTGGACTGTATTGAAAACAAACACTAGCACTACTGGCACTATGGCTGACTAAAGGGACTCTCTCTGACTGTATTCAAAACAAAAACGAAATCTATGGAACACTATTAATAGCACCCGACAATTAAAGCTTCCTAAAAGCAAATACACACGGAAGAAGAAGTCCCAGTCGGACCATCCAGATTTAGGTTTTCTTGATTTTCCTAAAGTACTGAAGACAAATGCCAGAATTGTTTCTTCGAAAGGGCATGATCTATTTCCTTCCCCATCCCTCCCCTACTCCTCGACCTTATGTTCCTCTAAATACCTCGTTGACGTCGTCGAAGTGTATTCTTACACCTTTCAATATGCCTGGCCTACGCAGATTGTACTTCATTCAAATCCTCAGAAGTGCAACACGCTGTACATCGAACCCCTCATGTATTGGCGAAACATTTCATTGTTAAGAGACGCACAAGTGTAAAGGTGTTGCGCCCTACAACCCACCGCAAGAACTTTAGAGTAACCTAATTTTAAATACATTTTTACTTTCTACGAAAGGTTATTTACAACTGGTACCGTAGCCAGATTGCAGTCGAACGACGTGAAAGGGAACTAGTGGCTGCGAAGGAAAAGAGACAGGGTTGTAGCCTATTCCCTATGTTGTTCAATCTGTACATCGAGCGCTCAGTAAAGGAAAACAAGGAGAAATTTGGAGAGGGAATCGAAGTCCAGGGTGAAGAAATAAAAACTGTGAGGTTTAACGATGACATCGTTATACAGTCAGAGACATCAAAGGCTTTGAATATCAATTGAAAGGAAGGGATAATGGTTTGAAAACACAGTAATCGAATATAGTCGAATTAAATGAGACGATGATGAGGGAATTCGATTAGGAAACGAGAAGCTAAAAGTGGTTGATGACGTTTACTATCTAGCCAGCAAAATAACAGATGGCGGCCGAAGCAGAGAGAATGTAAAATGCTTACTGACTGTAGCAAGAAAATCATTTCTGAGAAATAGGAATTTATTAACATGTTGTATAAATTTAAGTGTTAAGAAGTCTTTCTGAAGGTTTTTGTCTGGAGTGTAGGCTTAAACGGAAGTGAAAAATGGAAGATAAATAGTACAGACAGAAAGAAAACTGAAGCCTTTGAAATGTGGTGCATAGCAGAATGATGAAATTAGATGGAAAGATTGAGTTACTAAAGAGGAGGTACAGAATCGAATCGTGGATAGAAGAAATTTTTAGTTTCACTAAAAGAAACGATCGATTGATACGACACAACCTGAAGCGCCAAGGAATTGTCAGTTAGGTAATGGAGGGAAGTGTGACGTAAATGTTGTAAAGAAAGTCCGAGGCTTGACTACACTAAATAGGTCAATGGGCATGGAATTCTGTATTCATACAAAGACAAAGAGGCTTGTTCGGTGTAGACTGGTGTGGACTGTCATACACGTGCTGTACTTTCCGACATGTCCAGAAACAGTTTATTGTGTGTCTACAAACGTGCCAGTATTGTTAGTGCAAGCACTGTTGCGAGAAAAACTCCCGGAGGTCCATAAAATGCGCTGCACCAGCGTCTCCGTATGACGCATAGACAGCTGGAAGACACATAGTGTCCTCTGTCTTTCGTCAAATAATCGTCCACTCCGATAATACTACAAATAATCCGAACTAACACAACAATCGGAAGCTCCCTTCCCCCCTCCGCCCCAGTTAACTGTATCCTTAGAGCAGGTATAGTCTGATCAAAGGAACACGCCTTCTATTTCCTCTGGCAGGCCTCCAGTTTATTGTCGATGATGATGATGATGTTTGGTTTGTGGGGCGCTCAACTGCGTGGTTATCAGCGCCCGTACAATTATCCAATCTTTGCTCAGTCCAATTTCGCCACTTTCCTGGATGATGATGAAATGATGAGGACAACACAAACACCCAGTCATCTCGAGGCAGGTGAAAATCCCTGACCCCGCCGGGAATCGAACCCGGGACCCCGTGCTCGGGAAGCGAGAACGCTACCGCGAGACCACGAGCGGCGGACGTTTATTGTCGCCTCTAACGGTAATACCGGACGTAACTAGAGGGGCAACTAGTCCGAAACTTCGACTCACTTTCCAGGTAAGAAGCTCTCACGCATATGTCTTTTACCTTTAGACACGATTTATGAAATAAGAAAGTCTCTGTTTATAGAGCGTAGTTTAAGATCTCTTGTTCAGGTGTCCAAGTTACCACGTCCGGACCGACCTGCACTTGCAGACGTGAAGTTGCGGTGTGTTTATGTTGCGGAAAGAACTGTTACCCGAGGCAGCGCCCCGCCCGTAACGTGGTCAGCGGGCTCTGGCTGTGCGCCGCCAACCGTGCAGAGGGTTCCAGAACTGCCGGCGCCGCTCCAGTGAGCTGTGGCTCTGCGGGTGCTTACTCTGGAGTTGTGCGATGCGCCGGACTTATCAGATGAGGGAAAGGAGGCAGGGCAGCTAATAGAAGCGCAGACCTGCTGCCCGGTACAGATGTGAAACGTTGTTGGTGGGGGCTATCTTCGTGGCCATCTGCAGAGGAATGTGATCCCCTGGCGCTGGAATGGGAGGCGGCGTTGGAGTCTGCGGACCACCGCTGACCCGCATCTAGGGGGCGTTCAAGTACCGTTGAACCGTTACTCGTATCGAAGGGAACCGACAGAGCACCAAATATTCTCTCTCCCCTTCCTGCCCTCGTAATGCGCGCTCTCTCTCTCTCTCTCATTCAAGGTTTCGTTTAGCTTCTCGAATGATATCCGGTACCATATCATGATGACCTCTTGGCTGATCCTCTGATCAGCCCTTCTTATCTCCTGTCATCAGTCGGAAATGATCATTTAGCTGGGCGGTCGACAAACCTCATCTCTGACGTGGTTCTGGCTCTTGGGAGATGGCCGACCAGTGCACATTGCATGTGGCAGGTTGCTTTCAGAGCTCTTACATTCCAATTAATTGCATTTTGTTTGGTAGCAAGTCGGTAGCGCTACGATTAGCTACGGTCCTGCTGTCGGTTGACGGCTTACGACTTGTGGAATGTAGCTTGTGCTGTAAGATTTTGTACTGTCTCTAAAGTCCTCTCAGTGATGACAGGTCGGATAGCTCACTGCATATCAGAGTATGAGGCTTTTTCCATCTGTCTTTATTTGTTTGTTCGTTTACTTATAATTGGTCAGATATCCACAAGATTTAAAAGAAACCTGTTATACAACAAATTTTCGTTTAATGGTGAAGCACTTTATCTTTCTGTTTCCTAGGAGCGCGCATGTTGACATATATTGATATCCTTTGTTCTACTATATGAATATTAAACAAATCATGTATTTTTTCCGCGATCACTGGTCGAAACTGTATGGGCCGAAACAACCTGTGTTCTTGGTGCATTAATCATAAAGCTAACATAAACTAGCATGTGATGATTTGTAAGGAATATGCGGAAGTAAACAACGAAATGAAGGCAGAAACAAATGTGGGGACAAAACAAAAATAGGGTATGGTTCCAAGATAGTAAACATAAAAAAGGGACTTCAGTATAAAGAAAATAAAACGAAATGGAGGAGCTCCGGAGAGAGCATGAAATTGTTTGCGGGAGGCCACCTCGGTTGTCGGTGCACATATCGCTGTGTAATGCTGTGTGGACTTTTGACTTGGTCAAGGTACCCGTTGATTGATGTTTACTTAGCTCCGTTTGAAGTGGAGCATTTATGGAAAGAGCTTTAAGACTCAAGTTGGCCCTTTTCTTTTTATTGTCACATTTATGTGTATGGACCACATATGTTGAACACTTGTTTCCTTTTCCCGTGTATTTGTTGTATTAGTATTTGTAACTGTAATTATTATTTTATATATCGAAAAAACGGACAAATTCAGTTGGTAGGTAAATGTACTTTAAATAAATTTGTGTCTCTTGAGATACTGTTACAGTCTCTCTTCTTATTGTACAAAATTCAATATATTATGTAATTAATTCATTCATGCCACTTGTCAGAAATTTAAGAGGTGGAAACCATTATGAGATATGATTCAGCTAAGCTGTTCACTTTAGATATTTCCTGAACCGTTTAAGATATCGTAATTCTGTTTTCACCCAAATGAATAGTTATGAAGTCCACACCAAATGATGTGTAGTCTCTTTTCATAACTACGTGAATTACAGAGATATTGGTATCAACTTTGCTTTCAGATGGAACTAGAGTAACTTCTGCTGCTAATATCGTAGCTCTAAAAATGACGAATCCAAACACGTTTCGCTCTTCATAACCCGACAGAACTGTTGGACAGTCGAGAGCAAATTTTAATAAATTAATGGTCTCAAGACTATATCATATGTTGCACAGCAATGGAAAACAGATTTATATATGAGTACAAAAACGAATATAATTTCGTCCTTTTTTTTCTCTCCTGTATTTTCATTATTTCACACCATTCGTTTGTATTAAGCTGAAAAATATAAAACTTGGCGACGTACTGCAAATGTCATATGAGCATAATTACATGGTTTTCTTCTCTTTTCTTTGTCACTGTACTTCCGTTTGTTTATTTATTTCAGATTAAAGTGTCAGTAGCTTACGGTCTTGTGGTTAGCGTTTCTCACTCGATCACGGGACATCGGGTTTAATTTCAGTCGGGTAGGGGATTTTCTCCTCTCGGTGTGTGTGTGTGTGTGTGTGTGTGTGTGTGTGTGTGTGTGTGTGTGTGTGTGTGTATGTATGTATTTTGTCCTCACCATCATTTCATTATAATAAGCAACGCGCAAGTCACAAGCGTCAAATAAAAAGGACTTGTACCAACTGGCCAATAATACCATACGCACAGTTTACTTTTTTTTTTTTTTTTTTTTTTTTTTTTTTTTGTAAGGATACATGATGCAGTAAAATTTTTCAGCATATTGCAGTTGGCGTGCCGGCCTGTGTAACCGAGCGGTTCTAGGCGCTACAAAAAAAATGGTTCAAATGGCTCTGAGCACTATGGGACTTACCATCTGAGGTCATCAGTCCCCTAGAACTTAGAACTACTTCAACCTAACTAACCTAAGGACATCACACACATCCATGCCCGAGGCAGGGTTCGAACCTGCGACCGTAGCGGTCACGCGGTTCCAGACTGAAGCGCCTAGAACCGCACCGGCCGGTTAGGCGCTACAGTCTGGAACCGCGCGACTGCTACGGTCGCAGGTTCGAATCCTGCCTCGGGCATGGATGTGTGTGGTATCCCTAGGATAGTTAGGTTTAAGTAGTTCTAAGTTCTAGGGGACTGATGACCTCAGAAGTTAAGTCCCATAGTGCTCAGAGCCATTTTCTTGCAGTTGAAATATATAACGTATCTCGTGCTGTAGGCAAAAAGAGGACATATTATGCCATTTCATAACCTTCATAATTAGTGTTAAAAAAAAAAAAAACACCCCTCTCTCTAGCTGTTGAAAGACGGCTGTGTTACACAGGTGTGGCTGTCGTTCACAAGCCGCACATGAGTGATACTGCCGACATATTACCGCAGCGCCAGGTGAATGACGCACTGGAGGCAATTGAGTTACAGCTGGAGTAAATTCCTGGCAGAGGTAGAAGCTGATGAATCGCAGGCGGAGAAAGTCCCGCTGGCGGAGCTGAGGCGCGTGACCGAGTGAGTTACGGCGGCGGCGCCACGACTGTGCCTGGCGTAATTCACCGCCTCGCACACCCGTCGTGTCAGCAGCGGCGTATCAGAAACACCCAGCAGTCGCGATTAACGGAGGAGCCCAGTAGCGCGCCCGTACAGTAACACTGGAATGTGGGTCTAGTGCGGTCGGTGTGCATTCCGCAAACGGTCGCTTTTCCGCTGGCCTTTCTACTTCTCGGAAGGATTTCTACATCGTTACAAACATTTAGGAAAAACGAGTGAAACTGGCATCTCTTGACATACACAAAGTTTCTATCCGAGCTACTCGACTCCGTAACGATATTCCTAAAAAATCATAGAAACTAATTTTTTTTCTAACTTCAGAGGACAGTTGTTGCTTCACCTTCTGTCACACTAGACCATTTTCACGTAGTTGTCTGCATTTCACTCTTGCCAATCCGCATTCCTCGTCACTCCTCCCCTTCCCTCCTTCCCCTATTCCTGTTCTGGAAGTCCATTGTTTCTTAAAAGCTGTTGTCACTGTCATTTCGCCGGCCGGGGTAGCCGAGCGGTTCTAGGCGCTACAGTCTGGAAGCGCGCGACCGCTACGGTCGCAGGTTCGAATCCTGCCTCTGGCATGGATGTGTGTGATGTCCTTTGGTTAGTTACGTTTAAGTAGTTCTATGTTCTAGAGGACTGCCGGGCGTAGTGGCCGTGCGGTTCTAGGCGCTTCAGTCTGGAGCCGCGTGACCGCTACGGTCACAGGTTCGAATCCTGCTTCGGGCATGGATGTGTGTGATGTCCTTAGGTTAGTTAGGTTTAAGTAGTTCTGAGTTCTAGGGGACTGATGACCACAGGAGTTAAGTCCCATAGTGCTCAGAGCCATTTGAACCATTCTAGGGAACTGATGACCTCAGAAGTTAAGTCCCATAGTGCTCAGAGCCATTTGAACCATTTCACTGTCATTTCAGTCGTCTCTTTCATTATCCTTTCCGTTTCCAATAATACTAAGCATCGCTTCAAATGTGCTGAACTACGAGGGGCGTTCAATAAGTAATGCTACACAGTTTTTTCTAGGCCACTTTCGGTTAAAATGGGTAATTTTTCCTGGGACATCGTGGAATATTTCCGCTTCAGCTCCTGTTCCGATAGATAGCAGCGCTATATGTAACATTCAAAAATACGTCTCTAACGGAGGTGCATTCCAAGCAGCGAGCTGTCATTGAGTTTCTTGTTGGGGAAAAACCAGAGGATAGAGGATATTCATAGGTTCTTGCAGAATGTCTGCAGAGACCTGGCAGTGAACAAAAGCACGGTGAGTCATTGGGTGAGGCGTCTGTCGTCATGGTAACAACGTTGCACAAACCGGTCCTACTCTCGCGTGCCCGCCGGCCGCACACAGCCGTGACTCCTGCAGTGTTGGAACGTGCGGACACACTCATTCGAGGTGATCAACGGATACAAACGAAGTACTTCTTCTCGACAGCGCAAGACTTCACACGAGTCTGCAAACACGAGAGCACCTCACTAAAGTTCAATGTACTGTTCTACAAAAAAATGATTCAGATGGCTCTGAACACTATGGGACTTAAAATCTGAGGTCATCAGTCCCCTAGACTTAGAACTACTTAAACCTAACTAACCTAAGGACATCACACACAACCATGCCCGATGCAGGATTCGAACCTGCGACCGTAGCGGTCGCGCGGTTCCAGACTGAAGCACCTAGTACCGCTCGGCCACTTCGGCCGGCGGACTGTTCTTATTCGCCCACTTCACAGCCCGGATCTCGCACCTTTCAACTTCCGCCCGTTTGGCCCATTAAACGAATCACTCCTCGCTAAGCAGTACGTGGAAGATGGCGAGGTTTTTGTTGCATCAAGAGTTGGCTCCGACGTCGACCATTAAACTCGCACCATGGGGGCATACAGGCCTTCATAGTAAGGAGGCCTATGAACGTTGTATTGATCGGAGATAGTGCCAAATTGGATTTTGTAGGCAAAAGAGAGGGGAATATTATGGTGTGTTGGAATTCGGAATAAAACCAACTTGCTTTTAAGGAAAAAAAGCGTTACATTACTTATTAACGCACCTCGTATCAATATTATTCTTATTCCTTATGCACTTTTTAGGATTATTATTATTATTACTTAATCACTATTGTTATTATTTGTTGGTAATTGTATTCATCTTCATAATAGTAACAGCTCAGATGTACAAAATTGGATCAGAAGAGCGCATAGACATTTGGAACGTTTTGTTAACTATAACCACTTCAGTCACTTTTAATCAGAACACTATTCCTTTAATAACTTCTTATTTATATGCTTTCATCTCTCTTACTTTTCTGTAGAGTTTCTCTCATTATGCTTCCGTTTACTTACTTATTGTCTACGTTAATCTCACATTTTATATTCATTGTATTTCAAGTAACGCTGTTCCTCAAAATTCTGATTGCCTGTATCAGACAGACTATCAAGACGCAGCGCGTTAATATAAAAAACTTACATTGACAGCAATAAAGAACTCAATCAATATCGATTTGATTACAAAAGTACTTGGCCTCAGTAGATATCATGTGCTTACGAAATCTCTTTATAAGCGGAGAAATTGTTCGAAACGACGGTAATCACCTAAAGAAAAGTGTGCTGCAGGGAAGTAAGACACTAGTATTAATGTTCGTAATATACAGGAACTGAACAAAATAATTACTCCCGGGCATGAAAATCTAATTCCCAGAGCATGTTCTTCGAATTATCTGTAACTCTTTAACGTTACCTTTCATTTCTACTTTTCACTATAATTCCTGCTTAAAGACTTTCAGCCACCGATGCTTCAGTAACTGAATACAGCCAATCTCGCACATAGTGGAATACCTGAGACAGCCTTGTGCGTTATCATCCCCAGAACCTCTCGCGGTCCTCTGGTTTGGAGCAGTGTGAAAGGCCTAAACAAGAAGCTCAGGTGATTCTATGATGACATAGCAACCGTTAACGGTTGAGGGAATATAGGACTTCTCCTTTAACAGGTGAAGCGTGCACTAAATGTAGGAAACAGCCACTAAGGAAGCAGAGACCGATAAAAATTACGCACTCATTTCGGAGAGGGGAGACCATCAGCCACGGAGATGAGAATTCGTCGTTCCAACTCGATGAAAGAGAATGTCGAGATATAGTAGTAGTTAACTGCAGGTCCGTCCATGCAAAGTTACGAAAGCTAACCTTGCTTAAAAAATGTTGATAATACCAACCAGTTTTCTCTTCCTTGTACTATCGCGGAAGTAGCCAGTATGAAATATAAAAAAGAAGTATAAAAACATCAAGGTAATCTCGACAAGATTTGTACCAAGTCCTCTTCTTATGTCATGTGAATACAGAAGTTGAATGCCACTGAGGCTTTCGCCTATAACTTGTGTCTGGAATACTTACCGGAGTTCCAAGTACGAATTATTTGAGTATTATGGAACTGTGTAGAACGACATATAACACTGCTTTTTTCTTCTTTTTGCAGGTGAGTGTTGGGCCATTTTTTTGATTTGTAATACAACGGTCATCGCCAATAGCATCATCTGACCAAACGTCTGCCCGGTAAGTAACTTTCTTTCCTATGCTTAGAATTAATCGATACGGCACCGGTCAAGCGTTGTGCTATTGTAAGGAACGAACTGACTGCGCGAAACACGCTGCATCGAATGCAACGTCCTCATCATTTCATCATCATCATCATCATCATCATTCGTGACAGTGGCTAAACTGGACCTCGTAAAAAAATTGGACTGTGTAAAAAATTGGGACTTTGTAAGGGCATTGATGACCGCGCAGTTGAGTGCCCCACAAACCAAACATCATCATCATCATCATCGTCATCATCATCATCTTCATCGAATGCAACTGCCGATGGAGGTGGCACACTGGTTAGCACATTCCACTCGCAGTTCAGAACCGCGTCCGATCATTCGAATTTTGGTTTTCCATAAGTTCTCTAAAATGTTACAGTCAGAAGCCGGCATTGCGTCTCAGAAACCTCACAGCCGAGATTCTTATCTATCTTTTCGTATTCCGAGCTTGTGATCCGTCTTCAGTGACCTCGATGCCGATGGGACGATACTCTTTTAATATTCTTTCCTTCGAATGCAGCTGCCACATATTCGTTACAGGTACCATGAGCAAAGGTCTTTTTAAAAAAGATGTACATAACTTGAAAGCATTCGTTCTACACCTGCAGGTGGCTTGCGGAGTGCAGATATAGATGCACAGAACTTGTTTTTCAAGAAATAATCAATGTTTTTTTTGAAAATGGCTTCGTTCTGTACTGAAAATATCGGTACACCAGGAACCTGTGCAACTGATTTCTTAAGAATCTACAAATAATGCCACAGTGTCGTTTTGCTGCTGAGAATACAGCTGCGATACCTGTGTGCCACGAATTATTTTCTGCACGTAAAAAACAACGGTGTCTGAGACATACACTGCGCTGTGACTGCACTACGCAACGAAATTAAAGGGTCAGTTTTTGAAATCCCGCCATTTTCCCACATTGCGACAAGGCAGTACGAAATTTGGCTCGAACGTGCCTACAACGTTCTTCTGTGATGATACAAACCTGCACCCTCAGACAGCAGGGATAAGCGCAAAAAAAAAAAAAAAAAAGAGGCCGGGTCTCTCACGTTCATATGAGGTGTAATGTGGGTTAATGTTGTCTCATTGGCACCAAATTTCATCGCAATTCTGCCCCTCGCCACCGTGGACGTTTCACACAAAGGGAAGATCGTTACGTCCCCTCATATTGACATTTCACCCTTTCTCTTGAAGCGTCAGCGACGGGCGTTGGAACTAAGACGGCCCCTCGTTGAAATCACTCAGTTTTCACAGTATGTGTGCGAGTGTAGGATACAGACGAAACCGGTGACATCGGTAAGTTTGGGTCGATCCGGGAAGCATGCACGGGTGGCCGATTGGTCAACGCGACCGCTCGGGTCAAGCGGAAGATGAGTTAGAGTCCCGGCCCGTGCGCAAATTTTCATTGCCACCAATGCGTAGTGCAGCCAGTCTAGTAATATTCGCACATGCAAATAAGATTCTCCTGCTTCCAATGTGGTCAACCAAGTTTGAGAGACGCAGTGGAAGACCATGACTGTGTGAAGAACTGGGACTGCAAGATAAGTGGAGGTCTTGGCGCTTAAAGACTGGTGTGTAACGATCGAGACGATAGTGGAAGAAGTGAACAGTCAGTGATGGAGCAGTTTTCAACAACCTGAATGACATTTCAACGTGACACGGGTCACAGGCCGATGGGCTCAGTGGCTGCTCACACACATTCAACCCAGTCATTGGCAGAAATGTTGCTGCTGCGTGGAGCCAGTGTATACGACACCTTTAGCCACCTAATCATGGACGAGTGCCGGGTGCGTCACTATGACCCCAACACAAAGCGGCAAAGGGAGCAGTGGTAACTTGTGGATTAGGTATGACGGTTGCCACCTGCGCACCTTTGTCGCGCACTTTAAACACGTCTCTGTACAGACACCCATTCACCTTCCCCATCAGTCGGTGGAACAGGCAACCCTGTACACAATAGCGCCTTCTCCCTGCATACGAAATCTGACGGGGTGTCGAAAATTCTCCTCAGCCACCCACGGGTGAAATACTACACTGAATCGTCAATGAAACTGGTATAGGCAAGCGTATTCAAATACAGAGATACGTAAACAGGCAGAATACGGCGCTGCGGTCGGCAACGTCTATACAAGACTACTAGTGTCCAGCGGATTTGTAGACGGGTTACTGCTGCTACAATGGCAGATGATAAAGATTTAAGTGAGTTTCAACGTGCTGTTATAGTCGTCGCTCGAGCTATGGGACACAGCATCTCCGAGGTAGCTATGAAGTGGGGATTTTCCCATGCGATCATTTCACAAGTGTACCATGAATACCAGGAATCTGGTAAAACATCAAATACAAAATTGCTAAGGCTTTCGTGGCCACTTGTTGACAAACTGCCTATTGGCTTCTGTCTCGGGTTCTTCGGCCGACGTTCATCTAATGATTTTTCTGAAGTGAACAGTCAGTGATGGATCAGTTTTCAACAACCTGAATGACATTTCAACGTGACACGGGTCACAGGCCGATGGGTTCAGTGACTGCTCACACACATTCATCATTAGATGAACGTCGGCCGAAGAACCCGAGACAGAAGCCAATAGGCAGTTTGAAAACATCAAATCTCCGACGTCGCTGCGGCCGGAAAAAGATCCTGCAAGAACGGGACCAACGAAGACTGAAGATAATCGTTCAACGTGACAAAATTGTAACCCTTCCGCAAATTGCTGCAGATTTCAGTGCTGGGCAATCAACAAGTGTCAGCATGCGAACCATTCTCCGAAACACCATGATATGGGCTTTCGGAGCCGAAGGCCCACTGGTGTACCCTTGACGAGTGCACAACACAAGGCTTTACGCCTCTCCTAGCTCTGTCAACACCGACATTAGACTATTGATGACTTGAAACATGTTGCCTGGTCGGACCAGTCTCGATTCCAGTTGTATCGAGAGGATGGACGTGTACGGGTATGGCGACAACCTTATGAATCCATGGACCCTGCATGTCAGCAGGGGACTGTTCAAATTGGGGGAGGCTCTATGATCGTGTGGGGGCGTGTGCAGTTGGAATGGGAACCCTGATACGTCTAGATTCGGCTCTGACAGGTGACACGTACGTAAGCATTCTGTCTGATCACCTGCATCCATTCATGCCCATTGGCGTTCCGAAGGACTTGGGCAACTACAGAATGACAATGCGATACCCCCCATGTCCAGAATTGCTATAGACTGGCTCCAGCAACACTCTTCTGAGTTTAAACACTTCCGCTGGCCACCAAACTTCTCTGACATGAACATCATTGAGCATATCTAGGATGCCTTGCAACGTGCTGTTCAGAAGAGATCTCCACCCCCGGTACTGTAAGGGATTTATTGTGTCAATTCCCTCCAGCACTACTTCAGATAGTGGTCGAGTCAATGCCACGCAGTGTTGCGGCACTTCTGCGTGTTCGCGTTGGACCTACACGATATTAGGTAGATGTACCGGTACCAGTTTCTTTGGCTTTTCGGTGTATATTTCAGGTCCTGCGCGTTGAAGGATATCGCAAAATACATTAGAACTACAATATAGTACAGCATACTGGAAGCGTCTATGCCACATAGCCAGCCACGAGAAGATGCAGTGTCGCCCTTGCCTCCACCTCAGCCCGAATTTTTGCGGCGTTGTTTTCCTTCAGATGCAGGTAAGGAATTACTGCACTATAAACCTCTTTATCAATGCCATGCGCGATTTTGTTTTCTCTAGCGGCGTGCTTCGGTACTGTGGCACCAGGAGTGCAGACATGTCGCCTCTACTAGAACTTTAATATATTTTCGATTTCGTTTTGCAACGATGGCATTCACTTTATGTGTGTTGCAGTGTTTTTGCGAAGTTACAGAAGTTACTGCGAAAAAGTAAGGTTTTGTCCAAATGTGAAAAACTGTTCCAAGATACAGAAAATATTCAATTCATATTGTTGCAATTGTGAAAATTTTATCAATACTATTTTTAATAGTTAATGTGTTACTATATTATTCTGCTACACACTAATAATCAGTGAAATCAAATTAAGAAGTAGTATTATGATCAACCAGGTACAGGTGAGACAAATTTTGAAACAGAATGTTTGGCGTCTAATACAAGTCTCCGTATTCGAGACAGGAGAAACCGTTAAGTCACTAAAGACATCCAGTTCATAAGCTAATATGACTTTTTCATGGCGGAAGTCCTCGTTCCGTTACAAGATACAAGATGGTGTACAGCAAGCGAAGTACGCCTTAACCATCAACACGTTATGTAACTAGTGTTAAAAAAATACAGAATTTTAGTCATCATAAAACCCTGTAACTGAAGAATTAACAATCTTACAAATAGCTGTAACATAGCATACGGTGCTTAAATATGTAGAACTCGTAATATGTACAAATGGTGCTTAAAACACAACTTCATGTCTGAACAAGAAAAAGAGCAGAATATGCTGGAAACTGCTTATGGCGGTTTCTTGTGCGCATTCCTCCACTTGCTTCTAAAATCAATCACTGGATTGAAACACCGATCGGGAAATATCATGTGTTATCAGGTACACCACCCTCGGAGTACAACACCGTCACCTCCATACAACCGAAAAAAACTGTTATCTGACTTTCTGTTCGAAGGCGATAATTCAAACTTTGTGACTACCCCTCGTATGTTGATGGAATTTATCGCAACAGTATTTTTTATAAGAATTTCATTGTTATTCAGTTGGTGTTCTCTGTCGGAAAGAGATTATAGGTACCTGCCGAGGTTCGCGTGCTGTGTGGTGAGAAGATGCGGAAGAGAAGTAGTGTTGGGTTTATAGACAGATGGTGTTTCCGCCAGACAGCTGAACATATTCGGCGGGCGCCTTAGTGACGCGTGAATTCTGAACACGCAGGGACAGCTGGCGGCCACTGGGGAGGGAGCTGTCGGTTGCCTCGGCGCGGGGACCCATCTGTGCGAAGCGCGTCACTCGCGGGCACCGCAGCCTCTTGCGTCAGCTTTGGCACTGCCGCCGGCGACTTGCTTCACACGCTCTGGCGGCGTGTCCTGTTTAGGCCTCTTCAGACAGGCGCCACAGACTGCTAATCCGAGGTTCGGAAAGTGGAAACCGACGCTACTGCAAAGGAAGCATACGATCACCAATTTCACACATTTTTCGCACGATTGTAGGCCATGCTTCGAAGCAGCAAATGCTGCTGTAGTACGATACACTCCTAGCCAGTTTCGAGAAATCGAGGTTATTTCATAAGTACTTGTCGAACGCCTCACCAGAACGCCACCGTGGAGCAAGAGACCCGGCACTACTGGCAATGACCGGTCTCGTCATTTTATTTCTAATCTTCCACTAATGTTTTGCTTCAAACAATCACGTTTATCAGTAAGGAACAATAACAACAATAATAATGATAATCATTGTGATAGATTTGCGGAAAGGTTTAAGTGAGGTATAATTAGGCATCGTGATGAAATGACGAACGTCCGCGTATTGAAAACCTGTCGTAGTGAAGTCATTAGATTTAAATTCTTCGACGTCGTTGAAAAACTTGAAAGCCCAACCAGGCAGTACGATTATGACTTCGTACTTTTAAAGTATTCCCAGTCACCGAAATATACGAAAAAAATACCAGTAGATTATTTTCGTACATGTCACCTCCTTTCATACCCACCCTAACCTCTAGGGGTAGTAGGGGTATCTTACTCCGCACTGCTTTCTTCAAATAATGAGTCAAGTGCAAACAAAATTTGGTTGAAATTAGTCCAGGGGATGCTGAGTTATGCTTCCTCGTGTCCCCGTGTTAACTCCACCCCTATAGGAGGTAAGCGGTCCTTACTCACCCCGGTGCTTCTTTCCAGCTAGTAAATGGTACCTAGACCACGTTTGGTTAGAATTGATCAAGCAGTTTAGGAGGAGGTGGGGGAACTGCGCATGGGCTGAACAAAAATATCGAAACACACAAAAAAAACACAAACCGTTACCATGCCTAACACGGTTAGTAAACCCGTTGTCATTCAAAACATCTTCCCGTCGTCTGGGAATGGATAGATACAGGTCCTGTATGGTTTTCAACAGAATCTTATACCATTCTTCTTGCAAAATATGGCAAGTTCAGGTAATGATGATGGAGGTGGATAGCGATCAGGCACCCGTATCGCCAAAGTAGACCACAAAACATTGAGATCTGGTTGTATGGCGCCCAAGGGACGCGCGACAATTCACCCTCGTGCTCACAAGACCAGTCTGGACGTTGCAAGCCGAGTAAACAGGTGGCCCTTCGTCTTGGAACACAGCATTATCATTGGTGAACAGACTTTACCGCGGGATGGATCCGATCAGTCAAAAGGGTCACACAGTCCTTGGCAGTAATGCTCCCTTGCAGAGTAATCATGGAGCTCATGGAGTACCACGATATGACTCACCGAATCGCCACCAACCCCCGCCATGTTTCACTCTTGTGGCGTAAACTAGGCCAGGAGTTGGAAAAATCTGAAAGAAGACTCATCCAACCAAAGGAATTTCTTCTATTGCTCCATAATCCTGGCTTTATAGCTTTGGCAACGCGTTTTCCTGTTAGGGCCTTAAACATCACTGATCAGTGGGTTTGGAATTCCGGTTTGCCCTGCAGTTTCCTGTTTATGCAGCTCCTTTCCTGGTGCTGACCGGTTTCGCGAGTGAGATATTCAGTGGTGCTGTGCACTTGTAGCTGCTGTCCTCTTACTTTTCGTCAGAACCCTCTTCACTAACCGTCTGTCACGATCACTCAACACGTACTTTGGTCCGCGTTGTGGCTTAGCGGATGTTTTTCCGCTTTCACTGTATGCGTTACAAACCTTAGATGTGGTGTCACTTTAAACACTAAACACTAAACACTTTAAAACGTACGGCGGTATAATGTTTATTAAACATTATACACTCCTGGAAATGGAAAAAAGAACACATTGACACCGGTGTGTCAGACCCACCATACTTGCTCCGGACACTGCGAGAGGGCTGTACAAGCAATGATCACACGCACGGCACAGCGGACACACCAGGAACCGCGGTGTTGGCCGTCGAATGGCGCTAGCTGCGCAGCATTTCTGCACCGCCGCCATCAGTGTCAGCCAGTTTGCCGTGGCATACGGAGCTCCATCGCAGTCTTTAACACTGGTAGCATGCCGCGACAGCGTGGACGTGAACCGTATGTGCAGTTGACGGACTTTGAGCGAGGGCGTATAGTGGGCATGCGGGAGGCCGGGTGGACGTACCGCCGAATTGCTCAACACGTGGGGCGTGAGGTCTCCACAGTACATCGATGTTGTCGCCAGTGGTCGGCGGAAGGTGCACGTGCCCGTCGACCTGGGATCGGACCGCAGCGACGCACGGATGCACGCCAAGACCGTAGAATCCTACGCAGTGCCGTAGGGGACGGCACCGCCACTTCCCAGCAAATTAGGGACACTGTTGCTCCTGGGGTATCGGCGAGGACCATTCGCAACCGTCTCCATGAAGCTGGGCTACGGTCCCGCACACCGTTAGGCTGTCTTCCGCTCACGCCCCAACATCGTGCAGCCCGCCTCCAGTGGTGTCGCGACAGGCGTGAATGGAGGGACGAATGGAGACGTGTCGTCTTCAGCGATGAGAGTCGCTTCTGCCTTGGTGCCAATGATGGTCGTATGCGTGTTTGGCGCCGTGCAGGTGAGCGCCACAATCAGGACTGCATACGACCGAGGCACACAGGGCCAACACCCGGCATCATGGTGTGGGGAGCGATCTCCTACACTGGCCGTACACCACTGGTGATCGTCGAGGGGACACTGAATAGTGCACGGTACATCCAAACCGTCATCGAACCCATCGTTCTACCATTCCTAGACCGGCAAGGGAACTTGCTGTTCCAACAGGACAATGCACGTCCGCATGTATCCCGTGCCACCCAACGTGCTCTAGAAGGTGTAAGTCAACTACCCTGGCCACCAAGATCTCCGGATCTGTCCCCCATTGAGCATGTTTGGGACTGGATGAAGCGTCGTCTCACGCGGTCTGAACGTCCAGCACGAACGCTGGTCCAACTGAGGCGCCAGGTGGAAATGGCATGGCAAGCCGTTCCACAGGACTACATCCAGCATCTCTACGATCGTCTCCATGGGAGAATAGCAGCCTGCATTGCTGCGAAAGGTGGATATACACTGTACTAGTGCCGACATTGTGCATGCTCTGTTGCCTGTGTCTATGTGCCTGTGGTTCTGTCAGTGTGATCATGTGATGTATCTGACCCCAGGAATGTGTCAATAAAGTTTCCCCTTCCTGGGACAATGAATTCACGGTGTTCTTATTTCAATTTCCAGGAGTGTACTTATTTACTGCTCTCCGACTTTGGCTCTGTTTAACTGCGCGAGTAATACCGCCAATACCGTTTGCATCAATTTTGAATAATAATTTCTATTGATAAAACTCTTATTCTCAATAAGTGGTTTACTACCTACGGAAATGATAATGAAATTAATTACGGTATGTAATCAAATCACAAATTAATTAATTAATTAGAAACAGGATGAGCAATGGTACTATATCAGTCAAATTAACTTCTTAAACTAACTACCTTATCATTTGCACAATGGAAACTCTATTCCTTATCGCACCTCCCTTCCCTAACTCATATTGGTTGATACCGGTCACGTAAGTCGTTGTTCTACTGAAGCTCCACCTAGAGGGACACATAATCAGAGATCTCAAGCAAAGAGCTGGTGGAACACATACTCATTTGCCATTGCAGTGCCCTACTTTGCCAGCTGTTTGCACTAATATCACCGTAATTCGGTGCGAAGGTCATGACGGTCGTCTTTCCCCTGGGAAATCTCGACTTTATCTACAAACGTGGACATGCTTTCTGTCCGAAAACTTCTGACCGTAAGTTGCTCAGTTGCGGAGTCCGTCACGAGTCGACACAATATACTTCCAAAAGGATATAGACTCAAGTGCGCTGCAGCAAAGCAACACTTAATGTTGCATTCGAACGCCACAAGTGAGCACAAATGTGTTTTCTCTTCTCAGAGCAACAGACGATTCTGCTTTTGTGGAGATGTATGCACAAACTCTGAAAAATTGGAGAGGGATCACTGGTCGCAATGCCAGAAATATCTCCAAACCTATTTCAAGGCCTCCCCTCGCAGACCAGACAAGCCGAGCCTTCCCAGCACCACACCAGCCATCCAAGACCCTAACCTCTTGTTGCCGCCAAACTTTCCACTTCCTCTCACATGTGTCCCTACGTGTTTTCGACCAATCAGGACTCTGAAATTTCACGCTGTTCTCCCACCTTCCATGGGAGCGCCGTATTTGTGTCCCATTCCAACCGTTGTATAGCCACAGCAGCGAGAAGCAGTCTTTCTGTGTCTCGCATGTACGCTCTCTTTCTCTCTCCTTCCATCTGCGTGGTCTCAGGCTCGCCCGGTGCACCCTGCGGCCACTGGAGACGCCGGCCGGTGTGGCCGAGCGGTTCTAGGCGCTTCAGTCTGGAACCGCGCGACCGCTACGGTCGCAGGTTCGAATCCTGCCTCGGGCATGGATGTGTGTGTCGTCCTTAGGTTAGTTAGGTTTAAGTAGTTCTAAGTTCCAGGGAACTGATGACCTCAGAAGTTAAGTCCCACAGTGCTCAGAGCCATTTGAACCATTTGAACTACTGGTGACCCCCTGCCAACACAGAAGCCGCCGTGTGAAGCTCCGGCCACCCGCCGCCCACCTCGCTTGTTCTAGAGCTCAAAACAGCTCTTTCCTGTATCCATCCAAACCACCTTCCCAATAATAACATGAAAAGTTCTCAATATCTTGGTTTTGTTATTAGTATTATTCTGCCTAACGGCTATACCTGTCCGCGTGGTATTTTTCATTTACTTTCTAAATCAATCTTACGCAAGGTGCTAAAATCTGCCACCTTTCAACTTAAATTCCCTTGGTTGCAGAAACACCAGCCATAAGAGTACTAACAATTTTCCCACTTTCAAATTCACTTAGCTCTGACATAAAGCACCCACAGTTACACAGGATACCATTCTGACCACGACCGACACCTGCAACTATCTGAGGACAGTACAATAGCCAGGTACAACAGCGCAACCTGCAGGCTTGGCTAGCATGAAATGTTCAAGTATGGATATCTCACGGTGTTCCCACATTCTTTCCTAACCTGTGTACATACATTCATCCACCCATACAATGATTTTTGTTATCAAATAAACTACCGTTTAAGACCAGTTAAACATGCACATCAACAATTAGCTGCAGCTTTTTTCACACAGCCAACTGGCAGTGTTTGAGTTATGAATATTTTATTGAAATCAGACCTTTATTGTATTCCAGCTCAAACTGCTGGTGCTTTCCCGCTTTTCGAGGACACCTAGGCGGTAGAAACCGCGCAGTAACTGTCTAAAGTAGGGGGCAGTCTCCTGAAATAAGTGGACCGCTGTGGTGCGGGGCAGTGCAGCCCAGGGCGTGTCCCCACCTGTAGAGCTGTACAGTTAGCTCTGCCCTGACCTCTGACCTCGCGAGGGCCAGACACGCCCCGCCTTTGGGTCCCGGGAGCGCAGCCACTCAATCGGAGAAAGGGAAACTGGCGCAACGTTTTAGTTTAGCACGCTTTGTGCGCGGCGCGGCTCTGATAGAATTCATCTGACCCTTCCACGGCCGGACAGGGCGTGGTCGGGCAGGTCCTCCGTGCTCTTATCTCGATTCCACTGGTAACGCGACTCCACTGCGAACGCCTTCTATTAAGCTCCCTGTACACAAACGATGACGTGGCAGAGTATTTTGAGGGAGATCTTGTAACATCCCCGGTTACACTACTGGCTTTTGCGAAAATATGTTTGACCGTGTTCGCAAGGGCCTAACGGAAAGAAAATTAGGTAATTCTATCGTTTCCGAAGGAGAATGTAGCACCGATGAGTGAGGAAGAGACTTACAACCTATTTTCTCTCACGACAACTTATTTCACCTGCTCTGCTTTCAGTCAAATTTAGTTCAATCATCAAAAATTGTGCAGTCTTCAGGTAATGTTCCAACGAAAAGGGGTGCCACGGGACTCAGGATGCAAAACAATAGACTGTACCAATTCGTTTGCGGTAAGTGAAAAAACGGTCGCCAGCCAAATCGGGCACTTTAGAATTATGTATTAATACCTTCAGCTGCGGACGGGCGTTGATATGTCTCAACGGGGACGTGTGACAATGGGTGCCCCGGCCGGGACACGAATCCGGGATCTCCTGCTTACATGGCAGACGGTCTACCTATTGAGCCACCGAGGCACAGAGGATAGTGCGTCTGCAGGCACTATCTCGCGCATGTCTCCCGCGGGACACACATTCTCACCTTATATGTCCACACACTACATTCGTAGTGCCCTACCCAACATACTCATTCCTCGTGGAAGACATTATTACCAAGTCCCATAAGAGTTCGGGTAATATGTGTGCATCCGCACAGAAGAGAAAGGTCATGGCCGGTATTGCCAGAACTATATTCTTATATGGATATGGTGTCTGTTCTTTCGGACATACCCGGACATATCCATATAAGTATAAATTCGACACTGTCTTTTCACTAAGTATTTAAAACTGCGAACAGCAATAAGTAAGGAATAATTTGAATACGTGCAACAACAGAAGGCTACGCAGACGTTTGCAGTAACAAGACACGTCACGAAATAATGACAAATGGTTTTAGTTATAACCGCACTCGTTATTCAACACAATGAAATGAATTTGGGATACACAAGTCACACACTAAGTGGAGGCTGCCTACTGTTTAGCTAAATAGTTGCATAACCTCACAGTAGCATTTACTCACTTTTGTTAACCCGGGAATTGGCAATGAAACGCGAAAGAAAACTTCAAATAACTTTAGAATTATTTTAATACAAGAACTGCCTCTGAAAATCAACACACCTGCAACACTAAAATACGAACCAGACCAACACGCAAAACAAACACAAGTTTTCGTAAAATTAGCAAGTACGAATAATTGTTTTCTTTTAAATAAAATCTTTAGTTTAAAATGCCAGGAATGACTTTACTTTCAGATAATTGAATTTACTTTTCATTTGCAAAAATAACTTTGTCTCTAAACAATATTTATCCCAACAGTGAAGTTACTGAGGCGCATTAAAATCCAATTACTTCTGTTTTCAAAATTATTAAAAAGTATAGAAACGAACTGACAGTGAAATTAATGTTGATGCATTTCCTAACCGTGCTAATAAACGACACTCGAACTGTTTCAGTGACAGGGATTGGCATGGGACCTACTTGGTAATAATGACTTAGATTATTAGATTAAAATTCCAATTTTTTGCAGTAATTATTATTAAAACTAAAAGTTCACCAATATCACTAGGTAATGTCGGTACCGTTCTAAAAAAACTTGACCTAAGTGAAACAATCTTATAGTCGTTCGTTGTCGAATAGATGAAGCCGCAGCGGTCATCGATAATGCTACAGTTGCTCCAGACACAGATTAACTTAGCAGTCGCCATTGGCGGAGCAGGATGTTGATGTGAATGCAGCTGCCTTTTCATCTGCCCACGCTCGTCAGCTGCTATCGCACCGCTAATTAAAACGTCTCCTCACATTCACTTAGCGACGCAACTCGCACGTCCGATCACATCGGAGTCCGCAACCAAGCTTGTGCAGATATGTGAGTGGCTCGAAGAATTCTTAAACAATAAACCCAGTTTGTTGTTCTCGTCGGCGAGTGTTCATCAGAGACAAGGGTATTGTCAGGACTGCCCCAGAGAAATATGATAGAACCGCTGTTGTTCTCTATATACATAAATGATTTGGCGGACAGGGTGGGCAGCAATCTGCGGTTGTTTGCTGATGATGTCGTGGTGTACAATAAGGTGTCGAAGGTGAGTAAGAAGACCAAGACGACTTAGAAAAAATTTTCAGTTGGTTTGATGAATGGCAGCTAACCCTAAATGTGGAAAAATGTAAATTAATGCCGATGAGTCGGATGAACAAACCTGTAATGTTCGAATACTGTATTACAAGTGTCCAGCTTGACGTAGTCAAGTCGTTTAAATATCTGGACGTGACGTTGCAGAGCGATACGAGTGGAACGAGCATGTGAAAACTGTGGTAGGGAAGGCAAATGGTCGACTTCGGTTTATTGGGAGAATTTTAGGAAGGAGTGGTTCACCTCTAAAGGCGGTCGCATGTAGGACTCTGGTGCGACCTGGTCTTAAGTACTGCGATCCGTATCAGATCGGACTGAAGGAACACATCGAAGCAATTCAGAGACGGGCTGCTAGGTTTGTTACCGATAGGTTCGATCAAAACTTAAGTGTTATGGAGATGTTTCGGGAACTCAAATGGGAGTCCCTGGAGAGAAGGCGGCGTTCTTTTCGTTAGAAACTATTGAGAAAATTTAGAGAACCGGGATTTGAAGCTGACTGTCCAACGATTCTGCTCCTGCCAACATACATCGCGGTAAGGACCACGAAGATACGATTCGAGAAATTAGGGCTCATACGTAGGCGTATAGGCAGTCGTTATTCCCTCGCTCTGTTTGCGAGTAAAACAGGACGGGAAATGACAAGTAGTGGTTCAGGGTACCCTCCGTCACGCACCTTACGGCGGCTTGCGGAGTAGCTGTGTAGATGCAGATGTAGATGCGCGCGTTGTGACCTCATGTCATTCACGTCCAGAGATGTTGATACACAGCGCGTTTTCACTGTTTGATAAAAGTCCCTGATATTTCCCTAACCAGCACAGACCAAGTATAATTTATAATTGTTTACGTTACTATTTACTCAGATCAAAATTCAGTATACATACAAATATTTTTCAAGGCTTGCAAGAAAATCGAAATAAAACATTTATACTATATAAAGAGAAAAAAATTAAATACGTATGTCTGTATTAATGTGTTACGTCAAACTTATGCGTGTGAGTGAAATTAATAAAAATGATCAGACAATGTTGGACACAAAAGCTCTAAAAATGGGTAAAGACACACGTCTCCTATACCGTTGCAACGCTCGAGATATTTTACTGACCTTCGCGTGGAGATCGCAGTGGCGATGTATTTTGTAGGCTAAGCTGCAATTCACCGCTGCTTTGTGAGGAATTGCAAGAGGTAGACGTGAACGAGATTCTAGAATATTTCGAACAGTAGGGAATGTGAATGTTTCTCGTACCCACACCCTGATGGGGGTGGCACAAAATTGACTCGTGTCAGAAGTCTGCTTTTGACTGCGTACACTTACGTGGAAATAACAGATTCATCGATTTGCTGAACATACGACAGAGAAAATATTCCTACTGTTTGAACCTTATCGTAACTCGTTAATATTGATGAAATTTTGGAAGTACTGCTGTTGGAGTATCAAGGAAAGCACAATAGTGCCCCTGCTTCTGTGATGCAGTAGCACTAGCGTTTATTCGACCCAGTGCACCACTCTGGCGTTCGCCTAATGACGGGAGTCCGGGGACAAGTGTCCTGGTGGAGACCGGACACCTCCATTGCGGATCCGACGTGCACAACTGCTCGCCAGTTATGCTGTACACATTCGTAGTTCCCCTGAGCATCCGAATTACCGTCTCCTTTTTCCACCCGCAGCAGTTCATCTGCGGCGGGTCAGATCAGGGCTCACGATTGCGGTCCGTGTGCGATCCCTTCTCTCCGAACTGGAGTATTTCCCTTTACCACCTCTACTTCAGGTCCATTCACGTAAACCTCCATGGTGTACGCCTTGGCCGAAGGTTCGTCTGGACCTTTTGCGTGGCCCTAAGGACTCCGTTAATTTCGCCGCTCTCCACTGTCACTTTCTCTCGATTCTTCACGTGTTCCGGGACTCTGACGTTTTTTGCACCGACGGCTCGATTGCTGATGGTAATGTTGGCTTCGCCTATGTCCACAGAGGCCATATTGAACAGCATTCCTTGTCCGTTGGCTGCAGTGTATTCACTGTAGAGCTTGTGGCCATATCTCGTGCACTTCAGTACGTTCGTTCCTGTTCTGGTGAGTCGTTTCTCTCTGTTCTGACTCCCTCAGCAGCTTACAAGCTATCGACTAGTGCTACCCTCGCCATCCTTTGGTAGCGAACATCCAGGAATCCATCTCTGCCCTGGAATGATCCAGTCGTTCTGTGGTGTTTGTGTGGACCCCAGGATACGTCGGAATCCCAGGCAACGAACTTGCTGACAGGCTGGGCAAACAGGTTACGTGGAAACCGCTCCTGGAGATGGGCGTCTCTGAAACTGACGTGCGTTCTGTATTAAGCTGCAAGGTTTTTCTGATTTGGGAGACGGAGTTGCAAAACAGTACGCACAACAAACTGCGTGTCATTAAGGAGACTGCGAATGTGTGGAAGTCTTCCCTGTGGGCTTCTCGCAGGGAATCAGTTGTCCTTTGTTAACTCCGCATTGGCCATACATGTCTCACACATGGTTACCTCCTCCGTTGCGAGGACCCCAGTGTCGCTGTGGCTCCCAAATGACAGTCGTCCACCTCCTGCTGGACTGCCCACTTTTAGCTGCTCTGCGGCGTACTTTTAACTTTCCCAGCACCGTCGCTGTTGGGCGACAATGCCTCAACAGGAGCTTTAGTTTTACGTTTTATTCGTGGGGGTGGGTTTTATAATTTGATCTGAGATTTAGCGCATATCCTTTGTCCCTGTGTCCTCCGCCCTAGGGCTTTTAGGCTGGAGGTTTTAATGTGTTGCAGAATGGCTGGCTTCTCCTTTTTTATTCTCATGGTCAGCCAGCCACGGTAATCTGCTTTCTTGTTTTTAATCTCCTCTCCTTGTTTCTTGTTCTGTTTTGTCCATTGCAGTATGCGTTGTCCTTCTGTCTTTCTTCTGGTTATTCCTTTCTCCTGTTATTGTGCCGTATGTCTTATTTGTTTTCTTCTTTCCCTTGGGTAATTTTTCTACGGGGAACAAGGGACTGATGATCTCGCAGTTTGGTCCTTCCCCCCTCCCCCCCCCCCTCTTTATACCAACCAACCATCGGCTATCTGTATCGCAGAGGCACGCAAGCCTCCCCACTAGCGGCATGGTCCATGGTTCATGAGGGGGTGGGGGGTGGGGGTTCTGCTCGGATATTTCCGCTGAAATGCTAACACGCGTGCAGCAGTCGTCCCATACCAAACCCGAAGCGTGTATTGCCGCTGTCGGTGATCATTTTGAACACAACATGTGATGGTCAGTTGTATTATTACTGCTCAGAATCCACGTAACTAGTGCACGGACTTGTGTTGTGCTTTAGTGTGTGCTACCACAGATATTGCAGAAGTGTCGGTGTGGGAAATACGATATCTCGTAAACGACTCGCACTAGAATACTGAAACAAATATCACGGACATTCTAATTTACCGTAAATTTACTTTGTTAATGTCGATAGGCATTGTTTTCTATAGAAAGTGTATATATGCATAAAACACTTTTTAAGTATTATTAGAGTCTTTTGATTGGCTAACGATGTGAGCACCTGACAACTAATCCGTTCTGTAAAAACCGCACATCAATAGCTCTTTCTATTTCCTCAATACGGTCCATCTTGTAGGCGATTCATCCTGTATATATAGATTAATTTTTCTATTGCAGAAGCTTATTACATATGTTCATGGTGATAATGTCATTCTCACGATATGGAGGGTAGTCCAACATTCCCGCTCGCATTTGTACTAACGACATTTTCATTTGTAACTAATGGTTTCTCGTTGGCAAAAGTTACCCACATTGTTACCGTACTTATAACTCCACAGGTCTTTCGGTACGAATCATCTTGTTCACAGTGCGTATTAAGAGTTTTTCGGTATCCAGTAACACATTAAAAAATGACAGATGAATGGGATGCGTAATATTTGTATTATACTACTCATATATGAGTAGCATATGAACATATACAGATCGTAACTCCTGACCATACAATATACAGCACATTCAGACTCCTAAATTTTAGACCTCGGAAAAATTAAGCTTCCTCTGCTTTTGTACTGTAGCTGTTACACATGTATATTTACAAGTATGAATGGCGCTATATATACATACTGTGTATGGCACATATATCCAGCACATACAAATATTACGGGCGGGTAATGATGGAAATCTGAACTCTGTGTTCCACGAATCGTAGCGGAAGACCTGTACAGTCATAGGTATGGTAATAATGTGGGTAACTTTTGGCATCGCGAAACTATTTGTTCTAAATGAAAACGTCGTTAGTATAAATGCGAGCGGGAATATTGGACTACCTTCTATATCGTGAGAATGATATTATCACCATGAACACTATTATTTTTGAAACTGTTTTGATTCATAAGTGAGTACTCGTTAGAATTTCTTTCCACTGCGTCCAAGTTCACCTGCGATTCTGTAAGTGTTTGAGATTAACTGCCCTTTACACGTTCGCGCAGTTGTTGTTGACGCCTGTAGATGGCAGACTTGCCGTATATGGACGGGTGTAGGGCAGAGTGTGACGGAGTGTTTACCTGCGGGGCTGCGAGCCTTGAACTGCGGCCGGACGTAGGCAGCGCGCTGTGGGCCGGCCGTTCGATTTATGCGGTCTGCTGTGCTCGAGCGCGTGTAGGCCGGCCGTACGTGGGCACCTCCTGCTCTGGCGCACGGCTACAGAGAGATCCCCGAGTTCTCCTGCTCGGTAGCCAGCTCGTTTATGAGATGGATGTGTGATGTTTAAGTACAGCGTCAATCTGCCTAGGTGGGAGGAATTACACAGTACGTTCCTACTCTGTAGGAATCAGCATGGGTTTCGAAAAAGACGATCGTGTGAACCCAGGTCGCGCTATTCGTCCAGGTAGATGCCGTGTTTCTTGACTTCCGCAAGGCGTTCGATACAGTTCCCCACAGTCGTTTAAAGAACAAAGTAAGACCATATGGACTATCAGACCAATTGCGTGATTGGAATGAAGAGTTCCTAGATAACAGAACGCAGCATGTCATTCTCAATAGAGAGAAGTCTTCCGAAGTAAGAGTGATTTCAGGTGTGCCGCAGGGGAGTGTCGAAGGAACGTTACTATGCAAAATATATATAAATGACCTTGTGGATAACATCGGAAGTTCACTGAGGCTTTTTGCGGATGATGCTGTAGTATATCGAGAGGTTGTAACAATGGAAATTTGTACTGAAATGCAGGAGCATCTGCAACGAATTGACGCATGGTGCAGGGAATGGCAATTGAATCTCAATGTAGGCAATTGTAATCTGCTGCGAATACATAGAAAGAAAGATCCTTTATCATTTAGCTACAATATAGCAGGTCAGCAACTGGAAGCAGTTAATTCCATAAATTATCTGGGAGTACGCATTAGGACTGATTTAAAATGGAATGATCAAATAAAGTTGATCGTCGGTAAAGCAGATGCCAGACTGAGATTCATTGGAAGAATTCTAAGGAAACGCAATCGGAAAACAAAGGAAATAGGTTACAGTACGCTAGTTCGTCCGCTGCTTGAATACTGCTCAGCAGTGTGGAGTCCGTACCAGATAGGGTTGATAGAAGAGATAGAGAAGATCCAACGGAGAGGAGAGTGCTTCGTTACAGGATCATTCAGTAATCGCGAAAGCGTTATGGAGATGATAGATAAACTCCAGTGGAAGACTGCAAGAGAGACGCTCAGTAGCTCGGTACGGGAGTAAAGCCGTATATTGCTCCCTCCTACGTATATCTCGCGAAGAGACCATGAGGATAAAATCAGAGAGATTAGAGCCCACATAGAGGCATACCGACAATCTTTCTTTCCGCGAACGATACGAGACTGGAATAGAAGGGAAAACCGTTAGAGGTACTCAAGGCATCCTTCGCCACGCACCGTCAGGTGGCTTGCGGAGTATGGATGTAGATGTAGATGTAGCACGCCGTTGGTTCGTAACTATACAGGGTGACCATTAATAAAACCGGCACACAGCGGAGGCGGTTTCCTGACTGGATATGGAGGAAGAAAGGTCCCATGAACATGTGTCCGGAAAAGGACCGTTTGCGTGAAACGACTGCAAATCGTCCCGGAACACAGTACAGAGATGCGTCGCATTCACGTACCAAAAGATGTTCAAAATGGGCTACATGGGATGCTATGCACGCCTATACACGTCGCATTATGGATTTCCGCACTCTTTCGCACGTTCCAGCCTCTTTCCGAATAGCGTTACAGGCGTCGTGAACACGATGTCGAAGGGTCTGCACATCAGGCATCGGTTCAGCATACACAACGCTTTTCTGATGCCACCAGAGGTAAAAATACAGGGAGTTTAAGTCTGCCTATCTAGCAAGTCATGCTACAGGGCCTCCACGTCCTATCCAACGTCCAGGGAACATGTTGTTCAGCTGTCGGCGAACTGTAATGCGGAAGTGCGGTGGTGTTCCGTCATGCAGGAACTACATAACCTTTCGCATTGCCAAAAGCTCATTCTCAAGCAGCTAAGGCAGAATATTCCCCAGGGAGTCCACTTACGTTCCCGCGTCCAGTCATTGTGGAATAATAACCGGTCCAAGTACGTGGTCGCCAAGAACCCCTGCCCACACACTGATGCTGAACCGATGCCGATGAGACGCTTCAACCATTCCCCTAGGATTGTCTGTAGCCCACAAATGACGATTATGCAGACGATTAAGCCAGTTCTGGTAAATGTTGCTTCATCAGTAAAGAGGACTTACGACAGAAATCCCATAATTGTGGTGGTCTGGCGCAAAAACCATCCACAAAATCCTTTCCGCGGAGGGAAATCAGCTGCTAATAATCCTTCCATTTGTTGCAGGTGATAGGGAGAGTAGCGGTTGTCATGCACTATAATCATACTTTGACTTGCACTGTATTAGCGGGCCACTTACCTGCAGCTTGTTCTAGGGTTCCTGTACAACCCGTTCCTCCAAATCTGGTGTACGCACAGTCACTGCACGTTCGTCTGTCTCAAAAGATACATGATCACAAAAAGGCCCAAAAATGGCTTAAAATGTTGTGTGATGTGGTATGGTTGGCATCTGTGAGGGCACGTGTTTTGGTATAGCAGTGTTGCCTCTCGACCCTTTCCATCGGCTTGGTCGTACCCAAGCACCTTTCCCGACACGAGTACCGGGTCATTCTGCTGCTTACCGTAGGCTGCGTCAATCTCTCAGCCTGGAACACGCAAGGAACGCACGACATGAGGTCGGAGGAACTTTCATTCGTCAGCGCCATCTACCGTGGCAACGATGCATTCCCAGGCACACGTCCGTCGGACCTATTTCCCTCCATTTCCGGTCAGAAACCCGTCCCTGCAGTTTGTCAGTTTTAGTAACGTTTAGCCTGTGTACCGGGCTGGAGTTTCGGCAGATATTTGCAATTTCGTTTTCGAAATGTGTAGCTGTTTTCAGCCCAAACAAATACTGCTCATCACTTCTTTCAGGAGAGGCACAGAGTCGACAGAGCGTGGGCTTGTTTCCCGTTACAAACAAAATGATTTTTAAAATTAAATTTCACATGCTCATTCGATAGTGTGGTCCCATTTGTCTATTGCGACATTTGTTTTGTCGTCATGTATTACCAGAGACGCTAAAACACGAAGAATAACCAGTACGCCAGCAGCGACTCAGCAACGGTGGTGCGTGGCCGTCGCAGTCTCCGCACGCCACTGCGGAGGAGAAGTAGCTGATAAAATAATAACCATATTACTTTAAACAGTTATTGAATATACTGAGTTAAATTCAATAAGCACCATACACAAAGATACTGTATACAATACCACATGAAAATCACATTTTCTTTTAATAGCTCTTGATTTTGAGCCGGCCGGAGTGGCCGTGCGGTTCTAGGCGCTACAGTCTGGAGCCGAGCGACCGCTACGGTCGCAGGTTCGAATCTTGCCTCGGGCATGGGTGTGTGTGATGTCCTTAGGTTAGTTAGGTTTAATTAGTTCTAAGTTCTAGGCGACTGATGACCTCAGAAGTTAAGTCGCGTAGTGCTCAGAGCCATTTGAACCATTTTCTTGATTTTGACTGTATCTTTTTATGCCCTGTAAATTTATTGCCAATCTGAATCAAGTACTGCTTCAGTAATCAATAAATTCAATAACTGTTTAAAGTAATATTGGTTATTATTTTATCAGACACTTCTCCACCGCAGTGGCATGCGCAGACTGTGCAGATTTACAACTTTCAGAGTAATGAGCAAGTGGAGAATTTTGACGGGATCTTCATTTTAATGCCATGTTGGAGGATCTGTCTCAAGTAAATCGCCGCTCATCTAAAATGTCACAAAAAGTTATATTTTATTAGAAACAAACAGCTCAATTCCATTACTGATAATTTTTGAAATTTGCCCGATTCTCTTTCAAGCCGCTAAATATTGTAGTCTCACGATTCTGTCTCACGCTTCAGTGTGCTGAGAATTTTTCTTGTCTTTCTTTTTTGAATACGGAAGGCAAACTAGGTTCAAAGGAGGACAAAGTGACATGTATAATGAAAGTGATATGTATAATGAATGATTTCCAGTTTTTATGAAGGCACACAAAAGGTAGCACGATTAACAACGTGATATTTATAGCCTTTTGGAGTATTCTTAAATGAAAGTATGGCACTTTGCCTTCAGATGGTTCAGAGAAATATATTTTGACCTGCACAGTGCCAAGAAAAATTCAAATGACAAAATGCACTCTCATCTTCTGGTGATATCATAGATTCATTACGGAACATCTTCGCTGTCCATATTGCAACGTAGGCGCTGAACGATATTGCACGAGAAGGTGCTTCAATAAGAGAGAACGGAGTTGATTTCAAAATTTAGCATGATCATCTCTAGGCTGCAGTTCTCTCAAAATATCTCGATCAAACTACAGCGTTCGAGACATCATAGCGTAACTTTTCAGTTTGGAATTACGTATTAGAGACCAAGCGAGTAGTTGGACCTACGTTTCTACACATCATCATTACGCCAAAAAGCTTCTGAGGATGGTTTCATATATCTGAAGCATGCAACATAAAGACAACAGGTCTTTTTCGTAAACACGTTCAATCAAATCAGGCGCATCTTAAAAGTGCCTGTATTTGACGACGTTGTGACAAAAAACTAGTACTTTAACATAAAGCTGAAAACCCCATTCAGTGAGAGTGTAGTAGACAGCTGTCGTCTCTTCCTTTCATAGAAATCAAAACGACCGAAACTGCATAAAATAACCAACACTGAATGGGTATAGGATTTTTCCTTTCTAATACATTAGTGTGTAAAATTTACAATGTAAGTACTTAAATTGCTAACCTACTGAATCGTTCAGTTTCATATTCTTTTCGGCCTTGCCTAATGAGGGCTGTTTGCTCTCGCAGAGGTGATCGATTGCGTATATGAACCTCGTCACTCCCCACTCCCCCTTTCAATCGCTGATTCAACAAAACCTGGTTATCTTCTTCAATAGCAAAGATAGGAAAAACAGTAGCACGTCTTATGGTCTCACTTTTTTGAAAAGCTCTTACTTTTAAATTATGAATTACCGCCGGTATTGTAGAATGTAATGTTGATATATAGCTTTTAATATGCGAGGGGCGTGGGTTCGGTTATGTGCGGGGTCGGCTGGCATCGGGTTACAGTCATACGCATATTTCATTTCATCTCATCTTGGCATAGAACTTCCCATCTCCCTACAGACGTGTAAATTCTAAAAGAAACCATTTGAGTTTGTTCACATGGTTACTTTGTGCGAGAAATACCAGAGAATATGAATTATCTCCCGTAAACAAAGTGAAGACGAAGAAATTGTAATTTCTACGATTATTGGCTTCTCTTGAAAGTGAAAGACTAATGGGGAGGCCGCTCTTATTCCCTCTTACTGTCTCGGGGTCACTGAACCGTAACGTCACCCAACCAATGCAATTTGATGAAAGGGAACGCCTTCAGGTAAAGACAATTAAGTAAACAATCTGCGTTATTGGGCAGTGAATGAACTTATCATGCGGAAGTAATATTTCGAGAAATTTGTTTTTTCTGGATTTGAGATTTTGAGCCCTTCCCTTTATCCCACTGAGTCCAAATTGCACAAAGATCATGTCTATATAGAATGGAAGGAGGCGGTGGGCACATGTCAGACCGTCACTTGCAGCAACTGAAGAAAACATACGTCAGCCGTCGTAATATAGTGTGCGGAATCGTTAACTTCACAGTGCGTTTTGGAGCGTGCTGCCTTTATGTGTTTGTCGTTTCGTGTCTTGGTTTTTAGTTTTCTCATCCCTGTCCGTATATTTCTAAATGGAAATATTTAAATTATGTAGCTGCGGTACAAGACTGAAGGCTAACGGCGTCGCCGCAGTGGTAACACAGGTTCGCTTCAGATCACCAAATTTAAGCGCTGTCGGACTTGGCTAGTATTTGGATGGGTGACCGTTCGAGTGTACAGAGCGCTGTTAGCAAGCGGGGTGTACTCAGCCCTTGTGAGGCCAATGGAAGAGCTGCTTGACAGAGAAGTAGCGGCTTCGGTCATGAAAACTGACAACGGTCTGGAGAGCAGTGTGCTGACCACACGCCCATTCGTATCCGCATCCATTGACCCGATCAGCTGATGATGACACGACGATCGGTCGGTACTATTTGGCCTTTCGAGGCCTCTTCAGATGTGGGTTTTTATAGAAGACGGAGAGATTTCACTATTCCGTGAAGTAATTACGAAGCTAGACCATTAGCATGCTAATACATTTTTCCATGTACGCCGTAAGCGAGTCTTCGATTTTCTCGTAGGTACTGAAAACAGTTGCTGGTAGAGGCTGTAGTGTGCCTCTTTAATTCGCAGGAACCCTTTTTGGTTAGCTTTTCATTTACCTAAGCCAACTGGTCCTTTTTTATGGAGGAAACTTGTTGCCCCTACCAAATACTCACGTCAGAACGGTGTGAAGAACGATGTATTGTAAGTCCATATAACTACTCCTTAATTTAGACAACGCACGAAAAGATACAAGCGAAACAAATGGTTCAAATGGCTCTGAGCACTATGGGACCTAACATCTGCGGTCATCAGTCCCCTAGACTTAGAACTACTTAAACCTAACTAACCTAAGGACATCATACACATGCATGCCCGAGACAGGATTCGAACCTGCGGCCGTAGCGGTCGCGCGGTTCCAGACTGAAGCGCTTAGAACCGCTCGGCCACAACGGCGGCCTACAAGCGAAATGGGAAACAGCAATTAGTGTCACTGCTTTTAGAAAAAGCAATGTTTTAACCTAATGTTCTTATCGACAGTGCTGTTTTAGAGGTGACGACTAAAACTAGTTGTGCTGTTTAGGGAATACTGTCTACAGCATAATGTGCAGCAATATCAGGCCATAGCTTCCATAATCGGTGAGCTCCGAGAAAGGCTGTTTGGACCTAGATCGCCGACGAGACGTGCACTGCCTCCTCCAGTTCAAAAGAGTGCTTTTTCTCGCCTTGGCAGTAAAGTCCAGTGGGAGCGAGTCATGCTGCAGCCGTTTGTGCTGGCCGATCACAATGGGCGCGTGCCGACTTTCACTGCTGGCAAAACACACCGGAAGCCTGTCCAGGCGAGCCGAGCTGGGCTCGAAAGCAGGCCATCCGCGGCGCCCGCCTTGGCCCCACTGGCGGCGCAAATGTCTGACGCCGGCGCCAGCACCAGCTGCCGTCGTAGCAGCCGAAGGCCGCGACCGCCTGCGCCCACCGACGCTTGGGAATGGTGTATGTGCTGGCGTAAGCTGTCGCCAGCACACAGGTTAGCTAAGATGTAGCGCGAAGATCGATAGCAGGCGCTGGATCAAGCGCGCCTATCACGAGAGAGGCCAAAGACACACCGATAAGCAGCACGCCGCCAACGCCCTCTCTACAGCATGTATTTAGGCCACCGCCACTGACCGGAGGAGCTCACTAACTCACGCTCCAATTTGGCGTCTGTCATTCATTCGCAGAGCGGGTCACAGGCTAAAATAATAGATAGCGACAGAATTGGACTATACCAAGAACGTAACAAGATTACCAATATTGTCGGCAATATGACTATTACAGATGAGCTTGTACCACAACACATAGAGACTATTAAAGTTAAGTAGCAGCTATCTGTCATGTAAATATAGAAACTTGTTAATCCACGCGTGCATTTGCGTTGTTGAAAGAGGAAACCGGCCACTCAAATCATCATCTACATCTGCATCTATACTCCGCAAGCCACCTGACGGTGTGTGGCGGAGGGTACCTTGAGTACCTCTATCGGTTCTCCCTTCTATTCCAGTCTCGTATTGTTCGCGGAAAGAAAGGTTGTCGGTATGCCTCTGTGTGGGCTCTAATCTCTCTTCATGATCTCTTCGCGAGATATACGTAGGAGGAAGCAATATACTGCTTGACTCCTCGGTGAAGGTATGTTCTCGAAACTTCAACAAAAGCCCGTACCGAGCTACTGAGCGTCTCTCTTGGATTTTATCCATCAATTCTGTAACGCTTTCGCGATTACTAAATGATCCTGTAACGAAGCACTCTCCTCTCCGTTGGATCTTCTCTATCTCTTCTATCAACCCTATCTGGTACGGATCCGACACCGGAGAACAGTATTCAAGCAGTGGGCGAACAAGTGTACTGTAACCTACTTCCTTTGTTTTCGGACTGCATTTCCTTAGGATTCTTCCAATGAATCTCAGTCTGGCATCTGCTTTACCGACGATTAATTTTATATGGTAATTCCATTTTAAATCACTCCTAATGCCTACTCCCAGATACTGCTTCCAGTTGCTGACCTGCTATAGTGTAGCTAAATGATAAAGGATCTTTCTTTCTATGTATTCGCAGCACATTACACTTGCCTTCATTGAGATTCGATTGCCATTCCCTGCACCAAGCGTCAATTTGTTGCAGATCCTCCTGCATTTCAGTTCAATTTTCCATTGTTACAACTTCTCGATATACTACAGCATCAATCGCAAAAAGCCTCAGTGAACTTCCGATGTTATCCACAAGGTCATTTATGTATATTGTGAATAGCAATGGTCCTACGACACTCCCCTGCGGCACACCTGAAATCACTCTTACTCCGGAAGACTTCTCTGCATTGAGAATGACATGCTGCGTTCTGTTATCTAGGAACTCTTCAATCGAATCACACAACGACTGTGGGGAACTGTATCGAACGCCTTGCGGAAGTCAAGAAACACGGCATCTACCTGGGAACCCGTGTCTATGACCCTCTGAGTCTCGTGGACGAATAGCGCGAGCTGGGTTTCACACAATCGTCTTTTTCGAAACCCATACTGATTCCTACAGAGTAGATTTCTAGTCTCCAGAAAAGTCATTATACTCGAACATAATACGTGTTCCAAAATTCTACAACTGATCGACGTTAGAGATATAGGTCTATAGTTCTGCACATCTCTTCGACGTCCCTTCTTGAAAACGGGGATGACCTGTGCCCTTCTCCAATCTGTTGGAACCCTACGCTCTTCTAGAGACCTACGGTACACCGCTGCAAGAAGGGGGCAAGTTCATCCGCGTACTCTCTGTAAAATCGAACTGGTATCCCATCAGGTCAAGCGGCCTTTCCTCTTTTGAGCGATTTTAATTCTTTCTCTCGCTCTGTCATCTGTTTCGATATCTACCATTTTGTCATCTGAGCGACAACTTAGAGAAGGAACTACAATGCAGTCTTCCTCTGTGAAACAGCTTTGGAAAAAGACATTTAGTTTTTTTGCCCTTAGTCTGTCATCCTCTGTTTCAGTACCATTTTGGTCATAGAGTATCTGGACATCCTCTCCCTTGGTCCCTTACGGTACAAGACTCTACAGTGGCGACGAGGACACTGCAGTATTGACTGCATTTCAGGAGCAAAGAGATGAGCCATACAGGTTAATTCCTACAGTAAAGAGAAAAAAAAAACCATAATTAATAATGGTACTGAATTGGACAAATAGCGCCGTTATTTGTTTTGGACCTATAGTTTCATCATCAGACATTTGTTCATATTTATATAAAGAATCACAGTCAGTTGCGAAGTTACTTTTGTTACAAATAACACGTTTCTCCTGGTTAAGGCTTCCTGAGATTTCCTAAAAGAAAAGGAAAAGCAAGTGTGTAATTATACAAAATAACAAATTAGAGGCGTGGTTCTAACCTGCGTTAAACTTTTAAAAATTATTTTAAAAAATTTAAGAAAGCTAATTAATATTCACGAAATGCTGTCAAACATTTCATATCACCAGCTATAAGGGTCGTTATTCAGAACGATGGTACTAAACCGTGTCGAGGAAGAACCGTCGAACGAAATACACTGGAACAAAACCAGGTGCATAAACTTTAAAGGATAAAAACTGGGGATAGTTATATGAAGGCAGACAAGAAGGGGAGGAAGGGGCACAGACAACGTAATGTAAAATACCTTAAAACAGTCAGAGTAGCCAGGTGAAGCGCAGCGTAGAGTGACACGTAGATCGAATGACCTGTATATCAGGTGACTAAATGGTCTAACAGACAGCCACATTGAAACTAGAGTGCAGAGGAAAACCAAGATGTCCGTGCTAGTAGGACGATAAACCAACAGAAGGCGCTAGTGTCGGTAAAACATAACTATTCAGGACGTAAGACTATAAGAAGAAGTGGCTACAGGCAATAAGTGAAAGTTTAGAAAGCACCTTAACTAAATTACGTGATAGAACATAGGATAAAAATTCAAAATTCTTGAAAAATCGAAGAAACAGAGATCAAGAAATATAATAAAACAAATGTAAGCCATAAAAACAAAGGATCGCAAGAGGCTACAAATGGGTACGCTTAAAATAGGCTTACAACCAGAATAACTAAAAGGATAAAAGTAATCAGAGTATTAGTCGTAAAAGCGTAATAGTACATTCCAGAAAATCACCAAAAAAACTGGGATGAAATTGGACAGATTTTATAACAAATAACCTTTACTTGTCCGCAATTAAAATTACTTTTTCTTTTATTTATTGAATTCCTCCCATCCGGGGAGGGCTGGCAGCAGCATATGCGCTGCTCTTCAGCCAAAAGACAACAATGATACAAGAGAAGACATTTAAAATTACAAAGGAGGCAATATGGCGGACAAAAATAGAAAAAAGGGGGAACATAATGGACGGAAACAGACAAAAACAGGGCGACTGTAAAATGGAGACAAAAACATTTAAAAGTATTGAGCACAAAAACCACACATCGGGACAATTAAAAGAACGCAAGGCGAAGTATCAAATTCCATATAGTTTATCCTGTTTATCTACTGTTCGCTGATTTTCGTTGCGACGATAGTTTCTTGGGGTGGTATACATCACAGCAAAAATGACGTGAGAAAAAGAACTTTTTATGGTAATATGACCGATCAGTGAACTAAAATAACTTCTAGGATATGAACTGCGTTAGTTTAGTTGCGTTTGTGCCTTTCAGCGGCTGGACAAAAGCATGGAAGCACCGCGTTAAGAGCATGCAGGTGCTGGCCAAGCCTGCAGGTTGCGCTGTTGTACTCAACAACGAACGGCACCTGTGCGATGTGCTCAGTATGTTGCAAGTGTACGTTGTGGTCAGAATAGCCTTCTGTGTAGCCTTGAGTGCATTATGTCGGAGCCATATGATTTCGAACGTCGGCTGACTGTTGATGCTCGTATGGTGCGCTTCCGTAACCAAGGCAGTGGAAGTGCTCGGTGTTCCAAAAGGCAGCACGAAGATTTATACCGCATACAGGGAAAGCAGAAAAACATCGTCCATTAAGTCACAATACAGACGAAAGTGTGTGTCGAGTGATGGTGACAGATGGCCACTGAAGGCCATTATGGCGAAAAATAAGAGGACTGCAGCTACACAAGTCACTTCATAAGTAAATGTTGCACTTGCGAACGCTGCCAGCACCAAAACAGTGCCGGCCGGAGTGGCCGAGCAGTTCTAAGCGCTACAGTATGGAACCGTGCGACCGCTACGGTCGCAGGTTCGAATTCTGCCTCGGGCATGGATGTGTGTGATGTCCTTAGGTTAGTTAAATTTAAGTAGTTCTAAGTTCTAGGGGACTGATGACCTCAGAAGTTAAGTCCCATAGCGCTCAGAGCCATTTGAACCAAAACAGTACGAATGGAGCGTGCATAAGTTCGGAATTTCAGGGCGAGCTGGAATTTCAAAACCATTAGTGATGCAAATGCTTGTAACAGGAAAATTGGGAACCTAAGCCATAAAACTTGCACAAAGGAGCAATGTAAGAAAGGCGGATGAATCTTGTTACACACTGTTTCAAACTTCTGGACGAGTTTACGACCCAAGAGTGAGGGTTCGGTGATGATCTGGGCAGCCGTGTAGTGGTATTGTCACATGGGGACTCTGCAAGGTCGAATTACTGTCAACGATTAAGTGACCGTTATGGCTGAGGAGGTCCATCCCATCGTACGTTTGTTGCCAACGGTGGTTCTGTGTTCCAAGAAGACAGGGCTCCTGTTCAGACCGCTCGCATCCTCCAGGACTGGTTTTGTGATCACCTGGAAGAGTTTTCACGTCTTCCCTGGCCGCCACAGTCACCAGATCTGCATATTATTCAGACTTTGAGATCTACTTTGGAGGGAAGGGTGCGTTTTGTTATCCACTTCCATCATCATTACTTGAACTTGGCATCTTTCGCAGGAAGTATGGTACAAGATGTGTTTCGGTGTTCCCACATTTTTGTCGACCTTGTTTTAATTCATTCACTATGAACAGTCCTTGTTTTAGAATTCTATATTAATACCTGCAGCTGCTGACGGGCGTTGATGTATATCAACGGGGACAGGTGAAAATGTGTGCCCCGACCGGGACTCGAACCCGGGATCTCCTACTTACATGGCAGACGCTCTATCCATCTGAACCACCGAGGGCACAGAGGATAGTGCGACTGCAGGGACTATCTCGCGGACGCCTCGCGCGAGACCCACATTCTCACCTTATATGTCCACACACTACATTCGTAGTGTCCCTACCCAACACACTCATTAATCGTGGAAGACATTCTTACCAAGTCCCATAAGAGTTCGGGTAATATGTGTCCATCCGCACAGAAGAAGGAGGTCATGGCCGGTATTGCCAGAACTATATACTTATATGGATAAGGTGTCTGTTCTTTCGGACATGTCCGAAAGAACAGACACCATATCCATATACGTATATTTTGCTTGCTGTAGGGCACCTCCGCCCAAAGTAACTTTCGCTAAAACAAAAACCAGTGAAACAGCACTTTTGCTGTGTAAACTATCGGAAAGTGAACAGCTCTCTGACAAATAACTTGTCGGCCCGAAAACGGTAATGGCTCTATTTGATCCAAATAAATACCATTGTTAACAGTTGCTGTTTTTATTTTATTGTGAGAATTAACCTGTCACTGCCAGTTTTAGAGAAGAGAGCTCAAAGCGACAAAGAAGAGAGCTCAAAGCGACAAATGTTTGTATAAAATAATATGCAGATAGATTTGCCGCCAACATTCTCCATTAACTTGCGCGCACTAATTCAACCCGCGAGATAATAACGGTTCCCTGATACTTCGATAAAAGGTTCAAGACAGCTCAGATTGTGCGATTTGCATTCTGGTAACATAATTGCCGATATAATGAAGAAACTACATTTTTGTATGAAATCATGTTTTCTATAATCCAATAGCTCGTAAAACGAGAAGTACAACGCCTTCAGTACAATAAAAGTCTGCTAGATATGCTGATGTAGTGTTGTTTCGCGTCCATTGTCGCCGAAAAACTGTATGGCGGGGCTTTCCTTTCTTTTGCCATTGTCGAAACAGGGCGTAACAAGAACTACCTTGCCGTCCGCCCCCGGTAGCTGAGTGATCAGCGCGACATACTGTCAATCCTAAGGGCCCGGGTTCGATTCCCGGCTGGGTCGGAGATTTTCTCCGCTCAGGGACTGGCTGTTGTGTTGCCCTAACCATCATCATTTCATCCCCATCGACGCGCAAGTCGCCGAAGTGGCGTCAAATCGAAAGACTTGCACCCGGCGAACGGTCTACCCGACGGGAGGCCCTCGTCACACGCCATTATTATTATTACTACCTTGCCGGCCGCTGTGGCCGAGCGGTTCTAGGCCGCTTCAGTCCGGAACCGCGCTGTTGCTACGGTCGCAGGTTCGAATCCCGCCTCGGGCATGGATGTGTGTGATGTCGTTAGGTTAGTTAGGTTTAAGTAGTTTTGTACAGGGGACTGATGACCTCAGATGTTAAGTCCCATAGTGCTTAGAGCCATTTGAACCAAAAACTACCTTCTATTCTTTCAGAATTCTGTAACTGGTTTAGAACATCCATTAGTTCTTGCCTTGAATTTATTATGTTGTTGAGTCTGCACCATATAACTGCTGATTTCATTTAATGGCATAACACAGTAATGTCGCAGTCAGTTTCTCTCTTCTTACTGTGACGAAATCTGTGGCTTATCGAACCGATGCAAACATCTGGCTCGCAATGTCGCGTTCCGCCAGAGTACAATTTACTGAAAGGAAAAAAATTGTGCCTTGTTGGCCAGCCTGCGATCACAGGCTGCACACGGCGGAACGACTGCTCCGTGGAGTCGATGTTTCCTGTCATAATTTTTCACTGGACTGCGCAACGGACACGAAGGCCCTAGTCAGCTGGTAGCCTTGTTTTTTAGGTGGTGTCAGCATACCGTTGCGCGTGGCAGTCAGCAGTAGAAATAATTCTGTGGTATGCCCGGCTAAACTTAGAGATGTCATAGCGTAACAGGAAAGAATGAGAATGGACTTTTTGTGCAAGAAATAATCGAAGGATGGTCCGAACTGGCGTCGTGTTCTTCACAGCGGACGGCTAGCACTACGTGCTCGTCATTTCTTGAAAACGTTTTGGAACTCTTCTTCTGACTTTGCTAACAATATCATTTTGTACTATAGTTTTAGCAGCCTTCACTGTGTGACCTTACCATCACATTTTCTACCGCAGCACGCGTCATCGGAAGCAGTCAGTTCTTCTCATTGGATCTGTTCTAAAACTACGAAGTCGCATTCTTTCTGGGTTACTTCTGGTGCATACAAGGAAGGAACAGTTCTTGCCATTAAATTTCAGTGAAATTTTTACTGCCACAGAATTCGATACGTCACTTTATCTGCGCCTCTGACTCTCTGAAATAGATTTGAGTATATGTTTGTTCTATAAATTGCTAATGTGCGATTCATTTCATATGTAAATTGAAGGAGGACGGAGGCGAAAGGAAAGTGACGGGATTTTTGATAAGCTGCATCTGGACTTTGTGTGGCATCAGTGGCGATGAGAGAAAGTGTGATTCGAACCCGGGACCTCCTGCTTGCTAGGCAGTTGCGTTAACCAGAGCGCCACCCGGGCGCTGTGTTTATTGCAGCTGCGCGGACTGTCACGGCACGCCTCTCGACCGATCCACGTTTCCATCTAGCACCGTATACCCGCAGGTCCTGCCCACGCTTTTGCTCGCTATTTAGTGTTTTCCGCAGGAGGTCGGGCGTACTTGTGCATCCGAATCTGTTGGCATAATGCACGCAGTACTTACAACCTTACGTAGAAAAGACGAAACTTGCATTATTACTCTGACGGTACCATTTTTATATATGTTGTCTCGATGACACCGAAAATTGTTCGTAGTCATGTATACTACACTCCTGGAAATTGAAATAAGAACACCGTGAATTCATTGTCCCAGGAAGGGGAAACTTTATTGACACATTCCTGGGGTCAGATACATCACATGATCACACTGACAGAACCACAGGCACATAGACACAGGCAACAGAGCATGCACAATGTCGGCACTAGTACAGTGTATATCCACCTTTCGCAGCAATGCAGGCTGCTATTCTCCCATGGAGACGATTGTAGAGATGCTGGATGTAGTCCTGTGGAACGGCTTGCCAAGCCATTTCCACCTGGCGCCTCAGTTGGACCAGCGTTCGTGCTGGACGTGCAGACCGCGTGAGACGACGCTTCATCCAGTCCCAAACATGCTCAATGGGGGACAGATCCGGAGATCTTGCTGGCCAGGGTAGTTGACTTACACCTTCTAGAGCACGTTGGGTGGCACGGGATACATGCGGACGTGCATTGTCCTGTTGGAACAGCAAGTTCCCTTGCCGGTCTAGGAATGGTAGGACGATGGGTTCGATGACGGTTTGGATGTACCGCGCACTATTCAGTGTCCCCTCGACGATCACCAGTGGTGTACGGCCAGTGTACGAGATCGCTCCCCACACCATGATGCCGGGTGTTGGCCCTGTGTGCCTCGGTCGTATGCAGTCCTGATTGTGGCGCTCACCTGCACGGCGCCAAACACGCATACGACCATCATTGGCACCAAGGCAGAAGCGACTCTCATCGCTGAAGACGACACGTCTCCATTCGTCCCTCCATTCACGCCTGTCGCGACACCACTGGAGGCGGGCTGCACGATGTTGGGGCGTGAGCGGAAGACGGCCTAACGGTGTGCGGGACCGTAGCCCAGCTTCATGGAGACGGTTGCGAATGGTCGTCGCCGATACCCCAGGAGCAACAGTGTCCCTAATTTGCTGGGAAGTGGCGGTGCGGTCCCCTACGGCACTGCGTAGGATCCTACGGTCTTGGCGTGCATCCGTGCGTCGCTGCGGTCCGGTCCCAGGTCGACGGGCACGTGCACCTTCCGCCGACCTCTGGCGACAACATCGATGTACTGTGGAGACCTCACGCCCCACGTGTTGAGCAATTCGGCGGTACGTCCACCCGGCCTCCCGCATGCCCACTATACGCCCTCGCTCAAAGTCCGTCAACTGCACATACGGTTCACGTCCACGCTGTCGCGGCATGCTACCAGTGTTAAAGACTGCGATGGAGCTCCGTATGCCACGGCAAACTGGCTGACACTGACGGCGGCGGTGCACAAATGCTGCGCAGCTAGCGCCATTCGACGGCCAACACCGCGGTTCCTGGTGTGTCCGCTGTGCCGTGCGTGTGATCATTGCTTGTAGAGCCCTCTCGCAGTGTCCGGAGCAAGTATGGTGGGTCTGACACACCGGTGTCAATGTGTTCTTTTTTCCATTTCCAGGAGTGTAGATGAAAAAAGTTCTGAACATCTATTAGTGGACGTTAATATGGGGTGTGTCCACCGTTCGCCTTTATGACGCTTTGAACTCTGCAGGGGATGAATGTCTGTCGAGGAATGGCAGACTGTTATCCTCAAGAGCCGAAACAAGAGAAATTGCCTGCCGTGGTGGCCGAGCGGTTCTAGGCGCTAAGTCCGGAACCGCGCGACTGCTACGGTCGCAGGTTCGAATCCTGCCTCGGGCATGGATGTGTGTGATGTCCTTAGGTTAGTTAGGTCTAAGTAGTTCTAAGTTAAAGGGGACTGATAAACACAGATGTTAAGTCCCAAAGTGCTTAGAGCCATTTTAACCATTTTTTGAAGAGAGATTAGTGATATTGGATGCTGGGGTCTGGAGCCAAGTCGATGTTCTAACTTATCCCAAAAGTGTTACGTTGGGTTCAAGTGGGCAACTACATCTACATACATACTCCGCAAGGCACCTGACGGTGTGTGGCGGAGGGTACCTTGAGTACCTCTATCAGTTCTCCCTTCTATTCCAGTCTCGTATTGTTCGCGGAAAGAAAGGTTGTCGGTATGCCTCTGTGTGGCCTCTAATCTCTCTTACTTTATCCTCATGGCCTATCCGCGAGATATACGTAGGAGGGAGCAATATACTGCTTGACTCCTCGGTGAATGTATGTTCTCGAAACTTCAACAAAAGCCCGCACCGAGCTACTGAGCGTCTCTGTTGCAGAGTCTTCCACTGGAGTTTATCTATCATCTCCGTAACACTTTCGTGATTACTAAATGATCCTGTAACGAAGCGCTCTGCTCTCCGTTGGAACTTCTCTATCTTTTCTATCAACCCTATCTGGTACGGATCCGACACCGGAGAACAGTATTCAAGCAGTGGGCGAACAAGTGTACTGTAACCTACTTCCTTTGTTTTCGGACTTCATTTCCTTAGGATTCTTCCAATGAATCTCAGTCTGGCATCTGTTTTACAGACGATTAATTTTATATGGTAATTCCATTTTAAATCACTCCTAATGCCTACTCCCAGATACTGCTTCCAGTTGCTGACCTGCTATAGTGTAGCTAAATGATAAAGGATCTTTCTTTCTATGTATTCGCAGCACATTACACTTGCCTACATTGAGATTCGATTGCCATTCCCTGCACGAAGCGTCAATTTGTTGCAGATCCTCCTGCATTTCAGTTCAATTTTCCATTGTTACAACTTCTCGATATACTACAGCATCATTCGCAAAAAGCCTCAGTGAACTTCCGATGATATCCAGAAGGTCATTTATACATATTGTGAATAGCAGCGGTCCTACGACACTCCCCTGCGGCACACCTGAAATCACTCTTACTTCGGAAGACTTCTCTCCGTTGAGAATGACATGTTGCATTCTATTGTCTAGAAACTCTTCAATCCAATCACTCAGTTGGTCTGATGGTCCATATGCTCTTACTTTGTTCATTAAGCGACTGTGGGGAACTGTATCAAACGCTTTGCGGAAGTCAAGAAACATGGCATCTACCTGGGAACCCGTGTCTATGACCCTCAGAGTCTCGCGGACGAATAGCGCGAGCTGGGTTTCACACGATCGTCTTTTTCGAAACCCATGCTGATTCCTACAGAGTAGATTTCTAGTCTCCAGAGAAGTCATTATACTCGAACATAATACGTGTTCCAAAATTCTACAACTGATCGACTTTAGAGATATAGGCCTATAGTTCTGCACATCTGTTCGACGTCCCTTCTTGGGAAACGGGGATGACCTGTGCCCTTTTCCAATCTTTTGGAACGCTACGCTCTTCTAGAGACCTACGGTACACCGCTGCAAGAAGGGAGGCAAGTTCCTTCCCGTACTCTGTGTAAAATCGAACTGGTATCCCATCAGGTCGAGCGGCCTTTCAGTGGCATTTTGGGCAGAGTAGTCTATTTTGGAAATGTTATTGTTCACAAACCAATGTCTTACGGACGCTGCTCTGTGGCAGTGGTGCATTGTCACAGTCATGGTCTGCGAACTGTTAGTCTACTGTAGGCAGTATACAGTAATGTAAAATGGGTTCATATCCTTCCGCATTTAGAGTTTCCTTAAACGCAAGAAGTGAACCGCACCGTAAGCATGAACATCACGCCCATATTGTAACGCCACCTCCTCCGGACTTGCCAGTTGGTACTACACACCGTGGCAGGTAACGTTCCCCGGCATTCGCCAAACCAAAGCCCGTCAGTCGGATTGCCATAGTGTACAATTAGTGTGATTCATCACTTAAAATCTCTCGTTTCCCGTTATCCGCTGCCCGGTAGCGCCGCCGTTTACATCATATCAATTGGCATTGACTACAAAAATGTGTGTGCTTGACCGGCAGATCCCTTATTTTTAACTCCTTAGGCACAGTCACAGTGCTAGCTGAACTGCTCCTGGCACTTAGGAATTCACGGGTAATTGCATCCGATGTTTTCATGCGATTTTTTTCAACCACCAACCGCAATGGTCGACGGTCGCCGATGGTTAGTATATGGTCTTGTTTTAGCTGTGGTTGTTCCTTCGCGTTTCCACTTCACAGTCACATAACCTACAGTCGACATGGGCAGCTTTAGAGGGTCGAAATGTCGCCGATGCATTTGTTGCTCACTTAACGTCCAATGACTTGTTCACGTCCGAAGTCACTGAGCACTCGTGACCGACCCCTGTTGACTTCTTCTCGACTGGCGACACAGTACTCTCTCCCTTCCATCTTCTTTATATACGGACGGGTCCCTCCCTCACGACGTTTAATCGTCAGCTACGGACTAGGGCTGCTTTTGTTTGTGAATCTCTCACTTACCCATAAACTGATATCTGTTTACCTTTCTTGTGATGCAGATGCACTTTGTAGTTCTGACGATGGTCATCGTAGACTGGTTGATTGTTGATTTTGGGGGATGGGACCAAACAGCGAGGTCATCAATCCCATCGGATTAGGGAAGAATGGGGAAGGAAATCGCCTGTGCCCTTTCAAAGGAACCATCCAGACATTGGCCTGAAGCGATTAGGGAAACCGCAGAAAACCTAAATCAGGATGACCGGAAACGGGTTTGAACCGTCGTCCTACCGAATGTGAGACCAGCCTGCTAACCACTGCGCCACCTCGCTCGGTCATGATAATAGCCTGACGTAAAATGTTTTGGTCCGTAATTGGAATAAAGAAGTAATAACCGTTCCCGGATCGTTGTGGATTATAGCTGCGACTATGTCTTCATTTGTTCATCAAAGAGCCTAAGGATCGCGTAACAGGCAACGCGCGAGCGCCCGGCTACGACCTTTCACGTCAAAGCGTTTCGCACAATTGCTGTGGTTTCCAGTAACATTTTTACAACGGCACCCACAGCAATGGCTAACTTTTAACATTATTCATGTAAAACTGTGCGAAACTGCGTCCCAGAAAAACCGTATTATGGCGAAGCGAGCGTCCAGTGTGACGGTCTATCACACCCGTGATATCTGCTTCACCTGGATGTCGAGCAGGTGTGTCAAGAGTGTACCAAATATCCTCGGACTTCGGTACCACCGTGTTGTAGTCAAGCAAGGAACGAAGCGTTACTAGAACGCGAAAGAAAATCCTTTCCTAGTCTGCCCACAAGAATCTATAACATAATATGTTTCAAACTTCCGAAAAAGAACAAACTGTGTCAAAAACTGATCAAGAAAATGGTTCAAATGGCTCTGAGCACTTTGGGACTTAACATCTGAGGTCAACAGTCCCCTAGAACTTAGAACTACTTAAACCTAACTAACCTAAGGACATCACACACATCCACGCTCGAGGTAGGATTCGAACCTGCGACCGTAGCAGTCGCACGGTTCCGGACTGATGCGCCTAGAACTGCTCGGCCACAGCGTCCGGCAATTGAGCAAGAAAAGTAAGTTCTAGTGTGCCATTTAAAAATAAGAGTATGGTTTGGACTTTGACAGGCCCATCAAAGATATGGTTATATTTTATTTTCATTTCAGGATCGTGCAGAACAACGCAACAAAATCCTCTACAAATGGCGGAAGTAGATACTTTGCCAGTCAAACCTTTTAAGTGTAGGTAATTCTTAAAATCACCTGTCCGAAATAGTAAACACAATTTACTCACATATAACACTGATCGCTACAATCATCAAGAATGAAACAAGTCAGTACTCTTGAAGCATTAGCTCGTATGCGAACGGGCACCCATTTCTCAGTCTAAAGCGACAACATCTTTACGTAGGTGGTATCTAAAGTGATGCATTACCGACCATAATTTACGTCGACGCTCATTCTTATAGAGACATTTATTGCAAATGTAATGATATATTTCTCTGAAGGACATTAAATAACAGCCGTGTGGGCATCCGCTGGGCCAGAGACGCCTTGCCACGGTTCACGCTGCTGCCTCCTCCCCCCCCCCCCTCCCGTCAGAGGTTCGAGTCCTCCCTCGTGCTTGGTTGTGTGTGTCCGTTGCGTAAGTTAGTTTAAGTTCGATCAAGAAGTGTGTAAGCCTAGGGACCGATGACTTCAGCAGTTTGGTCTCATAGGAACTTAAATTTCCAATTTCCATAAAGTAACAAATTTCTAAGAAGATAATCTACGGGTCTGGCTACTACATTCGGACTATTTCAACAACAGAGCAATGTATACAGTGAGACAATTATTAACGGTTCGTACACCTGCCATTATGTTTCACTATCACATGATGCCGAGGGATCAGAAGCGTCGTTAATCACACGACTTGTGTAGCTGTAGCACTAAACTAAAAACCTAACACCTCACTTATGCCCTTTCAATGGCGGCGACACACTTCATTAACAGCCTCAGCTGGAAAAGGAGAACCGCGAGCAGTTGCTGGTCTTTAGACACGTCACCGGAAGTCAGTGCTCTTTAGACACGTCACCGGAAATAAAGATCCCCGAGAGCAACGTCGGCGAAAAAACGCTGACGTCGTTTCCCGCCATGGCGCGCCAAGCCATCTCATTTACCTGTACGTATGAATTCCTTTTTGTCCATCCGAAAACTCTCGGACATCTGCTCTCCGAGCGCAGGACGAATGAGCCAGGGAAGCCGGTGTTCGTGGGCTGGGCGGGCGCCTTCGTATCCGCCTGTCGCCGTCTCCGCTGGCCTCGTTCGCTCCGCGCCAAAAGTGTGCCGCTCTTTGCATAATCCGCTTCCGTCCTTGGCGCTCACTTGTGCTTTTATCACTGGTATTTCAGTCCGCAGTTGCAGTGTGATTCACGGGTATTTTAATGCGGGCAGAGATCGGTGAACTCAGGAACACTCGCCAAGTTATTGCTATTTCATTTGTCCGACGGTGGCGTTAGTAGGTAAGGTTACGATACGTACTGAGAGGCCCGAAGTCTAGGGAAGCCACTGGGGGTGATGTCGAACGCCGGGGGCGGTGAATTTTTTTCTCCAACAGTGCAGGTAGGAATGAGTTCCTGACGCTCAACATTCAAATCGCCTGCAGTTCGACACAGCAGACCGTCGATGGCCGCTTGTAGCTCTAGAGAGGGTATGTGACGACCCTTCCTCGAACACTGGTCCTGTGCGGTAGTTTAAGTGAGGGAAAACGCTGTAGCTGCGGTACTGAAGGTCCACCATAGAGACTGTTAATCTAGCGAAGCCGGATTCTCTTGTAATCCCTGATATGCTGTCATCCATTGGTTTGCACCGATTTTTCTCAAAAGTCGGTAAATTAGCATTATGCTGCCATGCTTCAGACATGCACGCTCCAACATAAATGGAAATGCTCGCCAAGCCTGCAGGCTGCGCTGTTGTAATCCCTGGAGGAAGGCGACGTACATTTGGAGAAACGCTATTGAGAAAATCTAGAGAACCGGCCTGTGAAGCTCACGATTCCACTGCCACCAGCATACCTTACGCGTGAGGCACCTCTGCAGCTTGCTTAAGACGTTGCAAGTGTCAGCTGTGGTCAGAGTAGTATCCGTTTAGTTGCGAGTGGATTATGTCAGAGCTACGTATCGCCAGGACTGCCCAAAGGAAGTGTGATAGGACCTCTGTTGTTCTCTATATACATAAAATACACTCCTGGAAATTGAAATAAGAACACCGTGAATTCATTGTCCCAGGAAGGGGAAACTTTATTGACACATTCCTGGGGTCAGATACATCACATGATCACACTGACAGAACCACAGGCACATAGACACAGGCAACAGAGCATGCACAATGTCGGCACTACTACAGTGTATATCCACCTTTCGCAGCAATGCAGGCTGCTATTCTCCCATGGAGACGATCGTAGAGATGCTGGATGTAGTCCTGTGGAACGGCTTGCCATGCCATTTCCACCTGGCGCCTCAGTTGGACCAGCGTTCGTGCTGGACGTGCAGACCGCGTGAGACGACGCTTCATCCAGTCCCAAACATGCTCAATGGGGGACAGATCCGGAGATCTTGCTGGCCAGGGTAGTTGACTTACACCTTCTAGAGCACGTTGGGTGGCACGGGACACATGCGGACGTGCATTGTCCTGTTGGAACAGCAAGTTCCCTTGCCGGTCTAGGAATGGTAGAACGATGGGTTCGATGACGGTTTGGATGTACCGTGCACTATTCAGTGTCCCCTCGACGATCACCAGTGGTGTACGGCCAGTGTAGGAGATCGCTCCCCACACCATGATGCCGGGTGTTGGCCCTGTGTGCCTCGGTCGTATGCAGTCCTGATTGTGGCGCTCACCTGCACGGCGCCAAACACGCATACGACCATCATTGGCACCAAGGCAGAAGCGACTCTCATCGCTGAAGACGACACGTCTCCATTCGTCCCTCCATTCACGCCTGTCGCGACATCACTGGAGGCGGGCTGCACGATGTTGGGGCGTGAGCGGAAGACGGCCTAACGGTGTGCGGGACCGTAGCCCAGCTTCATGGAGACGGTTGCGAATGGTCCTCGCCGATACCCCAGGAGCAACAGTGTCCCTAATTTGCTGGGAAGTGGCGGTGCGGTCCCCTACGGCACTGCGTAGGATCCTACGGTCTTGGCGTGCATCCGTGCGTCGCTGCGGTCCGGTCCCAGGTCGACGGGCACGTGCACCTTCCGCCGACCTCTGGCGACAACATCGATGTACTGTGGAGACCTCACGCCCCACGTGTTGAGCAATTCGGCGGTACGTCCACCCGGCCTCCCGCATGCCCACTATACGCCCTCGCTCAAAGTCCGTCAACTGCACATATGGTTCACGTCCACGCTGTCGCGGCATGCTACCAGTGTTAAAGACTGCGATGGAGCTCCGTATGCCACGGCAAACTGGCTGACACTGACGGCGGCGGTGCACAAATGCTGCGCAGCTAGCGCCATTCGACGGCCAACACCGCGGTTCCTGGTGTGTCCGCTGTGCCGTGCGTGTGATCATTGCTTGTACAGCCCTCTCGCAGTGTCCGGAGCAAGTATGGTGGGTCTGACACACCGGTGTCAATGTGTTCTTTTTTCCATTTCCAGGAGTGTATTTGCCGGAAAGTGTGAGCAGCAATCTGAGGTTGTTTTCTGAAGATGCTGTGATGCACGGTGAGGTGTCGAAGTTGAGTGACTATAGGGAGATACAAGACAACTTGCACAAACTTTCCGGTTGGTGTGATGAATGGCAACTAGCCCTAACTGTGAAAAAATGTAAGTTAATGCGGATGGGTAAGAAGATCAAACCTGTAGTTTTGGAATAGAGTATTATTAGTGTCCAGCTTAACGTAGTCAAGTCTTTTAAATATATGGGCTCATCATTGCAAACCGATATGAGCTGGAACGAGCATGTGGTAGGAGAACTGTGGTCGACTTCGATTTATTGGGAGAATTTTAGGAAAGAGTGGTTCACCTGTAAAGGAGACCGCATATCGAACGCTGTTGCAACCTGATCTTGAGCACTGTTCGACGTGGTTGGGGGAGTGGCCGTGCGGTTCTAGGCGCTGCAGTCTGGAACCGAGCGACCGCTACGGTCACAGGTTCGAATCCTGGCTCGGGAATGGATGTGTGTGATGTGCTTAGGCTAGTTAGGTCTTATTAGTTCTAAGTTCTAGGCGACTGATGACCTCAGAAGTTAAGTCGCATAGTGCTCAGAGCCATTTGAACCATTTGAACGTGGTTGGGATCCGTACCAGGTCGGATTGCAGGAAGACGTCGAAGCAATTCAGAGGCGGGCTGCTGGATTTGTTACCAGTGGCTTCTAACAACACGGAAGGTGATTCGGGAATGCAAATGGGAATCCCTGGAGGTAAGGCGACGTTCTTTTCGAAACACTATTGAGAAAATTTAGAGAACCGGCGTGTCAAGCTGAATGCCCAACGATTCTACTGCCGCCAACATATATTACGCGTAAGGACCACGAGGATAAGATATGAGAAATAAGGCCTCATGTGGAGGCATATAGATTGTCGTTTTTCCCTCGCTCTACTTGCGAGTGGAATGGGAAAGGAAACCACAAATAGTGGTACAGGTTCCCCTCCGCCACACACCGTACGGTGGCTTGCGGATTATCTATGTAGATGTAGATGTAGATTCTAACATGGGCAAACTGTTGATGCTTGCATAATGAGTGGTCCCCTAACCAAGGTAGCCGAAGTGTGTGTTGGTTCAGGACGCACCGCATCGAACCATTATACCCTTTACAAGGAAATTCGAAAAACAATATCCGCTGAGTCACAACGCGGCCGGATGTGTGTGTTGAGTGATCGTGAAAGACTGTCGTTGGAGAGGACTGTGAAGAAAAGTAAGAAGACGATAGGAAAAGTCGTTGCAGAACTGAACGTCGTTTAGCGAACCCTGTCAGCACCAAAACAACACGAATGGAGCTCCATAAGCAGGAAATTGCAGGGCGAACTGGAATTCCAAAACCACTCATCATGATGAAGATGCCCGTAACAGGAAAACCTAATACCGAAGCCATAAAACCTGGGCTACGGAGTAATGGAAGAAAGTCATTTGGTCGGATGAGTCCTGTTTCACACAGTTTCCCAATTCTGGCCGGGTTTACGTTGTAAGTAGGCTGTTAAGGTTTTTATGTCGGTAAAGCCACGTAACGCTCTGTATGAAAATCACTGACTGTGCTGTGTGCAGTCTTTGGCTGCTTTGCATTGTTGGAAATTTTGCTTTTGTAGTGTTGGGAAGTTGGATGTGAACAACGCGTAGCGTTGCGCAGTTCGAGGTGAGAGGTGAGCCGCCAGCAGTGGTGGATGTGGGGAGAGAAATGGCAAAATTTTGAGAGCGGACGATCTGGACGCGTGTCCATCAGAAAGAGTAAATTTGTAACATTGGATATCATGAACTAATATATATATATATAATTGTTTGTTCTCTATCAAAATCTTTCATTTGCTAAGTGTTGTGGCTTGGCAAGACAGCCAAGCCACTATGAGGAAGCCGAAAGGCACGCGTTTAAGCTCACGCAGGCTGGCGTGAGGTCTGGAACAGGACAAGGTAATTAATATAGCCAATAACGTACGTAGCTGCTGGAATACTTAACTTTAATCAACAATTGGTGAACATCGCTCGTGACGGTACATGTATTACAGCGTCAATAGTAACTGGTAATGGCGCCTTGCTAGGTCGTAGCAAATGACGTAGCTGAAGGCTATGTTAACTATTGTCTCGGCAAATGAGAGCGTATTTTGTCAGTGAACCATCGCTAGCAAAGTCGGCTGTACAACTGGGGCGAGTGCTAGGACGTCTCTCTAGACCTGCCGTGTGGCGGCGCTCGGTCTGCAATCACTGATAGTGGCGACACGCGGGTCCGACGTATACTACCGGACCGCGGCCGATTTAAAGGCTACCACCTAGCAAGTGTGGTGTCTGGCGGTGACACCACACTAAGTACACCTATCAGTAGGTTTGTGCCTTCAGTAGTTAGAATCTTTTATTTAGCTGGCAGTATTGGCGCTCGCTGTATTGCAGTAGTTAGAGTAACGAAGATTTTTGTGAGGTAAGTGATTCATGAAAGGTATAGGTTATTGTTAGTCAGGGCCATTCTTTTGTAGAGATGATTGAAATTCAGATTGCGTTGCGCTAAAAATATTGTGTGTCAGTTTAGTGTTGATCAGAATCAGTAAAGAGCGAAATGTCTGCGTACGTTCAGTTCCTCTCAGCTGTTTGAAAATCAAATAACGTAAGGGGTTTATCAGCTCAATCATTAATAAATTTTTCTAAGGGGAGGTTTCAACGTCTCAAGAGCGAACGACTGCGGGTGTTGGTGGTGTTATGGGCAGTCATATCGCGGTATTCCATGACCCTCGAGGTTACTCTCAAGGGTACATTACCGCCAGTGAGTATGTGATTATTTTGGCTGGTAAGGTCCATCCCATGGTACAACGTTTGGTCCCTAATGACGATGCTGTGTTCCAGTACGACAGGGCCCCTGTTCGCACAGCTCACATCGTCCAGAAATGGTTTTGTGAACACCAGGATGAAGTTTCGCATCTCCCCTGGCCACCACAGTCATCAGATCTCAATGTTGTACAGCCTTTGTGGTTTACTTTGCAGAGGAGGACGTTTGGTCGCAACCCAAGTCGATTTTTATACGAACTTGCCACTCTTCTGAAGGAATAATGATAATATGATTCCACTGAAAACCTCGCAGGACCTTTGTTTATCCATTCCGAGACGACTGGGAGACGTTTTTAATACCAGCGATTTTCCTGCAACGTATTACGTATAGTAATGCGTTGTGTTTGTGGTGATCTCATATTTTTGTCCAACAGCCGTATCATGTCTACACGCACACCGTATGCCGCCTAGAGCCACGACATTCAGGCGTCATAAGCAGCACATCTTGAAAGGGGACATCCTTTCCCATGGCTTTTGGCCACACAGTTTCTTTTAAAAGAAATTCTGCTTTAACTGCGTATCCTGACTGTGAAATGTGCGGATGTTGCTGAAAGGAGGTACAGCCCAAGCTCCACTTGGATTTTACCTTTGTTTCGCATCTGGTATGTGTACAACGCGTAGTTAATGTCAGCCAAACGTCGAAAGTATTTAACAGAGTGTGAGGAACAATGGATGGTGGCTTGGATTTGAGGGTGCTCCGTGCTGACTGTGGTTACATTCCTTCAGTTTCGTGTGTTGTCGGACATGTTACAAAACGACTGTTTCATGAGGAGTACGTTGTGCGTGTGAATATGCACGTTCTTCACACTTTTCCACTCGTTGCGCTAATGAACTAAAAGCGCTCGCTGTTTTAAGAGTTCATGTAAAGTAAACCATATGGAGAATTGTCAAGGAGAGATAATTATGTTCTGACTGCTGTGATTTTCTATCGGTTTTTACCCAGCGGACAAGGCGGCAGAACAGAGTACTTACATGTTCAGATTACATCTATCCCGTCTGCACCACAACACCTTTACGTGTGTGATGGGACCGAAAATATCAGGTACTGTATTATTATTATTATTTCTTTCCTTTCTCAGACGTTATGTCTGGTTAAAAACGGAAAGTGACGCGGACTTTGATCAAGCGTGACTTCCTTTTAACTGTACGGTATATGTTACATTGCTTTTAGGAACTTTCGGGTAATTGAACATGTATCAAAAATTACAGATTTCTGTAGTTGTATATGTACGTTTGGATGGAGCTGTATTGCGTTGATGTATTGGTGGATATTGTGTGGTATGACTCCTGTAGTTGATAGTATAATTGGTATAATGTCAACTTTATCCTGATGCCACATGTCCTTGACTTCCTCAGCCAGTTGGATGTATTTTTCAATTTTTTCTCCTGTTTTCTTCTGTATATTTGTTGTATTGGGTATGGATATTTCGATTAATTGTGTTAATTTCTTCTTTTTATTGGTGAGTGTGATGTCAGGTTTGTTATGTGGTGTTGTTTTATCTGTTATAATGGTTCTGTTCCAGTATAATTTGTATTCATCATTCTCCAGTACATTTTGTGGTGCATACTTGTATGTGGGAACGTGTTGTTTTATTAGTTTATGTTGTATGGAAAGTTGTTGATGTATTATTTTTGCTACATTGTCATGTCTTCTGGGGTATTCTGTATTTGCTAGTATTGTACATCCGCTTGTGATGTCATCTACTGTTTCTATTTGTTGTTTGCAAAGTCTGCGTTTATCTGTTGTGGTATTGGGATCTTTAACAATATGCTTGCTGTAATATCTGGTGTTTATTGTTTGATCCTGTATTGCAATCATGAATCCTTCTGTCTCACTGTATATATTGCCTTTTCTTAGCCATGTGTTGGATGCGTCTTGATCGATGTGTGGCTGTGTTAGATGATGTGGGTGCTTGCAATGTAGTGTTTTCTTTTTCCAATTTACTTTCTTCGTATTTGTTGATGTTATGTGATCTAAAGGGTTGTAGAAGCGGTTATGAAGTTGCAGTGGTGTAGCCGATGTATTTATATGAGTGATTGCTTTGTGTATTTTGCTAGTTTCTGCTCGTTCTATAAAGAATTTTCTTAAATTGTCTATCTGTCCATAATGTAGGTTTTTTATGTCGATAAATCCCCTTCCTCCTTCCTTTCTGCTTAATGTGAATCTTTATGTTGCTGACTGTACGTGATGTATTCTATATTTGTGGCATTGTGATTGTGTAAGTGTATTGAGTGCTTCTAGTTCTGTGTTACTCCATTTCACTACTCCAAATGAGTAGGTCAATATTGGTATGGCATAAGTATTTATAGCTTTTGTCCTGTTTCTTGCTGTCAATTCTGTTTTCAGTATTTTTGTTAGTATTTGTCTATATTTTTGTTTTAGTTCTTCTTTAATATTTGTATTATCTATTCCTATTTTTTATCTGTATCCTACATATTTATAGGCATCTGTTTCTTCCATCGCTTCTATGCAGTCGCTGTGGTTATCCAATATGTAATCTTCTTGTTTAGTGTGTTTTCCCTTGACTATGCTATTTTTCTTACATTTGTCTGTTCCAAAAGCCATATTTATATCATTGCTGAATACTTATGTTATTTTGAGTAATTGGTTGAGTTGTTGTTTTGTTGCTGCCAGTAGTTTTAGATCATCCATGTATAGCAAGTGTGTGATTTTGTGTTGGTATGTTCCAGTAATATTGCATCCATAATTTGTATTATTTAGCAAGTTGGATAGTGGGTTCAGAGCAAGCCAGAACCAGAAAGGACTTAATGAGTCTCCCTGGTATATTCCACGCTTAATCTGTATTGGCTGTGATGTGATATTATTTGAATTTGTTTGGATATTAAGTGTGATTTTCCAATTTTTCATTACTATGTTTAGGAACTGTATCAATTTAGGATCTACTTTGTATATTTCCAATATTTGTAGTAACCATGAGTGGGGTACACTATCAAAAGCTTTTTGGTAATCAATGTATGCATAGTGTAGCGACCTTTGTTTAGTTTTAGCTTGATATGTCACCTCTGCATCTATTATCAGTTGCTCTTTACATCCTCGTGCTCCTTTGCAACAGTCTTTTTGTTCTTCATTTATAATTTTGTTCTGTGTTGTATGTGTCATTAATTTCTGTGTAATGACTGAAGTTAATATTTTGTATATTGTTGGTAGGCATGTTATGGGGCGATATTTAGCTGGGTTTGCTGTGTCTGCTTGATCTTTAGGTTTCAGATAAGTTATTCCATGTGTAAGTGTATCAGGGAATGTGTATGGGTGTGCAATGTAACTGTTAAATAAATTAGTTAGATTTAAATGTGTTGAGGTGAACTTCTTTAGCCATAAATTTGCTATTTTATCGTTTCCAGGGGCTTTCCAGTTGTGAGTAGAATTAATTGCTCAGATGACTTCATGTTGCAAAATTATCACTTCAGGCATTTGTGGTATCATCCTGTACGTATCTGTTTCTGCCTGTATCCACCATGTATGCCTGTTATGTTGTTCTGAGTTTGACCATATGTTGCTCCAGAAGTGTTCCATGTCTGTTATGTTTGGTGGATTGTCTATTTTAATGTGTGTGTTATCTATTGTCTGGTAAAATTTCTTTTGGTTTGTGTTGAATGTTTGGTTTTGTTTCCTCCTATTTTCACTTTTTTTTGTATCTTCTAAGTCGTTTGGCCAATGCTTGTAATTTCTGTTTATTTTCATCTAATTGCTCTATGGCTTCCTGTTGTGAGATTTTACCTAACCTTCTTCGTTTTTTGTCTGATATTTCATTTCTTACAAATTGTGTTAGCTGTCTGATGTCTTTTCTCAGTTTTTCTATTCTGATCTGTAGTCTGTGTTGCCATGCTGGTTTTGTGAGTTTCTTCTGTGTGTTGGTTGGTTGTGATCTCTGCCTAGTGTGTATATTTAGTGTAGTGAGTGCTCCTATATAAACCAGTAGTTGTAACTCTTCCATAGTTGTATTTTCATTTATTTTGTTGTGTATGATTGTGTTGATAGTTGTTATTGTTGTTTCGGCTTGTGGGTTATTTGGTGGTCTATGCAAGAATGGTCTAATGTCTGTATTTGTGTCTTTGTATTCTATATATGTCAGCTGAAATTTTTCTTCTATATCTAACATGTGTGTCACTTTGTGTTCTATTTGTGCTTGTTCTGGTGGCTGTCTTAAGATTTTGTTTTCCTCTGATTGTTTAATTGATGTGTGTTGTTCTTTGTTTGTTTGCTCTGGGATGTTTGAGTCCATCACTGTATTTTCTTCTTCTTCTGATTACACATTATTTTGTTCCAGTATTTGTTGTACTTGTTGTTTGATGTTTTCTAATTCTGACTGGGGTATCCTGTTTTTTTTATTATTATTATTATTACACGGATCTGATCAGCTAGTCGTTGTTCTGTTAAAAATTTTAATTCTGGGTATCTGGTAATAAATGTTGTGTATACTTGTGATCTGTATCCAGTTGTGTTGGTTCCTAAGTTTGTTGCTTGGTAATAACAGAACATTAGGTATCGGTTAACTTCATCTGGCCATCTCATCCTCTGTCTTTGTTTTCCTTCTAGAGTGGTTGCAGGAAGCATATCCTGCAAAACACCTCTATTTGGATTTAAATCATTTTCCGTGTGGCTAGCAGTGTCGTTACCATTATGGACAGGCATAGGGTTCAAGCGTCGTCCCCGACCATGACAACGCTTGTCGGAGGCTTCATTAGTTCTGTCCTGAACCAACTAATCACACTAAAAGGGTGTTAGCCCTATTAGTGGTTTGTTCTTTTCGTCGCCTTTTACGACTGGCAGAACATACCGGAGGCCTATTCTTTTCTCGGGCCTCCACGGGGTTTATTATTATTATTATTATTATTTTGTTTTGCTAAACGGCCTGGTGCAAGCCTTTCAATTGGCCGTCACTTCGGCGACTTGAAAGTTCTTGAGCCAACATCACCCTGTATAAACAGCACCAAGTACTAACAGGCCCAGACATTGCTTTTCTTCGGTGATCGGACGAAAACCAGTGTATCCAACAAGTACGCTCTTGAGCGATCAGCACCCCGTCTAAACAGTACCAAGAACTAACAGGCCCAGACGCTGCTTAACTTCGGTGATCGGACGAAAACCTGTGTATCCAACATGGCCAAACCTTTGAATCAGCTGCTATGAGAAACCTTTAGTATTGTTAGCATTTTTGACATTCACAGATCATCAGGTACCTGGAATTTATAAAGTAATAGACCTTTACAACTACATGTGAAACAGATGCTGTACAATCTCATAACATTCAAAAACGTGACTGCAGGGAGTTTTCCATTCTCAGTAACTGAATGGTTACGTACAAGACGTGCATATGTAACGTGAAAAATGTGAAATAATCATCTTGACTTAATACATAAAATTTAAACATTGTTCATAGTATCCAGGGTGTCAGTATAATAGTGCAACTCATCTAGTTTATGCTCACTTTCGGTCAATATCGATATTGACATGTACGGTATTTGACATGTTAATAAGAGAAAAAACAGCTGATCATCTTCTGACAGTCGTAATTCAGGCGTGTAACAGCGATGGTGTTACAACACTTTTGAAGTATGCAGAATGTGGATGATTGCACTATTCCTCCACACCCGAACACGTCCATCCGCTCGACAAAATTTGAAACGAGACTTGTCCGACCAGGCAACGTCTTTCCATTCATCAACAGTCCAATGTCGGCGTTGACGGGCCAATGCGAGGCGTAAAGCTTTGTGTCGCGCAGTCGCCAAGGGTACACGAGTGGGCCTTCGGCTCCGAAAGCCCATAACGATGATGTTTCGTTGAATGGTTCGCACTTCTGTCACGTTGAACGATTCTCTTCAGTCGTCGTTGGTCCCGTACTTGCAGGGTCTTTTTCCGGCCGTAGCGATGTCGGAGTTTTGGCATTTTACTGGATTCCCAGTATTCACGGTACACTCGTGAAATGATCTTACGGGAAAACCCCCACTTCATCACTACCTCGGAGACGCTGTGTCCCACCGCTCGTGCGCCGACTGTAACACCACGTCCAAACTCACGTAAATCTTGATAACCTGCCATTGTAGCAGCAGTAACCGATCTAACAAATGCGCCAAACACTTATTGTCTTATATAGGCGTTGCCGACCTCAGTGCCGTCTGCTGTCTGTTTACATAACTCTGTATCTGACTACGCACACCTATACCAGTTTCTTTGGCGCTTCAGTGTAAAACGCTTTGCTGTAATGACAGTAATTTGTTTAAATGGTTCAAATGGCTCTGAGCACTATGCGACTTAACGTCTGAGGTCATCAGTCGCCTACAACTTAGAACAACTTAAACCTAACTAATCTAAGGACATCACACACATCCATGCCCGAGGCAGGATTCGAACCTGCGACCGCAGCGGTCGCTCGGTTCCAGACTGAAGCGCCTAGAACCACTTGGCCACCACGGCCAGCTGAATTTTATTACAACTAAACAATACAAATACTTAACTGTGATAGATGTGTCGCAAGCAAAGGGCGACGTACAAAATAATCTGTCTTCTTCAGAATAGAAAAACACAAGTCTGGGCTGTTTAGAGATTGCTGATGATAGAGGCTACGATGCGCCGGCTAACGAAGAGGCTAACGTTGATGGTGCTATCGAAGTGGGCTGCCACCAATCGGGCGCGGCGCTTATGTCCTCTTCGTTAGGGGCCACTGCTGTCGCGTTGTCGTACTGGAGTCAGGTCAGTCAGCGTGCGAATGGCGTACCTCTTCTCACAGCCTGGTCTTCTCTGTCGTTCCCGACTGGCGTGCCGGCGCTGACTTTTCGTCGCGACAGGGTGTCCCAGGTGGAATGGTCATTATTCAGGGATATTGCAGGAATGATCATTCGAAGAAAAAAGGCTAGTAAACATGGGCTCTAAAATGCATACCTTAAGAGCTATGGTCACTTCTTTATCTTTGATACCGTGAAACAAATATCTTGAACTGTAAGCTCTTTGTTTTTCATGTTTTAGGGGGCGTTAGTATGGACCAAACAAGAAAAAATGTGGGCTCTAAAATGCATACCTTAATAAGTATGAGCACTTATTCAGTAAAAGAGATGTGTTTCACATTCACTGAACGTTTTTCCGGGGATCACCGCTCTGCCAGCCGTCGTCAGTTTTCGGGATCGGGAACCGCTACTGCTCGATCAAAAAGGTTTACAACTGACATCACCAGGCTGAGTGCAACTCGTTCCAGTCCTCTCACCTGGGAATCGAACCAGGGCCCTCCGCATGAGGGTTAGCCGCGCTGGCCACTCAGCTAGGAGACTGCCCGCCATGAATTCCTCTTCTGTGTAAACGTCTTCATCTCAGAGTCGCACTTGAACCTACATTCTCAATTATATGCTGGATGTATTCCAACCTCTGTCTTGTGCCATTTACAGCTCCCTCTAGTACCATGGAAGCCATTCCCTCATGTCTTAACAGATGTCCTATCAATCTGCACTTTCTCCTTGTTAGTGTTTTCCACGTATTCCTTTTCTCTCCCACTCTGGGCAGAACCTCCTCATTCCTTACCTTGTCAGTCCATCTAATTTTCAACATTCGTCTTCTTCTGTTCCGGTTTTCTCACAGTCCATGTTTGACTACCGCACAATGCTGTGTACATACTCAGAAATTTCTTCCTCAAATTGAGGTATATGTTTGATACTTGTAGGCTTCTCTTGGCCAGCAATACCTATTTTGCCAGTGCTTCTGTTTTTTGATGTCCTACTTGCTGCGTCTGTCATTGTTTTTGTGCTGCCTAGGTAGTAGATTTCCTTAACTTCATCTACTTCGTGACCATTAATCCTGATGTTAAGTTTGTCTCTGTTCTCATTTCTGCTACTTCTCATTACTTTCGTCTTTCTTCGGTTTACTCTCAATCCGTTTTCTGTACTCTTTAGACTGTCCATTCCATTCAGCAGATCATGTAATCCTTCTTCACTTTCAATCAGGATAGCAGTGTCATCAGTGAATGGCGTCATTGATATCCTTTCACGCTGAATTTTAATTCCACTCCTGAGACTTTCTTTTATTTCCGTCCTTGCTTCATCGGTGTACAGATTGAACTGTAGGGGCGAAAGACTATATCCCTGTCTTACACCCATTTTAGTCCGAGAACTTCGTTCTTGGTCGTCCACTCTTATTATTCCCTCTTGGCTCTTGTACATATTGTATGTTACCCGTCTCTCCCTATAGCCTACCCCTATTTTTCTCGGAATTTCGAACACCTTGCACTATTTTACGTTGTCGAACGCTTTTAGAGGTCGACAAATTGATTTGATTTTTCTTTCGTCTAGCTTCTGTTATCAACCGCAACGTCAGAATTCTCTCTCTGGTACGTTTACCTTTCCTGAAGCCAGACTGATCGTTAGGTAACAAATCCTCAATTTTCGTTCCCCTACACATATACGTCTACAAACAGAAAAGCGACACGTGGTGTTGATGATCCCTGGAGTGGTGTATGTAACTAACTTTGAAATCACCTGATCAATTAAGCGCAGTCCGCAGCTCGTGGCCGTGCGGTAGCGTTCTCACTTCACGCGCCTGGATTCCCGGGTTCAATTCCCGGCGGGGTCAGGGATTTTCTCTGCCTCGTGATGACTGGATGTTGTGTGATGTCCTTAGGTTGGTTAGGATTAAGTAGTTCTAAGTTCTAGGGGCTGATGACCGTAGATGTTAAGTCCCATAGTGCTCAGAGCCGCCGGCCGAAGTGGCCGTGCGGTTAAAGGCGCTGCAGTCTGGAACCGCAAGACCGCTACGGTCGCAGGTTCGAATCCTGCCTCGGGCATGGATGTTTGTGATGTCTTTAGGTTAGTTAGGTTTAACTAGTTCTAAGTTCTAGGGGACTAATGACCTCAGCAGTTGAGTCCCATAGTGCTCAGAGTCATTTGAACCATTTTGCTCAGAGCCAATTAAGCGCATTTAACACCGACATTTCTCGATTTCTATCGGTTCAGCTAAGTCCATCAGCAATTGAGTGCTCCTAGAGTGCGCGTAGGGTGACTGTATCGTGAAGAGGATTTGCGCTACTGTGTTTCTCTTTCAGGCCACGGAGTCGGTAGGAACTTGCTCTAGTGCAGTCTGTATAGAACTGTTCCGCGGCAGTGGCGTGGGTAACAGACAAGCCATGGCTCTGAGCACTATGGGACTCAACTGCTGTGGTCATCAGTCCCCTAGAACTTAGAACTACTTAAACCTAACTAACCTAAGGACATCACATACATCCATGCCCGAGGCAGGATTCGAACCTGCGACCGTAGCGGTCACGCGGTTCCAGAATGAAGCGCCTAGAAACGCACGGCCACTCCGGCCGGCAACAGACAAGCCATTGTTGCTCGTAATCTTCAGCAGCCCTCTTCGTGGAACCGTGCCGTAGGCCTGCTACAAGGCCACAGAGAGCACGCGTGTGTACGACTGCGCGAAATGTATAAATCCGTAGCCAACGACGTCCCGGACGCGTTGTCGCCGCGCTCGCACCGGGAATTCATTAGGGAGGCTCCCTGCCAGCTGTAATGACGGCAGCTCGTTAGCGACTCGCCGGTAATGACTGCGCAGGGTAGTGTGTGTGCACGCGCGTGCGTGCGTGTACCGCTCGGGTTCGCAGAAGGCGGCGCGGCCTCGGGTGTGGTAGCAGGCGGACTCGGTCGGCGTGGGGGGCCGCGCGAGGTCACGGAAAGCTGTTCATGACTCATTAGAAACACAGTCACTATTTACCGGGTGATCAAAACGTCAATATAAATTTGAAAACTTAACAAACCACGGAATAATGTAGATAGAGAGGTAAAAATTGACACACATGCTTGGAATGACATGGGGTTTTATTAGAACAAAAAAAAAACTAAAGTTCACAAAATGTCCGACAGATGGCGCTGGACAGCAAAACGTCAATGACTGCGCATGACAATCGTGTATAAGAGCAACTGTAATCAGAGGGGTGTAGCCGTGGTCTAGGGGTAGCGTCTTTGACTCATAATCAAAACGTCTTCGGTCCCGGGTTCGATCCCCGCCACTGCCTAAATTTTGATAAATAATCAGCATTGGTGGCCGAAGACTTCCGGCATAAGAAGTCACCCTCACTCTGCCAACGGCCTTGTCAAAGAGGGCGGAGGAGAGGATAGAGGTTCAGGGCACTCTCTTGTCGTAGGGGTGGGAAATTGCCCCTAAAGGCGAAAGAATCAGCGATGATCAACGACATGAGGATGCAGAAGGCAATGGAAACCACTGCATTAAAGACACGTAACGTGTATCCACAGGACATGTGGCCTGTAATTGAAGAAGTGTCATGATGATCTCTCCATTGGCAAAAGATTCCGGAATAGTCCCCCATTCGGATCTCCGGGAGGGGACTGCCAAGGGGGAGGTTACCATGAGAAAAAGATTGAATAATCTACGAAAGGATAACATTCTACGAGTCGCGGCGTGGAATGTCAGAAGCTTGAACGTGGTAGGGAAACTAGAAAATCTGAAGAGGGAAATGCAAAGGCTCAATCTAGATATAGTAGGGGTCAGTGAAGTGGAGTGGAAGGAAGACAAGGATTTCTGGTCAGATGAGTATCGGGTAATATCAACAGCAGCAAAAAATGGTATAACAGGTGTAGGATTCGTTATGAATAGCAAGGTAGGGCAGAGGGCGTGTTACTGTGAACATTTCAGTGACCAGGTTGTTCTAATCAGAATCGACAGCAGACCAACACCGACAACGATAGTTCAGGTATACACGCCGACGTCGCAAGCTGAAGATGAACAGATAGAGAAAGTGTATGAGGATATTGAAAGGGTAATGCAGTATGTAAAGGGGGACGAAAATATAATAGTCATGGGCGACTGGAATGCAGTTGTAGGGGAAGGAGTAGAAGAAAAGGTTACAGGAGAATATGGGCTTGGGACAAGGAATGAAAGAGGAGAAAGACTAATTGAGTTCTGTAACAAGTTTCAGCTAGTAATAGCGAATACCCTGTTCAAGAATCACAAGAGGAGGAGGTATACTTGGAAAAGATTTTAATTAGATTACATCATGGTCAGAGATTCCGAAATCAGATAGTGAATTGTAAGGCGTACCCAGGAGCAGATATAGACTCAGATCACAATATAGTAGTGATGAAGAGTAGGCTGAAGTTCAAGACATTAGTCAGGAAGAATCAATACGCAAAGAAGTGGGATACGGAAGGTTTAAGGAATGACGAGATACGTTTGAAGTTCTCTAACGCTATAGATACAGCAATAGCGCTGAAGGGAGTACAGTTGAAGAGGAATGGACTTCTCTAAAAAGGGCCATCACAGAAGCTGGGAAAGAAAACATAGGTACAAAGAAGGTAGCTGCGAAGAAACCATGGGTAACAGAAGAAATACTTCAGTTGATTGATGAAAGGAGGAAGTACAAACATGTTCCGGGAAAATCAGGAATACAGAAATACAAGTCGCTGAGGAATGAAATAAATAGGAAGTGCAGGGAAGCTAAGACGAAATGGCTGCAGGAACAATATGAAGACATCTATAAAGATATGATTGTCGGAAGGACAGACTCAGCATACAGGAAAGTCAAAACAACCGTTGGTGACATTAAAAGCAACGGTGGTAACATTAAGAGTGCAACGGGAATTCCACTGTTAAATGCAGAGGAGCGAGCAGATAGGTGGAAAGAATACATTGAAAGCCTCAATGAGGGTGAATATTTGTCTGATGTGATAGAAGAAGAAACAGGAGTCGATTTAGAAGAGATAGGGGATCCAGTATTAGAATCGGAATTTAAAAGAGCTTTGGAGGACTTACGGTCAAATAAGGCAGAAGGCATAGATAACATTCCAGCAGAAATTCTAAAATCATTGGGGGAAGTGGCACCAAACGACTATTCACGTTGGTGTGTAGAATATATGAGTCTGACGACATACCATCTGACTTTCGGAAAAGCATCATCCACACAATTCCGAAGACGGCAAGAGCTGACAAGTGCGAGAATTATCGCACAATCAGCTTAACAGCTCATGCATCAAAGCTGCTTACAAGAATAATATACAGAAGAATGGAAAAGAAAATTGAGAATGCGCTAGGTGACGATCAGTTTGGCTTTAGAAAAAGTAATGGGACGAGAGAGGCAATTCTGACGTTACGGCTAATAATGGAAGCAAGGCTAAAGAAAAATCAAGACACTTTCATAGGATTTGTCGACCTGGAAAAAGCGTTCGACAATATAAAATGGTGCAAGCTGTTCGAGATTCTGAAAAAAGTAGGGGTAAGCTATAGGGAGAGACGGGTCATATACAATATGTACAACAACCAAGAGGGAATAATAAGAGTGGACGATCAAGAACGAAGTGCTCGTATTAAGAAGGGTGTAAGACAAGGCTGTAGCCTTTCGCCCCTACTCTTCAATCTGTACGTCGAGGAAGCAATGATGGAAATAAAAGAAAGGTTCAGGAGCGGAATTAAAATACAAGGTGAAAGGATATCAATGATACGATTCGCTGATGACATTGCTATCCTGAGTGAAAGTGAAGAAGAATTAAATGACCTGCTGAACGGAATGAACAGTCTAATGAGTACACAGTATGGTTTGAGAGTAAATCGGAGAAAGACGAAGGTAATGAGAAGTAGTAGAAATGAGAACAGCGAGAAACTTAACATCAGGATTGATGGTCACGAAGTCAATGAAGTTAAGGAATTCTGCTACCTAGGCAGTAAAATAACCAATGACGGGCGGAGCAAGGAGGACATCAAAAGCAGACTCGCTATGGCAAAAAAGGCATTTCTGGCCAAGAGAAGTCTACTAATATCAAATACCGGCCTTAATTTGAGGAAGAAATTTCTGAGGATGTACGTCTGGAGTACATCATTGTATGGTAGTGAAACATGGACTGTGGGCAAACCGGAACAGAAGAGAATCGAAGCATTTGAGATGTGGTGCTATAGACGAATGTTGAAAATTAGGTGGACTGATACGGTAAGGAATGAAGAGGTTCTACGCAGAATCGGAGAGGAAAGGAATATGTGGAAAACACTGATAAGGAGAAAGGACAGGATGATAGGACATCTGCTAAGACATGAGGGAATGACTTCCATGGTACTAGAGGGAGCTGTAGAGGGCAAAAACTGTAGAGAAAGACAGAGATTGGAATACGTCAAGCAAATAATTGAGGATGTAGGTTCCAAGTGCTACTCTGAGATGAAGAGGTTAGCACAGGAAAGGAATTCGTGGCGGGCCGCATCAAACCAGTCAGTAGACTGATGACCCAAAAAAAAAAAAAAGAGAGAGAGAGAATCAAATGACGTTACCTGAAAAGGCGCTTTTAGCGACGCTGTATTATCAGAATGGGGAATGTGCTAGTTCAGCGTTAGGATTCTATCGTCATAGGAAGGGGATTCGAACGGGTAAAGGTCCGTTGACAAATGCAGCTGTGGCGAGAATGATTTCGAAGTTCGAAGGGACAGGTTGTTTAGACGATAGACCCGGTAGTGGCCGACCGAGCACAAGGCGTAATGCTGCTGAGACAGTTCAGGAAGAAATGGAGACTGTAGCGGGTTCGTCTATGCACGGGGAAGTCAGCGCTTGTGTAGTCGCACCGGCATTCCATACACTACTGTTTGGTTGGCACTTAGACGTACCCTCTGATGCTATCCGCATAAAATCCATCGGCATCATGAACTGATACCTGGCGATTTAGTGAAGCGGAGGGCATTTGCTGTGCGTTTCAAAAGATGGCGGAAGATGATGATTGGTTGAGTAACGTATTGTGGACCGACGAAACTCAAAAAAAAATGGCTCAAATGGCTCTGAGCACTATGGGACTCAACTGCTGAGGTCATTAGTCCCCTAGAACTTAGAACTAGTTAAACCTAACTAACCTAAGAACATCACAAACATCCATGCCCGAGGCAGGATTCGAACCTGCGACCGTAGCGGTCTTGCGGTTCCAGACTGCAGCGCCTTTAACCGCACGGCCACTTCGGCCGGCGACGAAACTCATTTCACGCTCCGAGGGTTTGTCAACGCCCACAACTGCAGAATTTGGGCTACTGAAAATCCTAGAACTGTCGTGGAAACTCCATTGCACGACGAGAAAGTAACGGTATGGGTTGGATTTACCACATCTAACGTTATCGGGCCGTTTTTCTTCGAGGAAATGCGTGATTCTGGTTTTGTAACTGCTAGCGTGACGGGTGAGAGGTACGCCGATATGTTACAGAATCGCATCATCTCCAGCCTCGCTGATAAACACGTACTGGAACGTACGATGTTTATGCAGGATGGCGCTCCACGCCATATTGCTAGACGCGTGAAAGATCACTTGCGGCCGGCATCTCGTGGTCGTGCGGTAGCGTTCTCGCTTCCCACGCCCGGGTTCCCGGGTTCGATTCCCGGTGGGGTCAGGGATTTTCTCTGCCTCGTGATGGCTGGGTGTTGTGTGCTGTCCTTAGGTTATTTAGGTTTAGTTAGTTCTAAGTTCTAGGGGACTGATGACCATAGATGTTAAGTCCCATAGTGCTCAGAGCCATTTGAACCATTTTTGATCTCTTGCGCGCGTCGTTCGGTGATGATCGTGTGCTCAGCCGCCACTTTCGTCATGCTTGGCCTCCCAGGTCCCCCGACCTCAGTCCGTGCGATTATTGGCTTTGGGGTTTCCTGAAGTGTATCGTGATCGACCGACATGTCTAGGGATGCTGAAAGACAACATCCGACGCCAGTGCCTCACCATAACTCCGGACATGCTTTACAGTGCTGTTCACAACATTATTCCTCGACCACAGCTATTGTTGAGGAATGATGGTGGACATATTGAACATTTCCTGTAAAGAACATCATCTTTGCTTTGTCTTACTTTGTTATGCTAATTATTACTATTCTGATCAGATGAAGGCAATGTGTCGGACATTTTTTGAACTTTTGTATTTTTGTGGTTCTAATAAAACCCCATGTCATTTCAAGCACGTGTGTCAATTTGTACCTCTCTGTCTACATTATTCCGTGATTTATTCAGTTTTGAAATTTATGCTGACTTTTTGATCACCCGGTATACGAAGATAGTAACTGTTCTCGAAAGAACAGATACCATTTATGACCGTGCAGCTTCTCTAGAATAAATGATAATTAATTGAAACTCTTAGCTGCCGACAGGTGCTTTTGATATACCTCGATGGGGACAGCTGAAAATGTGTGCCCCTATCGGGACTCGAACCCGGGATCTTCTGCTTACATGGCAGACGCTCTATCGATCTGAGCCACTGAGGACACAGATGAACAGCGCGACTGCTGGGACGTATCCCTTGTACGCTTCCCGTGACGTATATCAACAACACCTGTCGGCAGCTGAGGGTTTCAATTAATTATCATTTACAGCCACTATAGTCTGATTAAAATTACCTGATAGTTGATTCTTCACTGGCTGGAGCTGGTTGCCTCCAATCAGAGCGCTCAACGTCACACTCGAACCGTTCGCCGTTGCCAGACTGCCACAACAGGGTGGTCAGATCACCCTGTCATGCTGTCTTTCTTGTTGTGTTTGGACCCCGAATCCTGGATCTGGCCCTTTAATGTCGTATTTCATCACGCGTGATAACCATAAAGCGCGCACACGCACACGCACACTCACACACACACACACACACAGAGAGAGAGAGAGAGAGAGAGAGAGAGAGAGAGAGAGAGAGAGAGACATACACCTATGACAACGATATACACACGTTTCGTACACAGCACTAACCAAACACTGTTAGATCCTGCCACAAATGACGCGATTCAGCTTCACGTAAACAGTTATTGTAACCACAGACATCGGCTTTAGTTAGAAAAGTTTCGCACGACCTTATGTGAAACTAATTTTTTGAAGGTTGCAATTTATCGTTGCTATAGGAATATGAGTTATAGTTAGTTGTAACAATGTTAAGCTAGGTGGTGTCGTACGTAGTGGTTAGCGCAATTACTTGATACGTAGAATGTAGTAGGTTGGAAACTCGTGAAGGATAGTGAAAATCTAATGAAAAGACTTTCATTTTAATTTTTGTCTATTTTATTTCTCATACTTTGCCGTGTCATTTTCATCACCGTAGTGACCCTGTTTATTTTCCCTAATTTTTCTTTTTTTTTTTTTCTTTCTTTTCCTATGGGACTGAATTTCTGAGGTCCTCAGTCCCCTAGAACTTAGAACTACTTAAACCTAACTAACCTAAGGACACCACACACATCCATGCCCGAGGCAGGATTCGAACCTGCAACCGTAGCGGTCGCGCGGTTCCAGACTGCAGCGCCTAGAACCTTATTTTTCTACCGGTCACTCTTCTTCCTTTACAATCTTCCAGTCTCGTCCATAATCTACAATCAAATGTCAATCATGACTGTTGATCGGTTGGTAATGCGGCAGTTCGTGTAGCCAGTGTAATTTGCCGCAGATTATTGACCGCCGTTTTGTCGGACACATTGCACATCACGATGTTGTGGTTACGTTAGGACGTCAGTTTAAACTGAGGTCTGCAACACGCGTCGTCCGCCCAAGTTCAGTCATTGGCCACTTAAAATCAGCTGTCGTCGGATCGTCTCGCATTTCCGTCACACCCCGCGGCGGCCGCCTTACACGCTGACAGCGTTTGTGAAGTGACTCACCGTGTTTCTCTGTCACGTATAATCGAGCGGTAACCGGCAGTCGATGTGGAAACGCTGTAGCCGCAAGTGACAGACGTCAACTATCCAGTAATTTTAAACAGACTATAGGTACACTACATGTGGTGCGAAACGATAAACAAAAATTCTTCCTAGGTTTCCACAAAACATTTCCGTGAATACACCGCCAGTGTAATAAGGCTTTTGAGATCGTATCACATCTTCTTCACTGTATAGTACACGATCTTAGGGAGTATTTGCGCAAATATCTGATCAGCTAGAGGAACATCTGACTGACAAAAACCAATAACTTATGCTGAACGCCGAATGTTCCACAGAAATGAAAGTAACGTTAGATCTGCACTAAGGGAGTAGGAGCTGCAATGTTTTCTATATACACTTTACGCCGTCAAAATTTCGAGATACGATTAATAAAAAATAGAAAACTTTAGATGCTGGTTTAAATGTTTCTGGAGTTCTACATAGTCCCCCCTCTCCTTACTACAACCCACAGAAACTTCATACAACCACTTGAAATTGTCCTTCGTTGGGATGTTATTCGCTTGACGTGTCACATAGGCTCGAACATTGGTTATGTCGTCAAAGCATTGACCCTCGTAAAAGGTCCACGATCCCTTACCCGACGATAAATAAATTTTTGTCTAACACACGTCAATGGCAGGCAAAATCGATTGTAAAAGGCCGCTAGCGCTAAGTGAATGAAGTGACTGTTAATCGAATCACGAAGTTTGGAGTCCGTTAGTCCGGGCGGAGCTGTGAGCTACGCGTAGTGTCGTACCGGCTCTGTGAGCTCCCACCGCCGTGGGTCGACCCTCAGCAAAACGTTACAGATTCGTGACAAGTGATATTTCTGAAAAGAGTTTTATGAAGGTTCACAGTGTGCCATAAATACCCTTTCGCGACAGCTGCATGTTGGATTGCAGTGCGGACTGTGTCTGTACACCATTGTGACCTGTGATGAGATTAACCGCAGTTAGAAATCAGAGACGAAAGTAGTGTCTGCCTCAAATTGTGTCGAAACAGAAGATGTCAATCAATGTAAAAGATTTTGGCGTTGTTTACTGCAGAACCCTTTACCACTGTGTGAACATCGTTGCGCTGCAGCGCCCTTGTTGGAAACGACTCCCGAAGCTGCTGAATTCGATTGGCATTTATCTATCAGGCCACGGTCACATCAAAATTAAAGTTAGGCCGTTGTTTCGGTTAATGTCAGTCGGTGTCATATTAATCGGGAGTATTTTACCCTTCATGCGAATTTCTGCATTTTGTTGTTTGGTGGTAGGTTTGTACTGATAACGCAAAGTCTCACCACCCGTGGTGAGTTTTACCAGAAAAGAATTTTCCACGTTTGACATCTAACTGTCAGTTAAATCGCGGCAGGCGTCCACGCATCGTTGCTTCTGTTTGAGCGTCAAGGTATGAGCGAAAAACTTTGCATGCACTTTTCCCTTCTTCAAAACGTTGAGGAGAAACTTAGAGATGCTACTCCATTTCTGTTTGGGACAACGACGTTGACACACAGCGGCCACACGTACACTGCTTAACACTGAGTGCTCACAACTGACTGATCGAATGCACGTGTCTTGTTCACAGATCTTAGTTCAACGGGACTTCTAGTTCCAACACCCGCTTGACAAACAACAGAAACCTCCAAAAAACAGAAGACCTATTTCGGGGCCGAGGACTAACTGACATAATCAAGCTAGCATCACTTGAAAGCCTTCCGACGTTCACTACGTAGAACATCAAATATATTTATCTGTGTGGTCATAGTTTTCGCAGTGGTATAAAAGGTATTTAAAAGCCATCTGCATCACTACTAGAAAATGCGCGTTTATATCACCATACTCGTTTCGCTTTACTTTTATAAAACGTCATCAGTGGACTGTAATGAAATATATTTACAATTTTGGTTTGCTTTCTTCATGTAAACCGAGTGAGGTGGTGTAATGGCCGCGCGGGATTAGCCGAGCGGTCTAGGCGCTGCAGTCATGGACTGTGCGGCTGGACCCGGCGGAGGTTCGAGTTCTCCCTCGGGCATGGGTGTGTGTGTTTGTCCTTAGGATAATTTAGGTTAAGTAGTGTGTAAGCTTAGGGACTGATGACCTTAGCAGTTAAGTACCATAAGATTTCACACACATTTGAACATTTGTTTGGTGCAATGGGTAGCAGACTGTACTCGCGTTCGGGAGGACGACGGTTCAAATCCGCGTCCGGCCATCCACAGTTAAGTTCTTCGTCATTTCCCTAAGTCGCTCCAGGCAAATGCTGGGACAGTTCCTTTGAAGGGGAAAGGAGGATTTCCGTCCCCATCCTTGTAACTTGCCGCGCTTGTACTCGGTCCGTAATGTCGTCGATGTCTATTGGACGTTAAATCCTGAAGTTCATTCCATGTTTCCTTCTTGCTCTAAGACAGTCCGTTAGAAAACATACTGAAATGTCCGACTTTCGCATACATCAGGAAATGTCGTATGCTTACCCATTTTTGAGTTATTCTTTCGTTTGCCACGGAGGCTTTCTTCTCTTGTTGCCAATTGATCTGCTAGTTTGGTTTTCACTTTATCTAAATATGTCTTCTTCATAAATGGTTTGTTCTATGTGTATTCGTCGTTTTAATTATGTTAATGTGTATTTATTTAACATGTATGTGAAACGAGGTGGTAGTGTAAGAGTTTAAAGTCTAAATGGGGGTAAGAGGAGTGAGGGGAGGGAAGGAGAGGGATGAGTAAAAGTAGTGAAAAGTCAATGTAAAGTGAATAAGGGAAGAGTGAGTGAGTTTGTAATGAGAAAGAGAAAACGGGAGAGCAGATGTGGTGAATTGCAGATGTGGTGAACTGCAGAAGACAAGGGGAGCGGAGATAGGGAGGGATGTAGGGACGCGTTTACCCACGATTATGCAAACAACCATTAGTGTTGCTATGGTGTGACTTATTTCACGTCAGAAAATGTGTTGTGCTCCAAAGTAACGTTAGCTTAGGCAGAAAATATCAGCGCCAAACGAAAGGTGACTTCCAAAACAAGCAAGCAGACGATAGTTACTGAGGTAATCGAAAATCGGGCATAAAGTAAATAACACACCTCAGTATTTTTGGAACGAAATGTTTTTAAACCTAGAAAGCAAACTAAACTTACGAATGTTTAGCTGCAGAGCACTGACGATATTGTACGCCAATGAAACAAAACGCATATGTAGTGTAAATACTCGTTTTCTAGTAGCTGCAACAAAGGACAAAAATGTACTACTATACAGGGTGTTCAAGAAAAGTGTCTAATTCTTTGAGAGATAAGTACTTATCGAAAGATACGTAAGTAAACAAGACTCCGGAAATGGATACTTTCTGCGATAAACTCGTGTTCACGGGAGATGTTCAACGTGGCATCCATTCATGGCAGTGAGCCCCTCTGCCCTCCGACGTAAGGAATGACATACTCTTTCAAGTTACCAGGTTTATCTTGTACCTGCTGGCACGAATTGAAGACGCGACTCTTAGTGTCCGCACATCGTTGATTGGCGTGGCGAAGAGTAATTCCTTCAAGTGTCCCCATAACCATAAAGCTTCGGGATTGAGGTCTGGGTAACGAGAAGGCCAAGATGTGGGGCCTCCCCGACCAATCCAGTGGTCCTGAAACGTCTGCGTCAGATGTTCGCGCACATTGCGGTGAAAGTGTGCCAAGTACGGCTGCCCGTACGTTGATTGTGAATCGGTGTTGATGCCCTCTTTCCTGAGTTGCTTGGGGATTTACATCTGCCCGTACATGCTGGATATGGGAATTCACAACACCATCTCTTGTAACATGTTTTGTAGGGCGGGCAACCACAGCCAAACTTCGACATTTTTCCAAAGAAAGTTCCGCACTGGCTGTATCAGTAATTGTTATTACATCTGCGACCGGTTTCGCACCACTTATCGGTGCATCCTCAGGAAATCTGTACAAAAAATAATATAATAGGAGCTCATATAAACAATTCGTTCCCCCAATTCTGGGGTATAAACTGAACTTTTAAAGAACCAGTTTTCCGAATGAGACAAGAAAGTACACACGCTATTTATAGAATGGTAACGTTGAACATTGCCCTGCAGCCACTCCCCACCATTCACTTACAATATACCGTCATCTGGTGAAAGCGATAGATAAATTTAAAAATCTTTTTTTAAAAAATTTTTAAATGTTGGGAGCGGCAATGACCTAGAAAATAAAAATAAAATACGATGCCGATAAAACTCCCCTAAACACGAACGACGAAGAGCGCAAACATTAGCATGAACAAACAGTGGAATTAGGGCCCTGTAAACATATCAGAACATGCCGTGCAAGCTGAGAGGAGCCGCGCGGCAGCGGATACGGCCTGACTGACTGGCCGAAATCCGGAAAGCGCTCACGCAGTGACCCCGAGAATCGCCAGAGGCCGGATGACGTGAACAAGGTGTGAAGAGTGGGGAATGCTGAACATTTGATAAACAATTCCTTATGTCCCTTTTTTTAAAAAAAAAAGTCTATTACCATACTAGGTGGCCAATATAAAACATGGCAGTTAGTTAAAACCTTAAGAATAATAAATGTGGTGGTTCTGAATGCGTGAAGTCCGGAGCACGCACAAAAATACGTATAACAGCACCTACTAACAAGTAAGCTATAGGGGTAAGGCTACCTGTCTGAGTAATTGGGGGATCGAATAGTTTATATGAGCTCTTATTATATTATATTTGGTACAGATTGCCTGAGGATGCACCGATAAGTGGTGTGAAACCGGTCGCAGATTTAATAAAAATCATTGATACAGCCAGTGCGGTATTTTCTTTGGAAAAAACATCTCTTGTGTACAGTGTCTCATCGGTAAATAAAATCTCGGATGTGAACAGTGGATGTGCGGCACACTTCTTCAGCAACCATTGACAGAGCCGCCGTCTGTCACGATGATCCAGTCGTGTTAGGACCTGAACGCCCTGTAGATGATTTGAGTACAGCAATTGTTCATGAAGTACTCCACAGATAAGAGGGTGAGACACGCCTTCTGACGCCGCTAACCGTCGCACACTGGTCCCAGGGCTTTCTTCCACCGAACTTAGCACACGCTCCTGTATTTCAGGCGTGCGGACTTTGCGGGATCCTCCACTGTCAGTCTTCCGAGGTGCAAGGGTATCTCTGTCCCTCAGGCGCTGCAAAAGCTGCCGAACAGTTTATCAGAGGGCACTTTGCGCTGTGGATATTTTTCAGCGTAGAGGGCACGGACTCACAGGTTAAGTCCATCACTAAACCATAAAAGAATATCCTATCAGCCATTTCACAGCCGGCCGGTGTGGCCGTGCGGTTCTAGGCGCTTCAGTATGGAACCGTGTGACCGCTACGGTCGCAGGTTCGAATCCTGCCTCGGGCATGGATGTGTGTGATGTCCTTAGGTTAGTTAGGTTTAAGTAGTTCTAAGTTCTAGGGGACTGATGACCACAGATGTTAAGTCCCATAGTGCTCAGAGCCATTTGAACCATTTTACTCGTCGAGTAGTAGCCTTCCTTTGTTAACAAGTGGTGGAAGAGAGAATACGTAAATGTACTGCACGATTTGTGCGTAGGAACTGCGCAATTACAGTAAAGACATAAGTGAATCCGCGTTTGGAAGAAGGTAAAACACCATGATACGTACCCAGGCTTGACAATACTGCACACAAACACGACGAAAACTAACGTAGCCTACAACACGACCCGAACCACACAGCTGACTGCAGACAATCTAATGGTAGGCAGAGTACTTTGAGTAAGACGTCGTAATACCCTCCCGACATATCTGACGGAGCGCCAATGTAACGACTGTCGTAATACCCGCAACCAAGTGTTGAGTAGCCCTTCCTATAAACACCTGTTTGTCTTGGAAAATATGCGTTTCGAGAGCCAAGTTTACTGGACGTATTTTTCTTGTTTCGATGACTACTACCACCCCTTAAAGTATTCGACACTTTTTTTGAACACCCAGCATAAAATGACAGTTAATATGGTGTGGTTAGTAGTGTCTACAAATTACACATTCTGTTATAGAACATATGCGCGTGAAGAATCAGACAGGAGAAGAATGTGACAAATCCAGTCACTGCTAGGACTAAGTGATCCAGAAAGAGAGAGACAGAGAGAGAGAGATAGGGGGGAGGGGGCGGCAATAAATGGTTCAAATGGCTCTGAGCACTATGGGACTTAAGTGCTGAGGTCATCAGTCCCCTAGAACTTAGAACTACTTAAACTTAACTAACCTAAGGACATCACACACATCCATGCCCGAGGCAGGATTCGAACCTGCGACCGTAGCAGTCGCGCGGCTCCAGACCGTAGCGCCTAGAACCGCTCGGCCACTCCGGCCGGCGGGGGGGGGGGGGGGGGGGGGGGACAGACAGACAGGCAAAGGAAGGAAGCCGGAGAGGAGGATTGTGAAATAAAGATAAAAAATGAGCAGAGTTATTTGGGCGTGTAGTGTCCCGTATGACCAGTAGGGCGAAGACTTTTGTCGAGCAGACAGCTGGGGCAGTAGTGCCATTAGAGGCGGACATGTGGCAGGGTGTCCGTGTGAAAGCGCCGAGGCTGGCCTTGTCCTCGGCACGGCGGTGGCGAGGGTCAGAGAAACCGGCCGCCACTTTCACCCACAGCCACAAGTACAAGCACGCCGCCGTGGGAAGCGCCGGAAGAGTCCACCTGAGGCGTATCGCCGCAACGCTCTCATTCAAAATTCGCGTCTCTTCTTCAGTATTTGTCTCGTGGATTCCATATGTAGCCTCGGGTGTTTCAAATAAAAAGTAAATAAATAAAGAACTGCACTTTCCGTAGTGCTTTAAATAGTCTGGAATATATCAATAACAGGTTCCTTCGACGAAAGTGCACACAGCGTCCGCCACAGACTTTTATAAAATTACTGGTAATGATCAGAAAGTCGTCCCGATCATATGGACCACATCTGCCCTCGTTTCCGCTAATTGTCTTCCTTAATTTGTTTTCTTGCTTTACAGTTTATGTGGCATTTGATGGATCAGCGGAAGAAAGTGCTAACCAGTTAAAAAGCGATTAGTCTTATCCCGTAATCTGTTGTTTTCGAATGCACGACATGGTACTCACAAATAAGTCCCTGTGTGCCACTAGAAAGCATTGGTTGCTCCAAAAATTACTTTCCCGTATCTTATTTATGTCTTTACAATTGAATTTAAACAAACTTATTACATACAGTAACTCAAAATATGTTTTTGCCGGTTGGAAGCTTTTTCCGCCGATCTCTTCTTATGTTTCTGCCATGTACAGATCACGGAGCCATCACCTTATTGCACAGATGGTACACCTGATAATTTAAAAAACCTCTGTGTGGTCATACAGAGGATGTAATAGACAATAACAAATCATAACACGTAATGGTAACTGGCAATAAATACGATGCTTGTAGATTATTGCGGGGGAAGCTGTTATGAAGTGTTATTGCTGCACAATCTTCAGGATATACAATGACAGCCGTAGGCTAAACATTAAGTCATACAAAGGCTTGACAGCATCATCTGACGAAGTCCATGAACTGGAAGAGAAATTTCTGTGAAAATACGTGGTCTATTTTGCGTGATGGTTGCGTTCTCAAAGGCAATACTGTTGTTAGTTATTCATTTTCCTATGCAAAGGTAGTAGTGATACTAGTGGAAAATTGGTATTTCGAGTTCTCAAATCTCTCGCACAAGGATACTTGTTTCTCACGATACCATTACCATTAAACTAGTCAGTGTAAGATTCCTTTCAGCACAACAGATTAATATAGGTTAAGATGGCACTGCTCTCTGAAAGTAAATTATCTGACACAGTCCTTACTTTGAGGAAGAAATTGCTGAGAATGTACGTCTGGAACAGAGCGATGTGAGGAAACCGGAATAGAAGAGAACCGAAGCGTTAGAGATGTGGCGTTGAAGAATGCTGAACGTAGAATGGGCTAATAAAATTAGCAGCGAGGAAATTCGTCACACAATCGGCGAGGAAAGAAATATTGCAAAATATCGACTAGAAGAAGGGACAGGATGCTAGCATATACGTTAAGAGATCATGGAGTAACTTGCTTGAGGGTAGGGGGACCTGTAGAGGTGAAAAACTGCAAAGAAAGATAGGGATTGGAATGTATTCAACAAATAATTTGGGGACTTTGGATGTTAATGTTTACGCTGAGTTGAAGAGTAGAGAGAGCTGTGGCGGGCCGCATCAAACCAGAGAGGAGAGTCTGCCTAAAATACAGACAGCTACAGCGCTGCCACACAGAAGACATGTATGGATTAGCCGCAGCGGTTATGACAGTGAACTTGCATTTCAACGGAGCGAGCATCAAATCTCGTGTTTTAGCGTCTCCGAGATTTCTCTGAATAGATTAGGTCGAATACTGAAATAGTTCTTTTATAAAAAAACGAGCTTGTTTTTCGTCTGTAATGACTTTGTCGTTGGCTCCACGCGAAGCCCTAAATGTCATGTTGTCATTAATTAATAGGCTCCATCGAACATTAAGCTGCATCTGATGTTGTCAGTCAGTCACACAGCGCGGGTTGTCAGTAGTTCTCCCCGTTTTCAGATTTCCAGCATTTGTAAACATTGTTCCAACGGTGAAGAGAAATTCTTTGAACGTTTCAGAATCAAGCGACAGTATTCCTCCCTCCTCTGCAATCTTGATAGTCACTCTGCTGGTGTAGCGATACGTGGTACATAGCGGATAAAAAAATGCCAAAAATTATTTATGCCAGAGGTATATCTGCAGTTAACATGCGGACACTGAGCAAAATCTTCCAGAATATCTAATTCGCTGTGCTCGTTTCAGGTTTTGTCTCTTACCCTCTCTGCATCTTTTCAATGCCTTACAGTAATATTTTTGTGTACATTCACAAAAATGCCCCACCTGAATAACTTTGTACTCAATTGTTCTTTTCCTTTCTCCATAAATAAGCTGCACATCTACTATATTTTGATTTGTGAAGTATGCTTTTTTTTTTTTTTTACCTAACGAACAGTCGATTGTGGTGAAGAACTACACACACACACACACACACACACACACACACACACACACACACACACACACACGCGCGCGCGCAAATTACAAAGCTGTAATTCCTCTCGACCTCTTTTATATTTCTGTCGTGACAGTGCAACAGACATATAACCACCGTATTTGCCAGCGGACGACCATACTATCCTTTCATCTACTAACAACTAGCTATTAGCTCTTACTAATTCATTCTTTAAAAGATCAAATAAGGTAAAAGGGATAGATAACATTCCATTAGAATTTCTAAAATCATTGGGGGAAGTGTCTACAGAACGACTACTCACGTTGGTGTGTAGAATGTTTGAGTCTGGCAGCATATCATATGACTTTCGGAAAAACATCATCCACGCAGTTCCGAAGACTACAAGAGCTGATAAGTGCGAGTATTATCGCACAATCAGCTTAACAGCTCATGCATCAAAGTTGCTGACAAGAATAATATACAGAAGAATAAAAAAGAAAACTGAGGATGTGCTAGATGACGATCAGTTTGGCTTCAGAAAAGAGAGGCAATTCTGACCTTGTGGTTGATATGGAAGCAAGACTAAAGAAAAATCAGGACACGTTCATAGGATTTGTCGACCTGGAAAAAGCGTTCGACAATGTAAAATGGTGCAAGATGTTCGAAATTCTGAGAAAAATAGGAGTAAGCTATAGGGAGAGACGGGTAATTTGCAATATGTACAAGAGCCAAGAGGGAATAATAAGAGTGGACGACCAAGAACGAAGTGCTCGGGCTAAAAAGGGTGTAAGACACGGATGTAGTCTTTCGCCCCTATTGTTCAATCTGTACATCGAAGAAGCAATTATGGAAATAAAAGAAATTTTCAGTAGTGGAATTAAAATTCAGTGTGAAAGGCTTCAGTGATACGATCTGCTGAATGGAATGAACAGTCTAATGATTTCAGAATACAGATTGACAAAAGAAAGACGAAGGTAATGAGAAGTAGAAGAAATGGGAACAGTGAGAAAGTTAGTATCAGGATTGATGATCAGGACTGATGCTACCAAGGTAGCAACAGAACGAATGACGGACGGAGCAAGGAGGACATCAAAAGCAGGCTAACACCGGCAAAAAGTTCGTTCGTGGCCAAGAGAAGTCTACCCGTATCAAACATAGGCCTTATTTTGAAGAAGAAATTTCTGAGAATGTACGTTTGGAGAATGGCAACCTATGATAGTGAAACATGAACAGTGGGAAAACTAGAACGGAAGAGAATCGAAGCATTTGAGATGTCGTGCTAGAGACGAATGTTGAAAATTTGGTGGACTGATAAGGTAAGGAGTGAGGAGTTTCTGCACAGAATCGGAGAGGAAAGAAATCTGTGGAAAACACTGACAAGGGGAAGGGACAGGTTAGCATGACATCTGTTAAGACATGATACTAGAAGGATCTGTAGTGAGCAAAAAAGGCGAAGGAAGACAGAGACTGGAATACATCCAGCAAATAATTGAAGATGAAGATGTAGGTTGCAAGTGCTACTCTGAGATGAAGATGTTGGTACGGGAGAAGAATTTGTGGCGGGCCGCATCAAAACAATCAGAGGACACATGGCTAAAAAAAACATAAATAAAAAAAATAAAATGGACCATGCCATGCCTGATTGTGCACATGTCAGCGGTTGGTTGATGTGACCCGTTTGGACTCCATTACAGGAGTATGTCTTGGTTTGCTGGAAAATCCCAGGTCGTAGCTTCGGTCACCTTTTCTTCGTTTACAGTGGCACTTCACGAAGTGTGAGACTTTTGTCTTAAGTATGTCTGTTGTTGAATGTCTGTGGCTTATCGCCACCAAGGGGACAGCCTGGTTTAATGTTTCTACTATCAACACTGACACATGTCCTCGCTGAAAAAGACACTGCAGAGACGTTTGGAGCTAGATTCAGGACACTAGCACAGGGTCTGATGCTCGAGAATTTTACGCCAGCACTTCCCTTCCCTTGCCCCGTATAAAGTGGCTGTGGAAATTCCTTTGCCAACCAGGATTCGAAGCGGCTTACATGCAAGTCTATCTCCATCGCAATGGCGTGAATTAGCGAACTACTTTCCGCCTCGCATTAGAGAAGAAGCAGTATGTAAGCCTTCCTTTGGCAGAAAAGCATGACCTCTCCTGCCAAAAAATCCATAAAAAGCTCTGTGATGCAGATGGGATTATCTTCACGAGTGCCAAATACACTCCTGGAAATTGAAATAAGAACACCGTGAATTCATTGTCCCAGGAAGCGGAAACTTTGTTGACACATTCCTGGGGTCAGATACATCACATGATCACACTGACAGAACCACAGGCACATAGACACAGGCAACAGAGCATGCACAATGTCGGCACTAGTACTGTGTATATCCACCTTTCGCAGCAATGCAGGCTGCTATTCTCCCATGGAGACGATCGTAGAGATGCTGGATGTAGCCCTGTGGAACGGCTTGCCATGCCATTTCCACCTGGTGCTTCAGTTGGACCAGCGTTCGTGCTGGACGTGCAGACCGCGTGAGACGACGCTTCATCCAGTCCCAAACATGCTCAATGGGGGACAGATCCGGAGATCTTGCTGGCCAGGGTAGCTGACTTACACCTTCTAGAGCACGTTGGGTGGCACGGGATACACGCGGACGTGCATTGTCCTGTTGGAACAGCAAGTTCCCTTGCCGGTCTAGGAATGGTAGAACGATGGGTTCGATGACGGTTTGGATGTACCGTGCACTATTCAGTGTCCCCTCGACGATCACCAGTGGTGTACGGCCAGTGTAGGAGATCGCTCCCCACACCATGATGCCGGGTGTTGGCCCTGTGTGCCTCGGTCGTATGCAGTCCTGATTGTGGCGCTCACTTGCACGGCGCCAAACACGCATACGACCATCATTGGCACCAAGGCAGAAGCGACTCTCATCGCTGAAGACGACACGTCTCCATTCGTCCCTCCATTCACGCCTGTCGCGACACCACTGGAGGCGGGCTGCACGATGTTGGGGCGTGAGCGGAAGACGGCCTAACGGTGTGCGGGACCGTAGCCCAGCTTCATGGAGACGGTTGCGAATGGTCCTCGCCGATACCCCAGGAGCAACAGTGTCTCTAATTTGCTGGGAAGTGGCGGTGCGGTCCCCTACGGCACTGCGTAGGATCCTACGGTCTTGGCGTGCATCCGTGCGTCGCTGCGGTCCGGTCCCAGGTCGACGGGCACGTGCACCTTCCGCCGACCACTGGCAACCTCACGCCCCACGTGTTGAGCAATTCGGCGGTACGTCCACCCGGCCTCCTGCATGCCCACTATACGCCCTCGTTCAAAGTCCGTCAACTGCACATACGGTTCACGTCCACGCTGTCGCGGCATGCTACCAGTGTTAAAGACTGCGATGGAGCTCCGTATGCCACGGCAAACTGGCTGACACTGACGGCGGCGGTGCACAAATGCTGCGCAGCTAGCGCCATTCGACGGCCAACACCGCGGTTCCTGGTGTGTCCGCTGTGCCGTGCGTATGATCATTGCTTGTACAGCCCTCTCGCAGTGTCCGAAGCAAGTATGGTGGGTCTGACACACCGGTGTCAATGTGTTCTTTTTTCCATTTCCAGGAGTCTATTTCATATACTTTAATGCGGCCAGCTACAGATGACACGTCTATCTCTGACACCCAGATAAAGAAGCGGGAGCTGAAACACTACCAGCAGTGCCACGTTCGCTCGTGGCAGAGGCTGCCCCTGGACTTTAAAGAAATGTGAGCTGCAGAGCTGCGAAGGCGTCGCCCGCAGCGCTGCACGGTTACACAATGTGCGGGATGACGCGGCGCCTTGTCCCACACGGCACGTTCAGCGGGTTGCGCAACCCACTGGCGTCGAGGTACTCAGTGGTTGCGACCGCAGCTGGAGGCCTGAGGAGGTGCGATAAGAGCCGGAACCGCTCCGTGTCGCGGAGAAAGGACTGGCGGGTCGGCCGGCGTTGACGCCCACGCAGCGGCACGTGCGTGGGACAGCGCGGCTCGCAGGTGCGTGCACTCCGGCCGCGTGAATGGGAGCTGCGGCGCGCCCGCAGCCTTGGCTCGCCGGCTCTGCGTTGCGCAACCTCTACCCTAATACGGCGCCAGTCCCACTGACCCCGTGGCGCCCACTGCCGTCACTCGGCCGTACTCTGCTTTCTGCACCTGGGACCACACTGATACGTACTACCTCCACATTCATATGTTACGTGGAATCAGGAATCTTAAAGACCTTAGTCTAATTTACACGTTAACTGTACTACGGCGGTAACAACCCCCCTACCTTCCCTCCCCGCCAGTCTTTAAAGAAACTAATTTTCGTGTACAAAACATCTTCAAACGCCCGTGTACTTTACAGTTAGGTAATGTGTTAAATATTTGACATTATTTATTTAAAACACAAGTTAATACGTCTAGTACAATTGTGTCTAGAAGATAGTTATTGGAAATTAAAGATAACTGCAGGAATATCGGCGCATTTTGAAGTCAAAACTGTACTTAGACGTGGAGATACATTATCTTCAGGATAGACAGAGAACATGTGCGGACGATGTTGATCTAAAAACTGGTAGCAAAAAGGACGTGCATCCTATGAGAAATTCTTACAGAAATATGGCAAGCAAATCAAACTGAATACATGGTCAATATCAAAGCATCCATCGATGGTACCTCATTGACAGTTGATGAAGTATCGTTTAAAAGAATAGACAGATTTAGATACTTGCGAAGCATTTTTAGCAAGCAGAAAAAAATGGAATTGAGTGTAAGACAGGGATCGCAGCAACAGAGAATACTTTGGATTACGGGACATGCTATACGGTAGTGCGGCTTCGAGAAGTTTTAAAATCATATTATACCAGAGTGTAATTCAGCTAGTAGCTCTGTTGGTTCTGAAACATTTACGATAAGGAAAACGGACTAATAAAAACGGCCAGTCTTCCAGAGAAAGGTATTAAGGAAAATACACTGAAGCGCCAAAGAAATTGGTATAGGCATGCGTATTCAAATACAGAAACGTGTAAATAGGCAGAATGCGGCGCTGCGGGCGGCAACGCCCATACAAGACAAGTGTCTGGTGCAGTGCTTAGATCGGTTAATGCTGCTACACTGGCAGATTATCAAGATTTAAGTGAGTTTGAACTGGTGTTACAGTCGGCGCACGAGCAATGGGACACAGCATCTCCGACGTAGCGATGAAGTGGGAATTTTCCCGTACGAGCCTTTTCACGAGTGTACCGTGAATATCAGGAATCCGGTAAAACATCAAATCTTCAACATTGCTGCAGCCGGAGAAAGATCCTACAAGAACGGGACCAACGACGACTGAAGGGAATCGTTCTACTTGACAGAAGCGCAACCCTTTCGCAAATTGCTGCAGATTTCAATGCTGGTGTCAGCGTGGGAACCATTAAACGAAACTTCATGGATACGGGCTTTCGGAGCCGAAGGCCCACTCGCGTTATAACCTTACCACTGCTATTATAATGTAGTTTGCTTTTACCTAAATAACAGAAAACCCTGACTGTGTGTTGCCACGTATAACCCTCTTACTAAATTTAGTTTTTTTTCATATAAAGTACACCATGGGAGGATAGTCCTGTTAATAGGAGAAGCTAATCGATAGAGGTTACCCTTTTTACAGGATTTGACCGTGTGTTGTGTCTAATGGATAAGTAAATCAGACTATTAACTTCTTTTCCTAAGATCTTACCCAGCGGTTAGATAGAAACGCAGTATGAATAGTATTATACTGAAGCTAGGACAACTCAGTTCCAACTTCATTTAGTGGTTTAAAATATGTACTAAGGATCGCCAGCCTATTCAGGCAATGAAACCGTGAAGTATTGGAAAAGCAAAAGTATGAATTACGCCTACTTTCTTGCTACTGTTTAAGTTGCTTCTTCAAATAAATATTACTGCACGTAAACAATGTTGGACTACACTCTTATGTATCACGTTTTTGAAGGAGAAAAAGCCCGGTAGATAAATTCAATGAAGCTAAAAATAATTGGGCCGGGTAGGCCTTTAGAAAAGCACTTCCATAATACACAAAAAAAATGGTTCAAATGGCTCTGAGCACTATGGGACTTAACGTCTGAGGTCATCAGTCCCCTAGAACTTGGAACTACTTAAACCTAACTAATCTAAGGACATCACACACATCCATGCCCGAGGCAGGATTCGAACCTGTGACCGTAGCGGTTGCGTGGTTCCAGACTGTAGCCCCTAGAACCGCACGGCCACCCCGGCCGGCCCATAATACACAAACTTAAATACTAAAATACTTAAATACTAAAGCACACACGTTTCATACTGAACATTTCGCTTCAAGAAAACTTCCTTCTTGCTGTCATTTACTTTCAAAAGCTGTTATTCTTAGAACTCACTCTGTATAGTCATTTAACAGATTCTCTTAACTAGACTCCACTCTAGTTGAATTTTATGTAAGAAAACTTTTACTATTACACTTTGCAGTAGTTAAGAAAATTTTTTCACTGTTTACACAAAAAATAATTTAAATTGTGGCTCCTTGTATTAACTTGGCCCTTGATAAGTCTGTAAAACGGGATACTCGGTTTCACCAAACAGTAGGAAGGAACCCTGTGTAGGTGTATGATTAGGATGAAATAACAGGCTGAACCAGTTTCTTTAAAATTCTAGAATGATTATTAAAAACAATTACGACGAATACACTACCCACAGTACGGCCTGCAAGTATCTTGCTGTACGGGCTCAATTTCTCTTCTTGGCGTCGTTAAATTTTACATACTGTAGGCCAACAACTCACATCTATGCCGTAAGCCGTTTGCAGTCTTTATCCGAGGCATTTTTGTGCAAATTTGCAGGCAAAGCTTCTCCTGCTCCACAAAGGTGTTGGCTCTATCACTGCTTCCTACAGACTATGTGACTTATTTCCAGCGCTTGCTCTAGTTAACGCGCCAATTTGCCCTTGCCACCTTTTCCGCTCCCCAGAACCACTTTCGTTTCAAATAAAAGCACACTGGCTTTTACATAACACTTATTTGTTACATTGTTCGTAAGCGTGACCATTTCTTAAATTATCATATTTACATCAACATGAACAATTTATACACACAAATATTTTTAAATACAAAATGTCATCAGAAAATTATTCAACGTAATAAACAATTTACATAGTATTTTACGTACGTTACTCACATACAATTCAAAGAACTTCCAACTCGATTGTAGCACACTTTACATCTACAGAAAATTTAGTACCAGTATGCGAAAATTTTAAAGCAAAAAAAATTATAAATGTTTAACTGAACCATAAACAAATAACGTTATGGCGTACCCTCGATGACTGTACAGTACGAAGCTCTACGCTTCGCCTGAGCCCGTCAACACCGACATTGACTGTTGATGACTGGAAACACGTTGCCTGGTCGGACGAGTCTCGTTTCAAACTGTATCGAGCGGATAGACGTGTGTGGATATCGAGACAACCTCATGAATCTATGGACCCTGCTTGCTAGCAGGGGACTGTTCGAAGTGGTGGAGGCTTTAAAATGGTATGGTGCACGTACAGTTGGAATGATATGGGACCCCTGATACTTCTAGATACGACTATGGCAGGAGACACGTACGTAAGCATCCTGTCTGATCACCTGCGTCCATTCATGTTAATTGTGCATTACGACGGACTTGGACAACTCCAGCACAACAATGCGACACCCCACGCATCCAGAATTGCTACAGAATGTCTCCAGAAACACTCTTCTGAGTTTAAACATTTCCGCTGGTCACCAAACTCCCCAGACCTGAACATTATTGAGCATATCTGGGATGCCTTGTAACGTGCTGTTCAGAAGAGATCTCCACCCCCTCGTACTCTTAGAGATTTATGGACAACCCTGCAGGATTCATGGTGTCAATTCCCTCCAGCACTACTTCGCACATCAGTCGAGTCCATGTCACGTCGTGTTGCGGTACTTCTGGGCACTCGCGGGGCCCTACACGATATTAGGCAGGTGTACCAGTTTCATTGGCTGTTTAGTGCATTTGGCTCCAAAAGGAATACCCAGTCATAGGTATGGAGGATATTACGAACCAGGAACTGGAAGATCTGTACTCAAAATCTTATATTGGCCGAAATATGAGGGAAAGATGATGTTGTGGACAGCTCTCCTAATTACGATGGAAGAGGGAACAGTACCACTGACAGCGTTCTCAGGATATGTGGAAGGCAGAAGGGGCCGAGAAAGGCCACGGGCAAGGTGCAATTATGATACCGACAGGGATACGGAGATAGTGGGCGTCAGAAAAGTACAATGAACCACGAAGGCTAGGAACAGAAAAGATTGGTGGAGGAATGCAGAGAACGCGTACTGTCTTCCAGGCCAAAGCGACAGTTCAGAAGAAGAAGAAGAAAAATGTAAAAACATATATGTGTCGTACAATGATACAAGTTTGTAGGTACTTTCAATGGTATATTTGGATATTGTCTGCAAAATGTGTTACGAATGAAGTTAGTAACAAGCAGTAATAAATTAAAACGTCATTAATGATACAGAAGATTTACTGCATGAACACGAAAAACGTCGTAAAAGGTAAACCCTGTTGCTTTCATCATAATATTATACACATGAAAAAAAGTTTTGCATCGCCCCGGTTCCTAGAACTTCTGAAGATGTTCGTTGACTGTGGCTATTGTATCACAGACACAGTCCCTTTGACTGCTCAGAGATGTCACTAAACCCGCCCATAGATGTAAGCAACCATGCAAGAGCAGCGCCTATTAGATTGGGGGGGGGGGGGGGGGTCCGCCAGCCGATGAGTTCCAGTCATTCCATCAGGAAGGAGGTACACGGCTCGTGTTGTCTGTAGTTCAACCATCTAGACGGTCAATACCGCGCTTCGATCGTGTCCGCATTATTACTTTGTGCCAGGAAGTTCTCTCAACAAGGGAAGTGTCCAGGCGTCTCGGAGTGAACCAAAGCGTTGTTGTTCGAACATGGCGGGGATACAGAGAGACAGGAATTGTCGATGACATGGCTCGCTCAGGCCGCCCAAGGGCTACTACTGTAATGGATGACCGCTACCTACGGATTATGGTTCGGGAGATCCCTGACAGCAACGCCAACATGTTGAATAATACTTTTCGTGCAGCCACAGGACGTCGTGTTACGACTCAAACTGTGCGCAATAGGTTGCATGATGCGCAATTTCACTCCCGACGTCCCCGGGGAGGTCCATCTTTGCAACCACGACACCATGCAGCGCGGTACAGATGGACCCAACAACATGCCGAATGGACCGCTCAGGACTGTCATCACGTTTTCTTCGCCAATGAGTGTCGCATATGCCTTGAACCAGACTATCGTGCACATCTTGTGAGGGACTTACTTCCTTCAGGATGTCGACATCGGTCGACGAGAGTGGCCAGCATGTTCTCCAGACATGAACCCTATCGAAAACGCCTAGGATAGGTTGAAAGGGGCTGTTTATGGACGACGTGACCCACCAAGCACTCTGAGATATCTACGCCGAATCGCCGTTAAGGATGGGACAATCTGGACCAACCGTGCCTTGATGAACTTGTGGATAGTATGACACGACGAATACTGGCATACATCAATGCAAGAGATGTGCTATTGGGCATTAGAGATATCGGTGTTTACAGCAGTCTGGACCACCACCTCTGAAGGTCTCGCTGTATGGTTGTACGACATGCAATGTATGGTTTTCATGAGCAACAAAAAGGGCGGAAATGATGTTTATGTTGATCCCTATTCCAATTTTCTGTGCAGGTTTCGGAACTCTCGGAACCGAGGTGATGCAAAACTTATTATATATATTTTGTGAGATGTGTTAGAATACAAGTTCCGGAAGGTTTTGAAATTATGTGTGAAGCTTATTCGAAGTCGCTAAGTGCTCTCATTCTCAAACACTAGAAGAATATAGCCTGAGTAATTTGTGCACTCTGTGTTAACTCTGCCTCGAGACATCTACACAGCTTCTAATTGTAATACTTCACTTACACTGAGCCAAAATAATTATGACCAACTACTTAATAACTTGTTTCTCCGTCTTTGGAACAAAATACATGAATGATTCTGCGTATCAGGGATCCGACAGTTTGTTAGTAGGTTTGTGGAGGCATGTGGCATTAGATGTCTACGCAAAAGTTACGTAATTCGCGCAAATAACGGGCTGTTGATTTGCGTTCGCGGTGATGGCGCCCGATAGCGACACAGATGGGTTCCAAAACATTTACACCAGGAATATTTGGGCCCGCATCTCGTGGTCGTGCGGTAGCGTTCTCGCTTCCCACGCCCGGGTTCCCGGGATCGGTTCCCGGCGGGGTCAGGGATTTTCTCTGCCTCGTGATGGCTGGGTGTTGT